>NC_142071.1:25750000-26065000 GCF_059756535.1 Pantherophis guttatus | reverse complement strand
CTATTCTATTCTATTCTATTCTATTCTGTTCTGTTCTGTTCTGTTCTGTTCTGTTCTGTTCTGTTCTGTTCTGTTCTGCTCTGCTCTGCTCTACTCTACTCTACTCTATTATTTTTTCTATTCTATTCTACTCTATTCTATTCTATTCTATTATTTTTTCTAGTCTAGCTAGTCTAGTCTAGTCTAGTCTAGTCTCCTACTCTACTCTACTCTACTCTACTCTACTCTACTCTACTCTATTATTTTTTCTATTCTATTCTACTCTACTCTAGTCTATTCTATTATTTTTTCTAGTCTAGCTAGTCTAGTCTAGTCTAGTCTAGTCTAGTCTCCTACTCTACTCTACTCTACTCTACTCTACTCTACTCTACTCTACTCTACTCTACTCTACTCTACTCTACTCGTGCAGCACCAAAAGTTATTTGGAAACCCTTCCCAGTACCACAATCCATTTCATGTGCCTCTCTACCATAAAGATGGATAAATCCATATTTTTTCCAGCTCCTTCAGTTGTTTCTATTATAGCTTCACGTCGTTCCATTTTTGCATCTGTGGCAAAAGTTCCTTTTGAAAATTCAAATGCAGACTCACACTCACAGGCGTCTGCACATTTTTTACAAGTAAGTTTTTACAGAACAAAGCCGTTTTTAATGCAATTTTCCCTAAGTTATGTTGTTGTTTTTTTAATGTAACATTTCCCCAATAGATATATTTTTCTATGCCCAATTTAATGGAAGAACTGCACTACAAAATTGGGAGAACTGTGAACCTCAGAATGTTTCGTTTATTTGTAAATCGTATTAGCCTTTTTTTAAAAAAAAAAATTTTTGAACTTGGGGATTGCAAAATAGATTAGCATTCATTAAAATGCAAAATGGGTCCATTTTAATTCAGGAAGTGCTTGCTTTGTCTTGAAATTTCAAAACATTTGGGCATTCACAATGGCTTGAACTGAGCATCTGATAAACCTACCCCCTTTCGGGGGACTAATGATAATCTTTTCTTCAAACTTGCCTCAAAATCCCTCAAGTCTAGTCTTTTATGATTCTTACATTCTGAGAGCAAAGATGAAAAAAATCTGTAGTGGAGGGCCTAGCAAACCATTTTCAACCGAAGCAAACAAATCTGTCAGGCGTGAAAGATCAAATGTGAAGTTCCAGTTAAACTGCTTTTTTGCTAAATATTTATGAATAGAATAGAATAGAATAGAATAGAATAGAATAGAATAGAATAGAATAGAATAGAATAGAATAGAATAGAATAGAATAGAATAGGAATGTAGGATAGGATAGGATAAAATAGGATAGGATAGGATAGGATAGGATAAGATAGGATAGGATAGGATAGGATAGGATAGGATAGGATAGGATAGGATTGGAATGTAGGATAGGATAGGATAGGATAGGATAGGATAGGATAGGATAGGATAGGATAGGATAGGATTGGAATGTAGGATAGGATAGGATAGGATAGGATAGGATAGGATAGGATAGGATAGAATAGAATAATAGAATAGAATAGAATAGAATAGAATAGAATAGAATAGAATAGAATAGAATAGAATAGAATAGAATAGAATAGAATAGGAATGTAGGATAGGATAGGATAAAATAGGATAGGATAGGATAGGATAAGATAGGATAGGATAGGATAGGATAGGATAGGATAGGATAGGATAGGATAGGATAGGATAGGATAGGATAGGAATGGATAGGATAGGATAGGATAGGATAGGATAGGATAGGATAGGATAGGATAGGATAGGATAGGATAGGATAGGATTGGAATGTAGGATAGGATAGGATAGGATAGGATAGGATAGGAATGTAGGATAGGATAGGATAAGATAGGATAGGATAGGATAGGATAGGATAGGATAGGATAGAATAATAGAATAGAATAGAATAGAATAGAATAGAATAGAATAGAATAGAATAGAATAGAATAGAATAGAATAGAATAGAATAGAATAGAATAGAATAGGAATGTAGCATAGGATAGGATAAAATAGGATAGGATAGGATAGGATAGGATAGGATAGGATTGGAATGTAGGATAGGATAGGAATGGATAGGATAGGATAGGATAGGATAGGATAGGATAGGATAGGATAGGATAGGATTGGAATGTAGGATAGGATAGGATAGGATAGGATAGGATAGGATAGGATAGGATAGGATAAGATAGGATAGGATAGGATAGGATAGGATAGGATAGGATAGGATAGGATTGGAATGTAGGATAGGAATGTAGGATAGGATAGGATAGGATAGGATAGGATAGGATAGGATAGGATAGGATAGGATAATAGAATAGAATAGAATAGAATAGAATAGAATAGAATAGAATAGAATAGAATAGAATAGAATAGAATAGAATAACAGAGTTGGAAGGGACCTTGGAGGTCTTCTAGTCCAACCCCCTGCTTAGCCAGGAAACCCTACACCACTTCAGACAAATGGTTATCCAACATCTTCTTAAAAACTTCCAGTGTTGGAACATTCACAACTTCTGGAGGCAAATTGTTCCACTGATTAATTGTTCTAACTGTCAGGAAATTTCTCCTTAGTACTAAGTTGCTTCTCTCCCTGAGTAGTTTCCACCCATTGCTTCTTGTCCTTTGGAGAATCTACTCAACTAACACTTAGAGCTTGCTTGGAGTTAGAGACAAGTAAACAGAATTCAAAGGACAATTCAATGGACGTTGGACTTAGTTTGCTCGTGGCTACGTAGGGATTCTAGGCTAATCCCTCTTTTAACCCCACTTCCAGGTTCTGCTACTACTTTTTGTACTGAATTCAAGCAAGCCTGCTTAACTAGGTCAGTTGCAAAACCGGAAGCTTCATTCACTCAACATGCTCGGACAACGTTAAGCTTGTTTAATTGTGTGTCTCTGTGTGTATAAACCCAACTTGTTGGTTTCTGATACAATGTACTTTACAAATTCAGGACGTGGATTAATTCAGTAACCAAGTTTCAGTGTGCTTATAAACTCGCCCAACATATACAGTATTAGCTTAAGGAAGATCTGGATATTATTCATCTTTGATGGAGAGGTCCTTGACTTCTCACCAAAGTCATAGGTTTCGTTTCTTGCCCTGTTGTTACATCCTTCCTCTGGCCTGAGCTGCCAAACACAGAGCCTTGGCTGAGTCTGGATTTGTTACAACATTCCCAAGCCTTCAACCCATTTAACCTCAACAATTTATCTTTTAATAACCCTGCCAACATTATTTCTCATCTCTGCTTCGTGCGGTGTTCTCAGCTCACACTTTGCTCATCAATCCCTTTCTTGTTTCGCCACCTTATTCTCATGACAACACCATAATAGAAGGAGACACTCTGTGTGGCAATTATTTAACTGATGGTGGAGGGTGGAAGGATCCTTGATTCATGCAAATGTACGAAACATTTGGCAGACTCAGCTCCATTCCAAGAACCTGGATTAAGGAGGTGCTCGGTTTCCCCACTGAACCCTAAAAGGTAGAATAGAATAGAATAGAATAGAATAGAATAGAATAGAATAGAATAGAATAGAATAGAATAGAATAGAATAGAATAGAATAATAGACTTGGAAGGGACCTTGGAGGTCTTCTAGTCCAACCCCCTACTTAGGCAGGAAACCCTATATCATTTCTTCTTAAAAACTTCCAGTGTTGGAGCATTTACAACTTCTGGAGGCAAGCAGTTCCACTGATTAATTGTTCTAACTGTCAGGAAATTTCTCCTTAGTTCTAAGTTGCTTCTCTCCTTGATGAGTTTCCACCCATTGCTTCTTGTCCTGCCCTCAGGTACTTTGGAGAATAGCTTGACTTCCTCTTCTTTGTGGCAGCCCCTGAGATATTGGAACACTGCTATCATGTCTCCCCTAGTCCTTCTTTTCATTAAACTAGATATACCCAGTTCCTGCAATGTTCTTCATATGTTTTGGCCTCCAGTCCCCTAATCATTTTTTGTTCCTCTTCTCTGCACTCTTTCTAGAGTCTCCACATCTTTTTTACATTGTGGCAACCAAAGCTGAATGCAATATTCCAAGTGTGGCCTTACCAAGGCCTTATAAAGTAATATTAACACTTCACAAGATCTTGATTCTATCCCTCTGTTGATGCAGCCTAGAACTGTGTTGGCTTTTTTGGCAGCTGCTGCACACGGCTGACTCCTATTTCAATGGTTGTCCACTAGGACTCCAAGATCCCTCTCACAGTTACTACTATTGAGCAAGGTACCACCTATATGGTACCTGTGCCTTTTGTTTTCCTTGCCTAAATGTAGAACCTTACTTCTTTCGCCATTGAATTTCATTTTGTTAGATGTTTGTCAAGTAGCTGTGGGGTTTTTCAAGAATTTCTTTTGGTTTCTATCAATATCACGAAGTTACTTCTTTATGGGAGACTTCCAACCAGGGCTCGGCTACTGGGAGTTTTCAGGGGTTCGGGAGAACCTTTAGTTAGATTCTGTGCAGTTCAGAGAACCCCCAAATCCCACTCTTGGCTGGCCCCGCCCACCCCTCCCCTCCCCTCCCCTTCCCTCCCAAGAATCCCCACGCGGCCTGTTTTGGATGCAGGTAAGTGCAGGGACACATGGTGGCTCGGGAAGGGTGAAAAATGGGCCTACTGGAAGTTCCGGAAATTTACAGCCTCCAGAGGGCCTCCAGAGCCTGGGAAGTCCATTTTCACCCTCCCAGAGGCTCGGGGAAAACCTCTGGAGCCCGGGGAGGGCAAAAACACCCCCCGCCCACCGTAGTGCAGGAGGCTGACTAGGCCACACCCACCCCGGCCACGCCCACCCAGCAACTGGGCAGAGAACCCCTTGCTAAAATTTTTGAAGCCCATCCCTGCTTCCGACCAATTTCAACCTTCAATCTGGGGGAAAACTTGAATTCTTCTGCCGACCAACCGCTTGCCAGCTTGGCACCTCAGAAGTTCTACACCCAGGTCAGGTTTCTCACAGGGTCTCCATATTAAAAAATAAATAAATAAATAACACACCGGTTAAGGCACAGTTGAGATGATGAACGGGACGAAGACACGGGCAAGACGTCTCAAGCAGGCCAAAGAGCAGCTAGGCAGGGACGGAAGAAAGATTGCGTTTCCGCTGAAAGCATTTGGCATGCCTGGCTTTATAAGACCTGATATGTGTTCATTGGACTGTGAAATTATTTAACTTTCTTCGGGTTATGGGCTCAGTTGACAATTGTTAGGATGGTACTACAGTTTAAAGATAACGTGCGGCTGGGTAATTGAAGATCCGGAGCACTGGTGGGACATTAAGAAACAAATGATCTAATCTTAGGAAAAAGCACATCGGGACTTTGCTCGACATCCTAAAACCAGGCCTGTGTGACGAGGATCGCTGAGGATAGCTATTACATCCTTAGACACAGCTTGACTTAGAAATCAAGAGTTCTGGTGGCTCAGCAGACTAAAGCACTGTTATTAACATCCACTTACATCTGCTGCCTGCAATTACTGCAAGTTCGAATCTCGCCAGGCTCAAGGTTGACTCAGCCTTCCATCCTTTCTAAGGTAGGTAAAATGAGGACCCAGATTATGGGGGCAATAAGCTGACTTTGTATAAATATACAAAAGTATGAAGGCTATTGCTTAGCGCATTGTAAGCCGCCCTGAGTCTCCGGAGAAGGGCGGCATATAAATCAAATTTAAAAAAAAAATCTCTAGTGTGTTTCCGATGGCTACATCAGTGGTCGGTTGCTACCGGTTCACCCCAGTTCGGGAGAACCGGTAGTAACGGTGGTGGGAGGCTCCGCCCACCCGCCTGAATGTCATCAAAAATGCTCGGCGCATGCACAGAAGCTTCTGCACATGTGTGGGAGTGGCACGCATGCTTGCTTCACTCACACTTGCGCACGCGAGCAAACTGGTAGCAAAGGTAAGTGAAACCCACCACTGGCCTACGTGGTTGGGATGCCCACAACTGCCCTCTCGTGTTGCATAGACGGAAAGTCGTTGTTGTCCAGTTAAATCCTCCAGATATTCATCCTACGCTTCTGCCCTTGATTCAAAATTCTGCCCTTGGCAAAAAAAAAAATGCCCTGATGGTGGATCTAGGCTGAAACTTCCTTCGACCTAAATGGAAAATCAGTCTGTTTCCTCAAAAGCATGCTTCTAGAATTAATCTTTGGGGTTATGGAAAACATTCTCGCCTCACAATCAGGAGGCTGTGAGTTCGATCCTAGTAGAGGCAGATATTTTTCTCTCTGAGCACAACGAGAATATATCTGCCGAACAAAACTCCAGATTGGCAACAGGAAGGGCATCCGGCCAGTAAAACACCCTGCTAGCTCCATTCAGTTGCTCAGACTCCACCCCACAAAGGATTATGGAGTCGTTTGTCAGACTTCGATGCTATCTCAAAATAAATGAATTTCCAAACTGCCAATCTTTAAGGAAATCTTCTCTTTATTCGAGCACAGCAACCGGATCATGACTTGTGCGGACAAGACTGATCTTTTGCCCCCCAATCCCTCCCTTTCCGATCCCCAAATCTCTGCTTCTCATTGGCTATCTTCCAAGTCACTCTCCAGCCTTCTTGTCTCGTCATTTCACAGGAATGTTCCCCCCCCTCTTCATTTCCACAGAGACCGAGCTTCAAAGGGATTTAGCAGGCAAAAGTCCAGGGCTTATCTCCCCTTCTATGTCAGCGCTGAAACGCTGACATCGTTAAGATGTTATGACATCATTCATATTTCCACAACCCCCCCCCCCATAAGGATCAGGGGAAAGGAAAGATTTCTGATTTTCATTTCACAGCAGTAAAATGGGCGCATTTGCAACTAAGAATAAATACCTTTGGGGGATGCGATGTTACGGAGGCAAACCACTTTTGGAAAGAAAAAAAAATTAAAGCACTTAATGCTCGTTGTGCAATTACGGGAAAGAGGAAGGGGGTGGCAAGAAATGGTGTTTGTGTACCTGTCTGAAATAATGATGACTTGCTGTTCCTTCGAAGAGTTGGTTTAAGTGCCTTTACCAAGCAGACAACAATATTTCATTTTTCTCTCCAGAGATGAGATAATGGAATGAGGGTTGGGCAAAGCCGCTGAAGGTCAAGGAATCCGAGTAGCTTCCCAGGGCAAGAATCCTAAGACAGACATCTCTGACAGAAGGCTCCCCTGCGTGGGTTTGAAAACTTCGAAGGAAAAGTTACTGACCGTCGCTCTGGGTCATTGGTTCCGATGTGAAGCAATAGCGCTTAGACTTATATACCGCTTCACAGTGCTTTACAGTCCTCTCTAAGCAGTTTACAGAGTCAACCTATTGTCCTCAACAATCTGGGTCCTCATTTTACCCACCTCGGAAGGGTGGAGGGCTGAGTCAACCTTGAGCTGGCCAGAATTGAACTCCTGGCTGTGGGCAGAGTTAGCCTGCAACACTGCATCCTAACCAGTGTGCCATCACAGAAGGAAGGAAGGAAAGAAGGAAGGGAGGGAAGGAGGGAGGGAGGGTGGGTGGAGTTGCAGTTTGTCAACAGAAAAAAAGCCCAGAAGCTTGTGAATGAGATTTCACAGAACCAGGGCTGCAGAAGAACTTAGTTTACGTAGGTAAAACCTGGCTAGAAAGAATATGCACATAAAAGCCTACGAAAAAGAAAAAGACACATTGTACCTTTACAGGGGGAATATCTGAGAAGTGGGTGTGGCTCACTGACGACGCCTTAAAAGGCAGAAATAGCTATCTGAGTCTCCCAGAGAGCAACACAGAGTTGCAGTTTGTCAACAGAAAAAAAGCCCTGTAGGACTCGGGGCGGCTTACACAATAAAAGAACATGATAAAATACTAAAACCAAAAACCAAGTTAAAATCCCCACAATTTAAAATCACACAGCCGATCAGGGGATTTGCCGAAAGAGCCATGTCTTCAGGTCAGCGCGGAAAGTGCGAAGGTCGGGAGCTGTCCGGAATCCAGGCTGGTGTCTTCGGCTTCGTGCTTCTAGGAACAATGTGTGTGATCGCAGCTGTTTCTTCCTTTTAACTGCCAGTGGGGGTGTGAACTGATTGGGTGGGAGCTTGGCTGTGTTCTGATTGGGTGGAAGTGTATTCTGATTGGTTGGGGCTTTGGCTGTGCTATGATTGGATGGGGGGTTGGCTGTGCTCTGATTGGCTGGGTTTGTGTTCTGTATAGATAGATAGATAGATAGATAGATAGATAGATAGATAGATAGATAGATAGATAGATAGATAGATAGATAGATATAGACATCTTCCATGTTGGATGCATTTATTATTAAGGGGGGGGTTTCAAAACATTTCAGCAGCACCCTCCCCACCCCAAAGTAAATTTCCCCCAATTTGGTTTCCTTGGATCCATCTCTATTGGAGACAGTGGTGGGATTCTGCCCAGCAGTGAAATCCACATTTTTTTACTACCGGTTCTGTGGGCGTGGCTTGGTGGGCGTGGTGTGGCTTGGTGGGTGTGGCTTGGTGGGCATGGCAGGGGAAGGATACTGCAAAATCTCCATTCCCACCCCACTCCTGGGGGAAGGATATTGCAAAATTTCCATTCCCACCCCACTCTGTGGTGGTATTTGCCAGTTCTCCGAACTACTCGAAATTTCCGCTACCGGTTCTCCAGAACCTGTCAGAACCTGCTAGGATTTCACCCCCGATCCTGCCGTTTTAACAACCGGTTCGGTGATTGCATGCTTCGCTGCGCGTCCGTGCGTGCACAGTTTTACGATAACTTACCTTCCGCATTACTGCTGGGGAGTAACACAGCTGAGGCGCGGCAATCCGCTCTGCCGCGCGAATCAGCTGAGAAGATATAGGTCAGTAAAGCACAGGGAAGGGCGGGAGGGCCCACCTGTTCGTCGGAGCAAACCGGTTCGCTCCCAGCTGATCGTCGGAGCTACCGGTTCTCCCAAACCGGTCCAAACCGGTAGAATCCCACCCCTGATTGGAGAGCAATCGTCCCAGTTGAGAGTAAACTTGTGTTTATGTAGTAACTCTACATGAGCCCTTCCCTCAACTGGGACGGTTGCTCTCTAATAGAGATGGATCCAAGCATACCAAAATGGAGGAAGTCTACTTTGGGGAGGGAGGGGGCTGCTCTGTTCTAAACCTGATGCCCTTTCAAATGTTTTGAACCCCCCCCCTCTTGATAATAAATGCATCCAGCACAGAAGACGTAGCCCCCCCCCCCCGCATCGGGAGTGGATGCCGAACCGACATTCCTTCTTCTGCAGACTCTCTCTCTCTCTCGACGCTTATGTAATGACCCGTCTTCTTTCGGTGCCAGAACGGTAGTGACAGCTGTAATAATAGCAATAAAATTTGCCGGGTTGATTTGAGCTGCGCTGTAATTACTGCATGATTACCGTATTCTTACCGCAGCCCATACCAACAAAAACAACTACTACAATTCCTCCGCCGTCATTGGCAGAGTTCGTCTCGTGCGTGCTCTGTGCCCCCTTCAGGATATTGCCTGCATCGGCGCTGGCTGGGTTTCAGCTGCCGATGATGTCCATCAGACACAGATTCTGAATTGCTTCTGGGGGCCACAGAATGTGACTCAGGGCTTCGGCACATACAAAGCAGATTGTTTGTAGAAAAAAGATGTTGAGACTCTAGAAAGAGTGCAGAGAAGAGCAACCAAGATGATTAGGGGACTGAAGGCTAAAACATACGATGAACGGTTGCAGGAACTGGGCATGGCTAGTCTAGTGAAGAGAAGGACCAGGGGAGACATGATAGCAGTCTTCTAATATTTGAGGGGCTGCCACAGAGAGGAGGGGGGTCAGGCTATTTTCCAAAGCACCTGAAGGCCAGACAAGGAATAATGGATGGAAACTGATCAAGGAGAGATTCAACCTGGAAATAAGGAGAAATTTTCTGACAGTGAGAGCAATTGGCCAGTGGAACAGAAGTTGCCTTTGGAAGTTGTGGGAGCTTCATCCCTGGAGGCTTTCAAGAAGAGACTGGACTGCCATCTTTCAGGAATGGTGTTGGGGTCTCCTGCTTGGGCGGAGGGTTGGACTAAATGACCTACACGATCCCTTCCAACTCCTTTAATCTGAATTTATCTAAGATGATCAAAGGCCTGGAGACTAAAACATATGATGAACAATTGCAGGAACTGGGCATGGCTAGTCTAGTGAAGAGAAGGACCAGGGGAGACAGGATAGCATCTTCCAATATTTGAGGGGCTGCCACAGAGAGGAGGAAGGGGGTCAAGCTATTTTCCAAAGCACCCGAAGGCCAGAGAAGGAATAATGGATGGAAACTGAGCAAGGAGAGATTCAACCTGGAAATAAGGAGAAATTTTCTGACAGTGAGAGCAATCGGCCAGTGGAAGAGAAGTTGCCTTCAGAAGTTGTGGGAGCTTCATCACTGGAGGCTTTCAAGAAGAGACTGGACTGCCAGAAATGGGGTAGGGTCTCCTGCTTAGGTGGGGGGTTGGACTAGATGACCTACAAGGTCCCTTCCAACTCTGTTAATCTGTTACAGAAACCTGGTCCAGGCCCTCTTAAAAAAAAAATTGAACGTTCCTTCCGTTTAACAAATCAAATGTAGAAATGAAGATATCTACTGCCTGTAGACTGCCACGCTCACAGCGTTCCCAGTTGGAAAGTATTTGCTTTATGAATAAGCAATTTACCTTCATCGTTCATTATGTCAGAGTACAATTAACAACTAGAACTCTGCCATGTTTTCAAATACTTGACAACCGATATTAATTTTGGTGGTTTCCAAAGTTACTCGGTGAAATCTGCAAAATTCCAATTACAGGCCAGTTGTTCGACACCAGCAGAGAGCTTAACAAATAGAGGAAATTTACATTTACAGTGATAATATAAACCAATTTGGATCTGCTTAGTTGATTTCACAAAGCCAACTGATTTCTTTGTTCAAATTCTTTGAAAGGGCCTCACGCTTAACAAGGGAACGGTTCAATCCAATGTCTGTTAGAAGGAAGCCGAAGGTGTTTCGGTGGTCATTATGCTCAAAATAAGTGTATATAAAAATTAATTTAAAAAAAATTGAGATGGCAAATCTCCAGTGACTTCGTGGGGACATAAATCCTATCTGAGCTTTTTAATTAACTTCAGTGAAATTCAGGGCAAATAATAGGGTTGGGAAGCTCTCTGCTTTCAAAGACTACAAGGAGAAGCATATTCGTGTGTGTCTGTGTGTGCTGCATTTGTGGAGAGAAGCTTTACAACCTGGAAAAAGACACAACTTTTGTAGAGAGCTGCCAACATGAAGGACTGGATCTGGATGGGATCCCTGATTAGGATTTAGAAGAAAAGCATAAGTTGATTTAGCCTTGATCAAGATTCCCCAGAAGTTTGGCAGACACAATTCAGCTAAATAAGATGTGCTTAGCACTAAATCTATAGCTTACAGATGCCTTACTTAGAAGTAAGTCCCACTGCAGTCAAAAGGGTTTAATCCAGTGGTGAAATCCAATTTTTTTTACTACCGGTTCTGTGGGCGTGGCTTGGTGGGTGTGGTGTGGCTTGGTGGGCATGGCAGGGGAAGGCTATTGGAAAATTTCTACTCCCACCCCACTCCAGGGGGAAGGATACTGCAAAATCCCCATTACCACCCCACTCCAGGGGAAGGATACTGCAAAATCCCCATTCCCTCCCCACTCCAGGGGAAGGATACTGCAAAATCCCCATTCCCTCCCCACTCTTGGGGAAAGGAGACTGCAAAATCCCCATTCCCTCCCCATTCCAGGGTAAAAATACTGCAAAATCCCCATTCCCACCCCACTCCTGGGGAAAAGATACTGCAAAATCCCCATTCCCTCCTCACTCCTGAGGGGAAGGAAATTGCAAAATCTCCATTCCCACCCCACTCTGGGGCCAGCCAGAAATGGTATTTGCCGCTTCTCCGAACTGCTCAAAATTTCCGCTACCGGTTCTCCAGAACCTGTCAGAACCTGCTGGATTTCACCCCTGGTTTAATCCCATCTTATTTTGGCCCTAACAGAAGAGAGTATTTGTAGCACAGGATCGAAATGTGGGGTTCTTGATTCTCTTTGAACTTGGTCGTTTTCTTACAGACGTTTCATTACCCAAGTAGGTAACATCTTCAGTGCTACTAGGAAGTGGGGTTTGCTCCCTGTTTATACAGTATATAAATGGCTTGCCCTGTGGGAGAGCTCTGGTTTCTTCTGGATAATTCTGTACTGGAGCATTGTTTACTGCCTGAATCTTGGTCTAGAATTAATCCTGAGGTAAATTTATGCTTAACTAGGTTTTGATGGCTGGTGAGTGCGCGTTTTGATCTTTCTGTTTGTGTTCTAGTTTTTTGATTGTCTCTTTTGAATGGCGAAGAGAGCAAACCCCACTCCCTTCTAACACTCATGATGTTACCTAGATGGGCAATGAAACGTCGCAAGAAAACAACCAAGCTCAGAGACCATCAAGGACCCCAGAGTTATTTTGGTCTGGTGGACACAGTTATTTTGGTCTGGACTCTGGAAAGTTGAAGAATGTGGTGGACGCCATGATACCATGGTTGCCCCAAAATGGCTGCTGGAGAAGGCATGATGGGTGATCTACTGTTAGTATCAAGATACTGGTAAACATTCTTGCTTCGAAATAGATATATACAAGCAATGATGAGCTACAAACATGTCGGGAGCAACACTTTCATGTCCCCAGGATATGTAAGGAGCCCCCAAGTCCTCCTTAAGGTACTGATTTACCTACTCGCAGTCGCTGACTTTCGAACTGCTGGGTGAGCAGGAGCTGGAGCGTGTGATGGGAGCTCACCCTGTCCCGCAGCAGCAATCAGGTCTCAAACACGAGCCTGCCAATCGCCATCCTAACCTCGTGAGCCACTGAATTTCTCAAGGCATTTATGGAAAACTCCTGCCACGTAAAGCAATTGGAAAACGAAGAGTGGATGATATGCTCTCCTCACCACTCCCCCAATCTTGTCCCCAAAAACAAAATCCAAACTAGATGTCATTTAGCGTCAGTTCTCGCAGGCTGTTGCTGCCCTGGTTTTGTGTGAAATGAAGCCTAATGGCTAAAGAAAGATTAATCACAAGCCCCATTTGCTTTCTAAGCGATTTCTCAGCTGAGCACACTGAGTGGGCAGAATAAGGCACGTCCAAAATATCGGTGCCTTTCCTCTCCACATCCCCATCTCTGAGCTATTAAGGTAAAAAGGTAAAGGTAAAGGTTCCCCTCACACATACGTGCTAGTCGTTCCCAACTCTAGGGGGCGGTGCTCATCTCCGATTCAAAGCCGAAGAGCCAGCGCTGTCCGAAGACGTCTCCGTGGTCATGTGGCCGGCATGACTCAACGCCAAAGGCGCACGGAAAGCTGTTCCCTTCCCACCAAAGGTGGTCCCTATTTTTCTACTTGCATTTTTTACCTGCTTTAGAACTGCTAGGTTGGCAGAAGCTGGGGCAAGTCACGGGAGCTCACCCCATTACACAGCACTAGGGATTCGAACCGCTGAACTGCCCATCTTTCGATCGACAAGCTCGGCATCTTAGCCACTGAACCTCCGCGTCCCTTTTAGATATATATATTTTTGAGACATTAAAGGAAATGTCAAATCATTGAATTAAAACGAACTTCTGGTTATTATTCCTGGCAGTTCTCTTTTTAGACTTTCAACACGCTGTCAGCTCCCTCGGCAACATTCTGGGAACATCGCCCTAGGTTCTTTTATTTTTATTTACTTATTTATTTATTTTAATTTCGGGACTGGAATTTGCGGGCTCTTCGAAGGCTTACATCCCTGCAACTCCATTTCCTTTTCCAATTTCTCCAGCTCCCGGTCTGCCCCCCGAGGAATCCTGATGCATTAAATCAGTAGCCATCCTATTAGAAATGCTGATTGCCACTTATCAGGCAATGGAGTTCTGCCAGTTACTGGAATTGGCTGAAGGGTTTTTAAGAATATATTTAGCTGCGGTGCTTTTTCTTAAAGGAAAACAAAAATTCTTTTTCCTTTCCCACCCCCTCCTCAAACCGCCTGAGAGAAGCATATACTGAAAACTACCATATGATAATAAACCAGTGGTGAAATGTAAAATTTGTTACTACCGGTTCTGTGGGCGTGGCTTGGTGGGGTGGGTGGGTAATGTGACTGGGTGGGCGTGGCCAACTTTTTTTTTTTTACTTTTAAAAACATTTTTTTCTACAACCTTAAGAGGTTGCAGAAAAAAATGCTTTTAAAAGCCTCTGACGGTCAGGCAACTCAGCTGGGATCGTCAGAGGCTTTTAAAAGCATTTTTTTCCTACAACCTTAAGAGGTTGCAGGAAAAAACGGCTTTTAAAAGCCTCTGACGATCCCAGCTGAGCCGCGCGATCATCAGAGGCTTTTTTTTTTACTTTTAAAAGCATTTTTTCTACAAACCTCTTAAGTTTGTAGAAAAAAATGCTTTTAAAAGCCTCTGACAATCAGGCAACTCAGCTGGGATCGTCAGAGGCTTTTAAAAGCATTTTTTCCTACAACCTTAAGAGGTTGCAGGAAAAAGCGGCTTTTAAAAGCCTCTGACGATCCCAGCTGAGCCGCGCGATCATCAGAGGCTTTTTTTTTTTTTACTTTTAAAAGCATTTTTTCTACAAACCTCTTAAGTTTGTAGAAAAAAATGCTTTTAAAAGCCTCCGACGATCCCAGCTGAGTTCTCCGAACCACCCGCCGCTATCGCTACCGGATCAGGCGATCAGGTCCGAACCGAGAGCATTTCATCCCTGTAATAAACTAAATTTTACCAAGCCAAAATGCAAGTCGCTTACTCTTGGCTTAGCTTGTGGCGTGAAGCTAATTGTTTCAGTATATAAAGTATGGTTTGAGGCTTAGCGAGAGGTATTAAATGGGATGCTGTAATTAGCTGAACAAATCATGGCTGAAACCAAGCCATGATTTAGCACAAAATATGCTAGTTTGGTCTATCGTGCAGAGCCCTCTCTGTGGGCACGCGTGCCAGAAGAGCTTCTGGTTCCTGGTGTGCATATGTGCACTGGCCAGCTGATCTAAAAAACAGCCTGGAAAAGGGCATGGAAACAGACTGAAAATGGCTTGAAAACGGCCTGAAAACAGCAAAAAAACTGACCAAAATTTAAGGCACCAGATTAGAAACCAGGAGACTGTGAATTCTAATCCTGCCTTAGGCATGCAAGCCAGCTGGGCGACTTTGGGCCAATCACCAAGAGATGGTGAGTTCTAGTCTCACCTTAGGAACGAAAGCCAGTTCGATGCCTTTGGGTCAAATGCCAGGAGACGGTGAGTTCTAGTTCCATTTTCAACATGGAAGCTAGCTGGGTGACTTTGGGACAGTCACTCTCTCTCAGCCCAACCCAACTGAAAGGGCTGTTGTAGGAAAAATAGGAGGAGGAAACAGTGTTAGGTATGCTTGATTTCTTGAATTATTTATAAAAAATAAAAAAGCAAAATATAAATTATCATCATTTAATGACCCCATAATCCCTTGTGGGGTGGAGTCTGAGCAACTGGATGGAGCTAGCAAAACGTTTTAATGGCCGGATGCCCTTCCTGTCACCAATGTGGAGTTTCGTTCAGCAGATATATTCTCATTGTGCCCAGAGAGAGAAAGATCTGCCTCTACCTAGGATGGAACTCACAGCCTCCTGATTGTGAGGTGAGAGCTCCACCTCTAGGCCACCGCACCACTCAAAAAAAGCAAAATATAAATAAAATCAATAAAATATGGGTCAATCTAGATCAGTGGTGGGATTCAAACATTTTTAACTACCGGTTCTGTGGGCGTGGCTTGGTGGGCGTGGCAGGGGAAGGATACTGTAAAATCTCCATTCCCACCCCACTCCAGGGGAAGGATACTGCAAAATCTCCATTCCCACCCCACTCCAGGGGAAGGATACTGTAAAATCTCCATTCCCTCCCCACTCCAGGGGAAAGATACTGCAAAATCTCCATTCCCACCCCACTCCAGGGGAAGGACACTGTAAAATCTCCATTCCCACCCCACTCCAGGGAAGGACACTGTAAAATCTCCATTCCCACCCCACTCCAGGGAAAAGATACTGTAAAATCTCCATTCCCACCCCACTCCAGGGGGAAGGATACTGCAAAATCTCCATTCCCACCCCACTCCAGGGGAAGGATACTGTAAAATCTCCATTCCCTCCCCACTCCAGGGGAAAGATACTGCAAAATCTCCATTCCCACCCCACTCCAGGGGAAGGACACTGTAAAATCTCCATTCCCACCCCACTCCAGGGAAGGACACTGTAAAATCTCCATTCCCACCCCACTCCAGGGAAAAGATACTGTAAAATCTCCATTCCCACCCCACTCCAGGGGGAAAGATACTGCAAAATCCCCATTTCCTCCCGATCAGCTGGGACTCTGGAAGGCAGAGAATAGATGAGGGAGGGGCCAGCCAGAGGTGGTATTTGCCAGTTCTCCAAACTACTCAAAATTTCCACTACCGGTTCTCCAGAACTGGTCAAAATCTGCTGAAACCCCCCTCTGATCTAGATGTCGTGTTACGAATCAGTCCCGTTGAGATAAACAGGGTATACATTCAGATTGGCATTTTGGCTTAGACCAAGGCACAAACCCACCCAATGATAGATCATTCAATAAAGTTAACACTAACAATGATTTAAGGTTACATGCAAAACAGGTCCCTGACTCGGCGAGCCAAATAGTTGCTTCAACCCTTCTTAGCTGCTTCCCCGAGTTACAGGTAGCAAAATATAGGCAAGCCATCTCAATCTCGGTTTGATACTCGCTCCTTGTTTTCGCATTAAGTAAACTTACATTTGTTATTACCTGGATTTATTAATAAACATTTAAAAGACACCAAGATTAATTGTGCAGGTACCGCTTCCCCCCCGCCCCCAGCACATTTGTGAAGTTTCCATAATTAAAAATAAATCTTGACAGCTAGGAATAGCGCACTGCGCGCAGGAGAATGTGAAGGCATTCAGGTGAGACAAAGAAGCCTCTTCTGGGGAGGGGAGGCAGTAGGAAGGATTCTCCATCGGAGAAAAATTCAGGGGTTGTGAGTTCTAATCCTGCCTTAGGCATGAAAGCCAGCTGGGTGACTTTGGGCCAATCACCAGGAGATGGTGAGTTCCAGTCCTGCCTTAGGCATGAAAGCCAGGTGAGAAACTTTGAGCCAATGAACCAGGAGATTGTGAGTTCTAGTTCTGCCTTAGGAATGAAAGCCAGCTGGGTGACTTTGGGCCAATCACCAGGAGATGGTGAGTTCTAGTCTCATCTTAAGCATGAAAGCCGGGTGGAAGATTTTGAGTTTATCACCAGGAGACTAGGAGTTCTAGTCTCATCTTAAGCATGAAAGCCAGGTGGAAGATTTTGAGTTTATCACCAGGAGACTGGGAGTTCTAGTCTCATCTTAAGCATGAAAGCCAGCTAGGTAACTTTGGGCCAATCTCTCTCTCTCAGCCTAATTCACCTCACACTGTTGCTGTTATGGGGAAAATAGGAGGAAGAAGGAACATTAGATATGTTTGCCACCTTGAATTATTTATAAAAAAACAATAAAAAGGTAGGATAACAATAAATTAAAATAATAAAACCAGTGAGAATTTACAGATAATGGATGGAAAGGGGGAAGGCCCAGAGCTTTAGCCCAGAATAAAAACTAAGCTTTTATGAGACGGATGCTCTATGATGCAGCATAGTTTCCTACGAAACGCTACTGTGGGGAATTGTGGGAAGGTTCAAAATGGCAGCTTTCCAAAGGCTAGGAACTAAGCTCCAGGAAAGCCTTTGGAGCCTGGGGAGGGCGAAACTGCCTCTCCCACCGTAGTGCAGGAGGCCGAGTAGGCCAAATCCCCAAGGCCACGCCTGTTGTGACCTAGGCCCAAGTATTATCAGACGCAATAAGTTCTAAACAAACAGATTTTTATTAGAACAGCTGAGAATTAACTCATTCTCAGCGTAGACCAAACTCATTCAAAACAAATTCTTCATAACACAATTCTTCAGCCTTATCACCAACCTCGGTCTACTTTGGCAACCTGCCAAAGGCTTTTCTTAGGAAAAGTTCGGAAGCAGAAGACGCCGACAAGAAATAAATGCAGCAAGACAAGAAACGAATCTATCAACGGTTGTTTTCCGACAAAGAGCCCAATTGCTGTTGCTGGTCTTTTAAGCTTTATGGGAGGGGCCAATAATCTCTTGGCCTTACTCCTGAGTCGTCCTTTTTGCTTTAGCTGCTCTTGCCTTCTGGCAGCTCTTCGCATGGGTGCACTAGGAACAGGCTCCTCCTGTTCCTCTGCCTCTCTGCTGTCTGCCTCTGGAGGCTCCGGAGTTCGCACATCACTCCCCGATGGCCCTGGCCCCATCTCTGCCTCCGACGCAGAGCCCTCATCCGGGCCTTCCCCAGCCTCCAGGACCGACCCCTGTTCTTCCTCAGCCTCCTCACTGTCCGACTCCACTGTCAGCTCCGCAGGCTGCTGGCGGACCACAACAACGCCACTCAGGGCAAATTTTTCAATCCCACCCCGGTGTCATCTTTATATTCAATCTTTACATTATTCATGTTGTCTTGTATTCTTGCATGGACTGCACCAGCAGAGGCTAAATCGATTTCGTTGCATACATGATGTACAATGACAATAAAGGTTTTGAACTTGACTTTTTTTTCCCATACCTCTCCTGATGTCTTCCCTACCTCCTGACAGCCCCTCGGATGCTGAATTAAGTAGAAATGATGTGGGCTGGAGTTGAATTGTATGATTTCTGGCTCTTTGAGCTCTTCTTAGCATTTATAGGCAAGCTGGAGGCTGAAACTATGGACAGACTCCATCCTAACCCACTAAGTGATTTGTCTGGGCTTCACAAGTCGTCGTGCGTTTTAAATCATGGTTCTCGGTTAGCACATTTTTTTAATGAATCCAGTCAGTTATAGTTTATTCAATAACTCATGCTTATGGGAGCCATTTAGCAGAGGTTGTGAGGGAAATCCATACTTTTGAACGGAATGAAGTCGAAATGGAGGACGGTGAGCCTTTTTCAATGGTGCTCCAGCCAAAGGAATAAAATAGAAATCCAGAGTCAAAATGTTCTAGCTTAATTCTTTGCTTGTCCTGCTAGTTTTCTATTGGTGGGGAATTGTGTGTACAAGACTGTGAGTTCAAATTCTGCCTTGGTCACAAACGTTGGTTGGGTAACTGGACCAATCACCAGGAGACGGTGAGTTCTGGTCCCGCCTTAGGCATGAAAGCTGGTTGGGTGACTTTTGACCAATCACCAGGAGATTGTGAGTTCTGATCCCGCCTTAGGCATGAAAGCTGGCTGGATGACTTTAGGCCAATCACCAGGAGACGGTGAGTTCTGATCCCGCCTTAGGCATGAAAGCTGGCTGGGTGACTTTGGACCAATCACCAGGAGACTGTGAGTTCTGATCCCGCCTTAGGCATGAAAGCTGGTTGGGTGACTTTGGACCAATCACCAGGAGACTGTGAGTTCTGATCCCGCCTTAGGCATGAAAGCTGGCTGGGTGACTTTGGACCAATCACCAGGAGACGGTGAGTTCTGGTCCCGCCTTAGGCATGAAAGCTGGTTGGGTGACTTTGGACCAATCACCAGGAGACTGTGAGTTCTGATCCTGCCTTAGGCATGAAAGCTGGTTGGGTGACTTTGGACCAATCACCAGGAGACTGTGAGTTCTGATCCCGCCTTAGGCATGAAAGATGGCTGGGTGACTTTGGACCAGTCCTTCTCTCTCAACCCCACCTACCTCAAAGGGTTGTTTTTGTGGGGAAATTAGGAAAGTATATTAGGTGTGTTTGCCACCTTGAGTTGCTTTAAAAAAAATAATAAAGGTGGGATATAAAATAACTAACTAACGAACCAACCAACTAACTAACTAGCTCTCCTCCTTCAGTGTCTTCAACCTCTGTAGCAGTGGTGAAATCCAGCAGGTTCTGGACAACTAGTAGCAGAAATTTTGAGCAGTTCGGAGAACCAGCAAATACCACCTCTGGCTGGCCTCCAGAGTGGGGTGGGAATGGAGATTTTGCAGTATCCTTTCCCCTACCATGCCCACCAAGCCACGCCCACCAAGCCACACCACACCTACCAAGCCACGCCCACAGAACCAGTAGTAAAAAAATTTGGATTTCACTACTGTAGTCATCTAACACTTAATTTTGCTGGAAGGCAGAGCAAGTGCCTATGAAGGAGAGGGGAGGGGAAAGGAGAAAATACCCTCTAAAGTTGGAATTGGAAAGAGGGAGGGGCATTCATTGGATGGAACAGCAGCGATGGAGGACTCCCAGAAGACCTGAAGGATGGTCAGCAGACATCCTTCCTGTGGTTGGGCGAGAGCAGAATTCAGCCAGACAGAAAAATAATTACTGGGGGGGCAGGGAGGGTGGAGTGGATTGGGTGTCCCCCTCCCCACTTTCTTCTCTATAATAACTGCACAGTAATTAGTTTCACAATTTTGCTGCTATACTTTATAATAGCCTCCATTAAAGTTATGGGTTTTTTTTAAGGCAGTAATGGCTTACAGAGTAATTAATGAGGATGAACTTTATTGCTTTTTATTGGGTGGGGGTTGCCCATTCTTCTCTCTTTATCTCCCTCCCTCCCTCCCTCCCTCCCTCCCTGTCTTTCTTTCTTTCTTTCTTTCTTTCTTTCTTTCTTTCTTTCTTTCTTTCTTTCTTTCCCCCTCTGTTTCTTTCTCCCTCTTTTTCCTTCTCTGTTTCTCTCACTCCCGCTCGTTCTCCCTCCCTCTCCCTCTCCCCCCTCTCTCTCACACACACAAACACCTTTTCCAAACTGTTTTCCTCTAACCGAAAATCCTTAGCCCCTTTCCTATAATATTAATCTTCCCACTTTTTACTAACAGCCCCCTCCCAAAATTTAGCTTATGAGAAGATAGACAGGACGAAGTTTTCATTTCCCTCCCATAAACACTTACGGGAGAGGGACGGTGTGGATACGTCGATAAGATAAAAGATAATAGTAGAACTAGACACCTTCCATGAAATGAGCTAATAGGTGATTTTTAAACCTGCTAGGAGGAAATATTTATTCGTACAGCACGAAATCCCGTATGTGAAATTTCCTGCCACGAAATTTGGTGTGGGCGAAGGGGTGAGATAGCTTCAAAAGGGCCTTGGCGATTTTAAGACGTGTTGGGGGCCTCTTCTTCTCGTTCTTAGTTAGAGAAAATCTTTCTTTCTCCCGGAGAAATTTAGTGAAACCATCCCCCAAAATTTCTCGCCTTACCAGTCCAACGAAGAAATTTGCAAGACCCTTCAGGCCAGCTCTAAAATAAGTACCGTATTTTTCAGACTATAAGACGCACTTCCCACCCCCCACCCCCCAAAAAAGTGGGTGGAAATGTCTGTGCGTCTTATAGACCAAATATGGCCTCCCAAACCTTCAGCGAGTCACGTTTTCAACCTCCCCGGCCCCCAGAAGCTCTCTGTGGGCCAAAAATGGGTGTGTTTTTGGCAAAAAAGGGATGCACAGAGGGTTTGGGAGGCCTGTTTTTGGCCTGCAAAGTGCTCCTGGGGGCCAGGGAGGCCAAAAACGCAATGCGCGGAACCAAAAACTATTTTGTCCCCCTTGTTTTTCTCCGTTAAATCTAGGTGCGTTTTCTAGTTTGAAAAATACGGTAGCTCACTTTTCTGAAGGACAAACCCCCTTCCCCCAAATTCAACTGTCGTTGATTTTTTTTTTGAAAAAAGGATGATTTGAATGGATCCTAGTGGGCAATGCTGGATTTTACATATCCCTCCCTAGTGCACCGGTCTCCAACCTTGGCAACTTTAAGCCTGGCGGACTTCAACTCCCAGAATTCCCCAGCCAGCTCTGTGGGTAGTTTGGAGAACAGGTAGCGACGGCAGCACAAGGCTCCGCCCACCCACCCGGTCATCATTGGTTAAATCAGGAAGTAACCTGTTTTTCACCCTCTGCGCAGGTGCCAGTGGTGGGTTCCTCCTGGTTCGGCCCGGTTCGGCCGAGTCGGTAACAGTGACGATATGACATCACCGAATTGCTTCTCTTTGTTCGGGAGCTGCCCCCCCTGCCCCACCCCCACCCCCCTGCGTTATTCTTACCTTTTATTTGGCCCCACCCCCAATCTATTGCTGCCTCCTGAGTCCCAGCTGATCGGCTAGAAGGAAAAAAACTGTTTAAACTCTTGCCGCGGGGCTTCAAAGGGCCGCCCTACAGCTGATCAGTGTTAAAAGGCAGTGTAGTGGTAGACCGGTGCCTCCAAAAACAAATGAGTAGACCAGAGCCTCCAAAAACAAATGAGTAGACCGGTGCCTCCAAAAACAAATCAGTAGACCAGTGCCTTCAAAAACAAATGAGTAGACCGGTGCCTCCAAAAACAAATGAGTAGACCAGAGCCTCCAAAAACAAATGAGTAGACCGGTGCCTCCAAAAACAAATCAGTAGACCAGAGCCTCCAAAAACAAATGAGTAGACCAGTGCCTCCAAAAACAAATCAGTAGACCAGTGCCTCCAAAAACAAATGAGTAGACCGGTGCCTCCAAAAACAAATCAGTAGACCAGAGCCTCCAAAAACAAATGAGTAGACCAGTGCCTCCAAAAACAAATGAGTAGACCAGTGCCTCCAAAAACAAATGAGTAGACCGGTGCCTCCAAAAACAAATGAGTAGACCGGTGCCTCCAAAAACAAATGAGTAGAAGGTGCCTCCAAAAACAAATGAATAGACCAGTGCCTCCAAAAACAAATGAGTAGACCAATACAGCTCTGCAAGCAGTTAAAAGCCTGGTAGACCAGTACCTCTGCCAAATCCTAAAGAATTGTCACATGACCGTCAAACCACGCCCACAAAATAAGCCACGCCCACAAAACCGGTAGTAAAAATTTATAGAACCCACCCCTGGCATGCGCAGAAGGGTTTGCGCATGCACAGAGGGTCCAAGCACGCATGTGACGAACCGGTAGGGAAGGTAAATAGATTTCACCCCTGCACTGTCCCCCTGCCTGTCAATACACACACACATATACACACACACACATAGACACTGCCTCCCCCCACCCCAATTGTCTGCATTGTCAATTGCCTGTTGATGTCTCTTTCTTGATCCCATCCCAACTTCTCTCTCAGAATTGCAAATTATCCACTCCGGGCATTGCCACTGAAGTGATGTATACCGCTTGCCAAGATAACCCCCTTGGTAAAATATGGCCTGCTTAAATCTTGTCTGGGTTCCCATTAGAATCTGAGCTAAACCTTGGTGTCAGCTTAATATACTCCCAGCCTTGAACTTCTTTTGGCAGGAGGAAGCAGTAGGAAGTGGAAAGAGATCGCACGGAATCTAGAGACGATCTAAGATTTATTTATTTTTTTTCCTGGTGGGAATCTAATCGAACAGGACAAAAATAGATGCTCCATCACCGGAGGTTTTTAAGGAAGGGATTGGACAGTCCCTTGTCTGCAATGGTATACTTGATTTCATCGAGGGCTGCATCAGGGTTGTGTTTGACCTTCGGGGGGCGTGGCCAGAGTGGGCATGGCCAGCTCGACGTCACTCATATCAGGGGTGTCTGTGGCGGCCCGAGACAGCGGTGAAATCCAATTTTTTTTTTACTACCAGTTCTGTGGGCGTGGCTTGGTAGGCATGGTGTGGCTTGGTGAGTGTGGCTTGGTGGGCATGGCAGGGGAAGGATACTGCAAAATCCCCAATCCCTCCCCACTCCTGGGGGAAGGATACTGCAAAATCCCCATTCCCATCCCACTCCTGGGGGAAGGATACTGCAAAATCCCCATTCCCTCCCCACTCCTGGGGGAAGGATACTGCAAAATCTCCATTCCCACCACCACTCCAGGGGAAGGATACTGCAAAATCCCCATTCCTACCCCACTCCTGGGGGAAGGATATTGCAAAATCCCTATTCCTACCCCCACTCTGAGGCCAGCCAGAGGTGGTATTTGCCGGTTCTCCGAACTGCTAAAAATTTCCGCTACCGGTTCTCCAGAACCTGTCAGAACCTGCTGGATTTCACCCCTGCCCCGAGAGCTCTGCCAGTGAAAATGGGCTCCTGAACTCCGTTTTCAGCTGTGACGGCCTCCTGCAACCTTTGTCAGCAAAAACGGAGCTCGGGAGGGTTTCACGCGTCCCTCTCAAGCTCCCTATTTGCTGGCCGAGCTCCATTTTTGCTGGCAGAGGCACTGTGGGCCAGTCCTTCCGTCAGCCTTGGAAGCCATATTAGGCCGGAAGCTTCAATGCTGCCACCTTGTCATGTGTGGGAAAGTAGGAGGGGGGGATTTAGGAGAGTGGAATTAGTAGACATAATAGCATTCTTGCTATTGGTCAAGGTCAGGGGCTGGGTCGAGGTGGAACGGATGTTGATTGGAGCATGTAATGAAAGGAGAGAAATGGGATGGTTTTGGGAGCTTTTGAATTACAGAAGGAAAACCCGGGATTTTCAGATTCGGGATTTCTCAGATGTGCCAGTTTACCTATTCTAGTAAAGAGAACTTTGGAAAATGCCTGCGTCCGTGTCTTTACTGGGAGTTGGGGGTTTTCTGGAACGCTGACACCTTCGCTGTTTCCAGGGCGGCCCCACAGGCCAGATCTAAGCACCCTATGAACCAGATCCGGGCCGTGGGCCTTGAGTTTGACACCCCTGGTATAGAGTTTCCTGCTTGAGCAAGGGGTTGGACTAGAAGACCTCCAAGGTCCCTTCCAGCTATACATCTCTGTGGTACAATTGTGGAATGGACAATGGACCCATCCATCCTTCGGTGTCTACCCCCCTTTTTTTTTTTGCTTTGTTTCACAGGCATCTTTCCAGAAGGGATCCTGAAGTCCCGGCCAATAACATCACCCAGAGAAGGATCTTCCCTGCTGGGGACAACCTGGCCTCTCTTTGGTGGCAACTGCTGCCTCTTCAAACCTGCTTGTGAAATGGGTGGGTTGTGAGCGCTGGTAAGACTCGTGAGCCTCGTGGCCTTTGAACTGCCTTCTGATCCCTTCTTGCTTTGATCTCCATGTGGTCTCCTGTTCTGTCTCTGGGGTTTCTGCTGTCAGGTAATGAGGAGCTGTGGGTCCCATCAGCCTTGGAGATGCCGAAGCGACGAGACATCTTGGCGATTGTGCTGATTGTGCTTCCCTGGACGCTGCTTATCACCGTCTGGCATCAGAGCGCCATTGCGCCCCTGCTCGCAGTGCATAAGGGTGAGGAGAAAGCCCAGGCCAGCTCTGACCATCTCTGGCCCCATCATCCACAACCACCACAACTCATCGTCAACCTTCCCACCATTGTATTCATTTCACCACCTGGTCTCCCATACGTTCCTTCCAAGATTCTGAACCCAAAACATCTTAGCGATCTTGAACCTTGTTTCTTGCTTAGTTTACACATAGGAAAGTCCATGGTGAATACTGAAGTTTCCTTATTGGCCATGAACAAAAATCCATCTTGCCCACCAGTCTTTAACTGATGAAGACAGTTCAGTACAAGCTCAGTAGGAATTCAGCTATGGTTCTTCAAGAATTAAGCTGAATGGAAGGCCACCTTCCCATTCCATATCTCCTGGGAGGATGGAGTTCAACAGAGAAAGAGCGCTCTCTTCCAGAATGGCCTTTCAAAATAAATTTATTTGATTAATAATAATAGTAATAAATTTCAATATGCTATTTCAATATGGAACTCATATTTTCTTCATGAGTTCTGAAATGGTTTCTTGCCCAGAGGAAGAGATAGGCCTTTATTAAAATGTCCAGCTAACTATCTAATTTATGAAAACCCATACAATTATTGTGCTACCTACAGTAGTGGCCAAAATTATGGAAACCTTTTGGGAAAAGTGTATTTTCTAAAACTAGGTCATAACACCACTTGGAGTAGTACCATAACATTATATATCAATGGGAAGATAATTTAATCAAGAATGTAATGCAATAACTTTTATGAAGGATTTGCTATTAGAAAAGCAGTTACAGTATAAAGAAGAAAAGTGAAACAGGTAGAAAAAAACGAGATATACAAAAATGATCACCATAGAAAAAACAAGATATACAAAAATGATCACCATAGAAAAAATGAGAGATACAAAAATGATCACCACGTCAGTTAATCTTTAGTTGGGTAACCTTTAGCATGAATTACGACCTTACAACATCTCCCCATGGAGTGAACCAAGTCTTTTAGTTCTGCAGCTGTTATCATGTGAAACCTAGATGGAATGATGGCTTCTATTAACTGGGTTTTATTGCTGGGTCGCTTCTGACTAGCAAGTTTCTTTAGTCGGCTCCATAGATTTTCAATTGAGTTAAGGTCTGGGCTATTCCCAGCCCATTCCAGCAGTGGAATAGAATTATCTTGAAAGTCAAAAAAAAAAATTGGTGTTATTAGCCATCAAAGCTCAAAAATACACTTTTCCCAAAAGGTTTCCACAATTTTGGCCACTACTGTATTTCTCTGTTCATTTTACAATGTCCAACATACGTTCACCCCTTTCCATAAAGATCCCAAAGTTATTGTTTTCTCTAAATCAGCTTAACGGGGACCCAGTATTTTGTTTCTTATCATGGCCAACCTTGCAAGCTTTCAAACAGGCTCAGGTCAAATTTAGCATCCTTTAAGACTCATGCCGAGAAATGTGCCTTGACCCCCTTGTTATTATGTTTGTATCCCTATATGGTCCTCTTGCTTACAAGCTATGGGTAGGCTGGATTTACACATCGTGCTAAGCAGAATATGGCTTGTTTAGTGAAATGTGTGAATACAGCCAATCGTAGCTTATTCAACCAACCGTAGCCCAGCACAGGCTTACAGTGTCATGTATGACATTGGTCAAGGCCATTTTCTTCATCACAACCTCTTGCCTCTACTATCTTATTAGCCTTGGTGGTGCAGTGTGCAGTACTGCAGGCTACTTCTGCTGACTGCCGGCTGCCAGCAGTTCGGCAGTTCGATTCTCACCAGGCTCAAGGTTGACTCAGCCTTCCATCCTGCCGAGGTGGGTAAAATGAGGACCCAGATTGTTGGGGGCAGTAGGCTGACTCTGTAAACTGCTTAGAGAGGGCTGTAAAGCAGTATATATGTCTAAGTACTATTGCTATCAGGGTTAGAGTTCCATCTTGCCTATCGTTCTTTTTCCAACTACTATATAAATATGGACCAACAAAATATAAACACAATACCTTCTTTCCTCTGGTGGTTTAAGCCCTGAGTTTTAGAGATTCAGGACCTGCTCAGTAATCTTCCATAAGGGACAACCGGATTGACTTTGTTCTCCCAATTCCTGAGCCAACACCTTACCCAGCACAACACATTAGGAATGAAGAAGATATAGCAGTTATCCAAAAAAAAAACTTTAAATCCATTCCTTACAGTATGGAAAAAAATTGCATACGAGCAGGTGAAGCTTGGCCAATAAATCCCAAGGAAGCAATAATATTTAAGTGTAAAATTGTTTTCCTGGAACCCCGAGGAGCCATATCTTGGTCTTTCTTGATTGCATTGAATCAAAAATTGGTAGGTTGACTGACGTTCAGATCGAAAGTGTCGCATGAATCATTTCATCATTTCTGTGACGTACGTTGGTAGGAATAAACGGATTGTCTGTGTGTGCTTTTTAAAAATCCTTCTGACCTTTAAAAATGGTTTTATTTATACACGGGTCTTTTATGAGCAAACTTTCATTTGGGGTATGTTGCATGTTAGCTAATTCTTTGCAACTGCAAGGCTGGTCCAATTTGATCAATCTTTCATTTCTTCCTTGAAGAATTATAGATGACGACAATGATGATATCAATACTGTATTTATTCAATAGGTAAAGGTAAATTTCCACATGTAGGACATTGCTGTCCATGGTCCTGAAGTCAAAATCTCTGACCTTGCTGTCCATGGTCCTGAAGTCAAAAAATCTCCAACTTTGCTGTCCATGGTCCTGAAGTCAAAATCTCCAACCTTGGCACTAGAACATTTCTATTTCATTTCTCCTAGGCCTGTTTCAGCTAGCTATTCTTTTTAATCTTTTTATATAGAGAGAAGCACATTCTATTTTCTTTTTTTTAATGATTTTATAATGGTTTTTTTCTTTAACATATATGAGTACTTACTGAACAGTAGATCGTCTGGGTCATTTTACTATATGCAGAATGCTAATAAGAATAATAATACTATTTAGATATACATAATATTTTCCAATCCCTATCAGATGGGTGTCAATGCCAGCACCCAACCTCTCCACTCACACCTTTTTCCTCAGCCTTCTTCATTTTTCATTCTTTCAGTTCACCAGGCAGCCGTTTTGCAAATCGTTGGTTTCCTGTTGCAGTAGATCGGTAGATTTTTTATGCAGTTAGAGGATTAGGAGAATCCTTTGGCTGGGAGAAATGAGATGATTGTTTTGCTTCTGAGCACAGTAGGAAAAAAGGCAACGTTCCCCAAGGCATCCCTTCTGCAGACACAGGTCAGGTTTTTGAGTCCATATAATACTTAGTGAGTGCTATCAGGCTGTGTTTCTGATAGCTCTGGATTATTCTCGTCTCCCTAAAGAATTGTGAGAAGTATAATAATGGAAGCTAACCCTACATCAGATCCTTGTCAAATGGCAGTTGCCAAGATTTCCTGGTAGGAAAGACAACTCCATTTCTTGAGCTTTATTGTCTTGAGAAAAAGATACCCAACTGATTTTGGTCCACCCATTGGCAAATTTTTAAGAGCAGACCACAACAAAGAAGAAGGAGCAGAGTGAGATTTCCATTCAATTCATTAGTTTTAATTGGAATTGCGTTTGATTGCTAAAATACACTTAATATGATTATTCCCTGGTCGTGCATGACTTGCTTATGGAATTAACAAGTTTCCTACAATACTCTGACTCATAAACGAATCAGACTACACGTACACAATAGGCTGAAGCACCCAAAAATTAAACCTAATCAGCTTTAGTAATATTAGATGAATGAAGTCACATAATCTTGATCTAATCTGGTGATATTTACTATGTTAATGCAATTGGTTACAGATACAGATACAGATTAACAGTGTTGGAAGGGACCTTGTAGGTCAGTGGTTCTCAACCTGTGGGTCAGGACCCCCTTGGGGGTCGAACGACCCTTTCACAGGGGTCGCCTAAGACCATCAGAAAACACATATTTTCAATGGTTTCAGGAATAATTTTATTGTTGGGAGTCACCACAACATGAGGAACTGTATTAAAGGGTCGCAGCATTAGGAAGGTTGAGAGCCACTGTTGTAGGTCATCTAGTCCAACCCCCAGCCCAAACAGACCCTACACCATTTTTGACAGATTCCCACAGATGCCATCACATCCTCATTCCATCATACAGACAGTCCTTGACTTATGACCATGATTGAGCCTCAAATTTCTGTTGCTAAGTGAGACATTTGTTAAGTGAGTTTTGCCCCACTTTACGATCTTTCTTGCCACCGTTGTTAAGTGAATGACTGCAGTTGTTAAGAAATGTGGTTGTTAAGTGAATCTGGGATTCGGGATAGAGTCGGTGGTGACTGAATGAAGCTGAGAGTTTACTGCCCGGATGCCCTTCCTGACATCTACGCGGGGTTCACAGCAGATATTTTCTCTTTGCGCCCTGTTAGAGAAACATCTGCCGCTGCCTAGGATTGAACTATCAACCTTCCGAGTGGGAGGCGAGAGTCTTCACCTCTCGGCCACCACGTTGCTCTAATGCCACTATTCATTAAGCCCCTTTAGATAACTGAATGCTATCCTGGTGCATTTGTGTTTTCCCCATTCTTCATTCACCTAGGTGTTACTGCTAATTTGCTACCCTTAGTTCAAGACGAACAGTGCTTGCCTGCTTCTATTTCTTTATAAAAATATAATCAGAACAAAAGAGGTGTTAGCTGAAAAGAACTGTATTGATGAAGTTGTTTCGCTCCTTTCAAAATGCAGCATTCCAATCTCGTGAAGTATCTGATGAAATAATTATATTTTGCACCCCCACGCCCAAAGCTTGATTATTTTCAGACTCAAAAGGTAATTCACGGTGTATTTTTTCAGGGATTGGGGTGGGGGTGGAGATGTGAGCCAGAGGAGAACACCGAGTTGAAGTATAAAATGTACGCTTGTATAATCTGATGTAATCCCAGTCACGTTCAGGATTTCAAGTAAACAAGCTGGAGAATCAATAAAACAAATCAATGAACCAAAATAAGGGTAGAGCGATTTCACAAACTGTTTTCTCCTGAAATTACTTTGTCAGTTTTTACAGAACTGGGGTTGAATTACTCACACCGGCAGTCCACACACTGGCTGCACCACCACCACCCCATTTTGGGATGTGCCTAGCTGGGACTTCTAGTACCTTGGATCTTCCAAAACTGTCTTCATTGACACAAAGCACCTCTCTTAAAATACTATGAAAGCCAGTATGGTCTAGTGGTTAAGGGGCCTAGAAACCAGAAGATGGTGAGTTCCAGTCCTGTCTTATGTAAGAAAGCCGGCGGGGTGACTTTGACCCAATCACTAGGAAATTGGGAATTCTAGTCCCACCTTAGGCATGAAAGCCGGCGGGGTGACTTTGAGCCAATCACCAGGAAATTGGGAATTCTAGTCCCGCCTTAGGCATGAAAGCCGGCGGGGTGACTTTGAGCCAATCACCAGGAAATTGGGAATTCTAGTCCCACTTTAGGCATGAAAGCCGGCGGGGTGACTTTGAGCCAATCACCAGGAAATTGGGAATTCTAGTCCTGCCTTAGGCATGAAAGCCGGCGGGGTGACTTTGAGCCAATCACCAGGAAATTGGGAATTCTAGTTCCGCCTTAGGCAGGAAAGCTGGCGGGGTGACTTTGAGCCAATCACCAGGAAATTGGGAATTCTAGTCTCGCCTTAGGCATGAAAGCTGGCTGGGTGACTTTGAGCCAATCACCAGGAAATTGGGAATTCTAGTCCTGCCTTAGGCATGAAAGTCGGCGGGGTGACTTTGAGCCAATCACCAGGAAATTGGGAATTCTAGTCCCGCTTTAGGCATGAAAGCCGGCGGGGTGACTTTGAGCCAATCACCAGGAAATTGGGAATTCTAGTCCCGCTTTAGGCATGAAAGCCGGCAGGGTGACCTTGGTCCAGTCTCTTACTTTCAGCCCAACTCACCTCACAGCAGTAGTGGGTTGCAAAACCCATCGCTACCGGTTCGCTCGTGTGCGTGCACACACACAATGCTTCTGCGCATGCGCAGAATGTTTATGCACATGCGTCCAGCATGGGTGGGTGGAGCTCCCGCCACCACCAGCGCTACCGGTTCGCCGATCCAGGTAGAACCGGTAGCAACCCACCACTGCCTCACAGGGTAGTTGTTGTTGCAAGGAAAATAGGAGGAGGAAAAAAGTAGTAGATATGTTCCCTGCCTTGAATTATTTATTTAAAAAATAAAATAAAATGGGAAACATCACACACACACACACACACACACACACAAACACAAACACCAGAGATCTCCAAAGACTGTGTTTCTCAGGGTAGAAACACAACCTTATAGCTCTGGATAGTTACCCTATGCAGGAACGGCCTCTGTAATTCAATTTGGTGCCCTTCAAATGTTTTCAGCTTCAACTCTCACCAGCTTCAGTTTTCGAGGCCGATCATTCCAAGTTCAAAGCATTTGCAATTGCCCCAAAGGTTCTTCGCCCTCGCAAGTAACCATTCCGCCCCGATTCATTTGAGTCCATTCAGCTTCGCCATGGTTTCCTCAGCCTTGATTATTATAGTTTTCTCCCACAACGTTTTTTTTTTCTTTTTTGGCTCCAAATACAAATTATGGATGAGGATGATGATTTATTTATTTATTTTATTTTATTTTATTTTATTAAATTTCTATACCGCCCTTCTCCCGAGGGCGGTGAACAGCCACAAGATAAAACACAGAAGTACAAAAATTTAAAATAGATGAAAAACGAATTAAATAATTTGGCTGAATTTAAAATACCCCATAATTTAAAACAGATTAAAATTTGTATTTAAAATTTATATGTAAAAGGGGAGAAGATTTAGGCCAGGCCAGCTTGATGAAATAAAAAAGTTTTAAGCGCGCGACGGATGATGATGATGATGATCAGGGGTGAAATCCTCCCGGTTTGCACCGGATCAGGCGGTCCGGTAGCGATTATTTATTTATTTATTTATTTATTTATTTATTTAAATTTTTACACCGCCCCCTCTCCCGAAGGACTCAGGGCGGTGAACAGCCAAAATTAAAAAAACATACAATATAAACATTAAAATACTATAAAACAAAATTAAATTTATGGGCTTCCCCCAATTTAAAACCCCTTACCCATAAAATTCACCAATTAAAAAATGTTTAACCCAGCCCGGCTTGCTGAAATAAAAAAGTCTTCAGAGCCCGGCAGAAGGTCTGGAGGTCCGGGATCAGTCGTATCCCTGGGGGTAGCTCATTCCAGAGGGCGGGTGCCCCCACAGAGAAGGATCTTCCCCGGGCGGGTCGCCAGCCGACATTGCCTGACCGACGGAACCCTGAGGAGGCCCTCTCTGTGGGAGCGTACCGGCCGGTGGGAGGTTATCGGTGGCAGAAGGTGGTCTCGTAAATAACTGGACCCTAAGCCATGGAGCACTTTGAAGATGAGAACCAATACCTTGAAGCGCATCCGGAAGACCACTGGAAGCCAATGCAGCTCGCGCAGGATAGGTGTCACATGGGAGCGCCATGTCGCCCCCATAAGTACCCGCGTGGCCGCATTCTGCACCAGTTGGAGCCTCCGAGTGCTCCTCAAGGGGAGCCCCATGTAGAGAGCATTGCAGTAGTCCAGCTGGTTCAGCGATCCGGTAGTGATGGTGGAGCAAAGCTCCGCCCACCCACCTGGGTGTCATTACTTCCTGGTTTTAACCAGGAAGTAATGTGTTCATTACCTTCTGGGCATGTGCAGAAGGTCTGTGTGCGCATGTGACATGCGTGGCGCGTGCACTTCCAAACTGGTAAGGAAGGTAAGTAGATTTTACCCATGATGATGATGATGATGATGACAATTATTTATAGAAGCGCATCAGCCTCTACAGCTTTTGCCACAAAGTCAGAAGGCAGATTGTCTTACCCCAAAGAACTGATAGTTGATACAAGGAAACGAAGGAGAACCAAGGAGTTTCAGGATTAAGGTGGCAGATTAACAGAGCTGGAAGGGACTTTGAAGGTCATCTAGTCCAATCCCCCCTGCCCAAGCAGGAGACCCTACACCATTTCTGACAGGTGGCAGTCCAGTCTTTTCTTGGAAGCTTCCAGTGATGAAGCTCCCACAACTTCTGAAGGCAACTTCTGTTCCATTGGTTGATTGTTCTCACTGTCAGAAAGTTCCTCCTCATTTCTAGGTTGAATCTCTCCTTGGTCAGTTTCCATCCATTATTCCTTGTCTGACCTTCAGGTGCCTTGGAAAATAGGTTTTGAGTCTTATTATCAAATGCAGAATTGAGAGTGACTTAGGACATAGGGGAAGACGGTGTGCAATCAAATATGATCTGCCCGCTTTCCATCCGGTACGCCTGATGGCTTCGGCTCTTCTGCTTTCTTTTCCTCCTTTTGACCCTTTTCCTCTTTCTGACCCTTGCCAAGAGGAGATGTTTACCTGTTCGCTACTTCAGCTCTTCTTCTCTTGTTCCTTCTCTACTGCAGAGGATGGTGGGGACACCCGTCGTGACTTCTCTCAAGGCTCGGACTCTAAGGAGTACTGCTTATCTGACCGTGACATTGTGGAGGTGGTTAGGACAGAATACGTCTACACCCGCCCACCTCCTTGGTCGGACGCCTTGCCCACTATCCACGTGGTCACTCCTACTTACAGCCGGCCGGTCCAAAAGGCGGAGCTGACACGGTTGTCCAATACTTTTTTGCACGTTCCAAACTTGCATTGGATCTTGGTGGAAGATTCTCAACGTCGGACTGCTTTGGTCACTCGGCTTTTGCGAGATACCGGGCTGAACTACACCCACCTCAACGTGGAGACCCCACGCAACTACAAGCTGAGAGGGGACATGCGGGACCCCCGGATTCCTCGGGGAACCATGCAAAGGAACCTGGCCCTACGGTGGCTGAGGGAAACATTTAATAGAAATAGCAGCCAACCAGGGATTGTATATTTTGCGGATGATGATAACACCTATAGCCTGGAACTTTTTGAGGAGGTAAGATGCTCGCGGGCCACTCAGCCAACTGGGTTAAGTTGCTAATGCTGGCCTGCGGCGGATCATGCTTCCCTCTGTTAGGAAGCCTTGGTGGACCTTCTCCACCAATATTGAGATGGTGCAGAAGAGATTGAAGGTAAGTGGAAACACCGCGCTCAATTCTGGGTAGTTGTTTTTTTTTTTTTTATGTAGGTTATTTGTACAGATGAAGGTTTGACTTTAATCTTGACTTTAAGAGCCGCGGTGGTGCAGTGGTTAGAGGGCAGGACTGCAGGCTACGTCTGCTGCCTGCAAGTGGGCAGTTCGAATCTCACCACGCTCAAGGTTGACTCAGCCTTCCGTCCTTCCGCGGTCAGTAAAATGAGGACCCAGATTGTTGGGGGCAATATGTGGACTTTGTAAACTGCTTAGAGAGGGCTGTAAAAGCACTGTGAAGCGGTATATAAGTCTAAGTGCTATTGCTATCTTCCTTCCTTCCTTCCTTCCTTCCTTCCTTCCTTCCTCCCTCCCTCCCTCCCTCCCTCCCTCCCCCCTTCCTCCTTCCTTCCTTCCTTCCTTCCTTCCTTCCTTCCTTCCTTCCTTCCTTCCTTCCTTCCTTCCTTCCCTCCCAGTGGTTAGAATGCAATATTGCAAGCTAACTCTGCCAGCGGTTTGATCCTGATTGGCTCAAGGTTGACTCAGCCTTCCATTCTTCCGAGGTGGGTAAAATGAGGACCCAGATTGTTGGGGGCAATATGTGGACTCTGTAAACTGCTTAGAGAGGGCTGTAAAAGCACTGTGAAGCCGTATATAAATCTAAATCCCCTTCTTTCTTTCCTTCCTTCCTTCCTTCCTTCCTTCCTTCCTTCCTTCCTTCCCTCCCTCCCTCCCTCCCTCCCTCCCTCCCTCCTTCCTTCCTTCCTTCCTTCCTTCCTTCCTTCCTTCCTTCCTTCCTTCCTTCCTTTCCTCCCAGTGCTTAGAATGCAATATTGCAAGCTAACTCTGCCAGCGGTTTGATCCTCATTGGCTCAAGGTTGACTCAGCCTTCCATCCTTCCGAGGTGGATAAAATGAGGACCCAGATTGTCGGGGACAAGAGGCTGACTCTGTAAACTGCTTAGAGAGGGCTGTGAAGCTCTGTGAAGCTGTATATAAGTCTAAATGCTATTGCTATTGCTATTAATCTACAGAAATTGCCTCATCCTCCATTCCCTTCTGAAATTCTGAGGTTCCTCAAGTCCATTTATGGTGGTTGAGAGCAGTGGTCATTTAATCCCATTTCCCATCATAGCTAGATGCCTTAAAGACGTTGCAGATGGATTGAGACAAGGATAGTTTCTCTGGCTTTTTGACCCCTCCCCATCAGACAATGATTGTTTACTGTTTCTGTACCAAAGAGGGAGGATGGAAGAAAGATGGAAGAGATGAGATGAATCTCTCTTATTTCACAAGCCATACATACCATTGTACCTTGTCAAATTGTATTTTGGGATTTTGAAAATTGAAGTCCAGCAGATATGAATGCAGCAATTACTACTCCGATCTTAATGATCGTGGCATTCAGGAGTGGCTGGTTTCTCCTCAATAGATCTTTTCAAACCAAGCACCTCTGCCTTTGGGGCAAAGAAAATATGTGATCGGCAAACTAGTTTATGTCTTATGAAGAACGGCTGCAAGATTTGAGTTTGGCTAGTTCTAAAGAAAAGAAGGACTAGGAGTGACATGATAACAGTATTCCAGTATTTGAGGGGTTGCCACAAAGAAGAGGGGAGTTAAATTATTCTCCAAAGCACCAGAGGGCAGGACAAAAAATAATGGTTGGAAACTAATCAAAGAGAGAAGCGACCTGGAATTCAGGAGGAACTTCCTAACAGTGAGGACAATTAATCAGTGGAATAGCTTGACTCCAGAAATCGTGGGTGCTCCATCACTGTAGGTTTTTAAAAAGAGACTAGAATAGACAGTCATTTCTATTATTTCTTATTCTATTCTATTCTATTCTATTCTATTCTATTCTATTCTATTCTATTCTATTCTATTCTATTCTATTCTATTCTATTCTATTCTATTCTATTCCTATTTCTATTCCTATTTCTATTCCTATTTCTATTGTTTCTTATTCTATTCTATTCTACTCTACTCTATTCTATCCTACTATGCCCTACCCTACCCTACCCTACCTTGCCCTACCCTACCCTTCCCTTCCCTACCCTACCCTACCCTACCCTACCCTACCCTACCCTACCCTACCCTACCCTACCCTACCCTACCCTACCCTACCCTACTCTATTCTATTCTATTCTATTCTATTCTATTCTATTCTATTATTTCTATTTCTATTTCTATTGTTTCTTATTCTACTCTACTCTACTCTACTCTACTCTACCCTACCCTACCCTACCCTACCCTACCCTACCCTACCCTACCCTACTCTATTCTATTCTATTCTATTCTATTCTATTCTATTATTTCTATTTCTATTTCTATTGTTTCTTATTCTACCCTACCCTACCCTACCCTACCCTACCCTACCCTACCCTACTCTACTCTATTCTATTCTATTCTATTCTATTCTATTCTATTCTATTCTATTCTATTCTATTCTATTCTATTCTATTCTATTCTTTCTATTTCTATTGTTTCTTATTCTATTCTATTCTATTCTACTCTACCCTACCCTACCCTACCCTTCTCTACCCTACTCTACTCTACTCTACTCTACTCTACTTTGGAAATAGATGTTGATACTACAAGGAATGAAAGAGAGAAGGAAGTTGTTTTTTTTAGGAAGGACTCACAGGTGGCACTGAGAAAATAGTCCAAGCAGCAAAGGAAAGGGGAAAAAAATCTGATTTATAGGGGTGTGTATTCCACATGCTAGATTTGAAAGAATCTTTTAACAGGTTTCAATCTCTGCTAAGGATGTGCCGAGCGCTTTAAAAAAAAAGAACAACTCCGTTTAGCTGTCTGCAACAGTCGGGTGGAATTCATTTTTGACATACATTTTTTTCTATAGATAATAATTTCATAACTGTCTATATTTATAATGCCTCATTACATATCGTGCTGTCCCCATTATCGTCTCCTAATTGACAAACTGTTCCTATAAATTGTCCACGGATTATTATTTTTTTAAAATTGCAAATCACCCTGCTTTCCTTCATTTAAAGGGTTGAATTGTGAATTCCCCTGACATAGACTGTTTTTTTTAAAATACAACTGTCACTACTGATGCAGAATTTCTAGGGCGTATACATAGTCCTCGCTTAACGACCAGTCGCTTAGCAAACATTCCTAGTTAGGACGGACCTCACCAGGACTACTTAACACCCGATTTCGAAGTTCTAACAGCGGCTTACACACAAACCCACATACACACTTAACACAAACACACATACACACAAATTGCAATCTTGAGTGTTTGGCAGCTGGCTCGAATTTAGGGATCATTGGCAGAATCCTGTGGTCACATGAATTTTTAGTATTTTTTTACCCGTTTCCAAGCGTTTTCAACAAAAAATGCCCACTGGGTAAAATGGGCTCATTTAATGTCTATAGCGTTTGCTTCATGACTGCCTCATTCATTCAATGACCACGACGGCGGCTTAATGACTACTGCAAAAGAGGTTATCAATCAGGCATGGTGAGGTGGTGACCTGTTTAACAACCTCCAAGACTTACAGCTGTCATTCCAAGTCATAAATCAGGGACTATCTATACCCATGATGGTGAACCTATGGCACGCGGAGCCATATCTGCGGGCACCCGAGCAGTTGCCCTAGCTCAGCTCCAGCACGCATGCCCACCCACCGGGCAGCTGATTTCTCAGCTGGCCCCACTGACACCACCCCTCCCCTCCTAGGAGTCTCCACGCGGCCCGTTTGTAGGTAAGTACAGGGCTCGCGCAGAGGCTCTGGGAGGGCATTTTTTCAGCCTCCAGAGTGCCTCCGGAGGAGTGGGGGAGGCTGTTTTCACCCTCCCCAGGCTCCAGGAAAGCATCTGGAGCCTGGGGAGGGCGAAAAATGTGCCTACCGGAAGTCTGGAAACGGGCTGTTTCCAGCCTCCGGAGGCTTCAGGGTGGCCTGCTAGGCCCAAAACAGAGTGTGGGGGAGGGGTTGTGCATGCATGCACAGGGGAGTCTCATGCGCCTAAGGAGGGGTGCAGGGTGCAGGGGGGCATTAAATTATGGGTGTGGACACACGCACGCGTGACCCCCCCCCCGTGCTTCCCCCACTTTTGGCACGCGACGGCAAAAAGGTTAGCCATCACTGACCTATACCTTTTTTGTTTCCAGATTATTTTGGGGGGGAGGTGTCTGTGTGGCAAAATTTTGATCAAAGGTCATCAGATTTCATTGCGTGTCTGTATTTCCCGCCTATAAACATCCACCCAGATTTCCTTCCAGGGGGATGTGATCTGATCAAGGTGAAAACATCCGCACTTCCTTTCTAAATAGAAGTTGATTCCAGAATTCAGAATCACAGAATAACAGAGTTGGAAGGGACCTTGGAGGTCTTCTAGTCCAACCCGCTACTCACACAGGAGACCTTACTGGAGGCTAAACCATACGAAGAATGGTATACCGCATTGGATAAATCATTATTCATGAGCTGCTAGTTCGCACTCAGAGAAACTGAGCGAGGTTGGGAGTGAGCCCGAAGGTCTTTAAGGCAAGACCACTACGCATCCAGGGGTGAAATCCAGCAGGTTCTAACAGGTTCTGGAGGACTGGTAGCGGAAATTTTGAGTAGTTTAGAGAACGGGCAAATACCACCTCTGGCTGGTCCCAGAGTGAGGTGGGAATGGAGATTTTGCAATATCCTTTTCCCAGGAGTGGGGTGGGAATGGAGATTTTGCAGTATCCTTTCCCCTGGAGTGGGGTGGGAATGGAGATTTTGCTATATCCTTCCCCCAGGAGCGGGGAGGGAATGGGGATTTTGCAGTATCCTTTTCCCAGGAGTGGGGTGGGAATGGAGATTTGACAGTATCCTTCCCCTGCCACGGCCACCAAGCCACGCCCACAGAACCAGTAGTAAAAAAATGTGGATTTCACCACTGTACTTAGTAACACGGTTGTTCAGCGAATCCGGTTTGCCCACCGATTTGGCATGTCAGGAGGTCGCAAAAGGGGATCACGGCACACACACACACACACACACACACACACACACACACACACACCGGGATTCTGCAATTGTCATAAATACGAACCAGTTGCCGAGCATCCAAATTTCGATTCTGTGATGGCTGCCACGGTCATAAGTGTGAAAATGGTCACGAGTCGGCTTTCTTCAGTGCCGTTGTAACTTCCAAAAAGTCACTAAGGAAAAAAACAAATAGGAAAAGTTTTATAACCAGTTCTTTCCACTCAGTCTCATTAATTTCGCATAAATCCACAAATCCAAAATTTACAAGTATTCAGTCAGGCTTTCCTGTTCTCATTTTCTTGCTCCCCCAAGTAATTTTGTTCCTTCATTCAATTCATTTCTTCTGCTTGGGTCAATCCACTTTCTTAGCCGCTAAACAGCTGAGGGTAGAGAGCTGACACACTCTCCCCGCTCTCCCCTCTTCTCTTTGCCCCCTTCACTTTCCTTCAAGTTGTTTCCCGGGGTTTCTGCAAAGGAAACTGCAAATCAGAAAACAAAAAGAGAAGTCGGCTTTCTCACCCTGATGAATCCACATCTGTTGCCTCTCTGCTGTGACTGCCCCGGCTTTGTTGCGGCTCATTCAATGGCCGCTTTCTAAATCGTCTGGTTGAAGGGCTACTTCTGACTAACCAGGGAATTGCGATTTCCCTGCATTAGCCAGTCTGTGCCCTTCTTGTTCACCGTCCCTCCGAGACGGTTTTCGGTCAATAAAGACCCCAAACGACTTCGATATCAACGTTTTCTCGGGAGCATCCGAGAAAAGCTTTGTGCCGTCGGGCGCTGGCCACACCTCCTCCAAAAAAGTTGCTAAGGGAATAGTAAATCGAGGACTACCTACAGCACCCCCATAAGAGAGACTGTAGTTTGGCACAAAACAAATGGGGGGGTGCCTAGATCTTGGTTGTAACTTCTGTATGGGGGAAAAAAATCAAGCTTTTTTTCTGGCTGCATGCAGAAATGAGCTTGCTTCAAGAGGGCTTAATGGGGAAAGGATGTGAGATAAAAGCAGGGAGACAGGAATAGAAATAAAGGAATCTTTTCTCGATACTCAGAATTCAAATACTGTAATTCAAATTCAATTCCATTCAATTCAAACCTTTATTGTCAATGCACAATATGTGTACAATGAGATTGGATGAGCCTCCTGTCAGGGTTCCGAAGGATGCCCTAATTAAATCATGAGCCTCGAGCCGAGCTTCAAAAGAAATCCAGTTATTTATTAGGAGTTTCATGTCGGCACGTTCCCAAGTAATTTATATCCCAATCTGACCCTGTTTCCCCCCCTCCACCCCCCAGGGTGTGTCATCAATCACATTCGCCAATGGAGCAATTTCGCGGGTTGTAGAGACCACTCCTCTCCGGCCGCTGTGGGTAACCCTGGGATACAGCCTTGAGAGAGATAAGTCTGGAATGTACATCTGTCTTTGGCTGCCGTGTCATTTTGTCGGTTTCTCATCCCCCATTGCTTATGGCAACTCGAGAGCAGCCAAGGAATCTTTGCGAATTGACATCCCCCTTAGTGCAGGCCCCCCCAAACACAAAATACATCAAAATGACTCATAAGTGAAAGAAGGAAAAAAACACTAATCCAAAAGATCATACTAACAGACACACAATCCTTTATACATATATGTGCATATTATTACTTATTGTATTAACATAACTGTACGGCCTTAAAAATTGCCTAAACGTGAGTTTGTGTTTCTGTTTGGGCTTTTCTTTTTTTAAAAAAAAAGTCTTCTGGGAGGCCCATGAAACAGCACCCACCCCTTCCCTTCCAATAACGGCTTATTTGCATATTACCGCTATTAAAGAACACTAACTCTGATTCACTGCCAGCAGCGTGCAGTGGTTTTTATAGACCAGAGCGCATGACGCATTCCTTTCCCCTCAGGATTTTTATAAATTAAGTCATTTTCAACCACGCTGTAAAGTTAATTAATTTAAATGCAGGCAAATGAAATGTTGCCTCTTGTCGAAGTGTGGCGTCCAGGCTGAATCTTTTCCTTCTATTTTATTCTTTTCAAAAAAGATTTGCCCCCAAACAGCAATCTGAAAATGAGAAAAAAGGAGCTGAGAAGGAGAACAGTTTGAAATCGGCAAGGAAACAGGTTTAACGACTCGAAATAGGACCATTTATTAATCGTACACAAAAATGCGAGAGATAAAAATACAAAGTATAAATGTTAAAATCTAAAATATTATAAACCAGAGGCCCCTAATTTTTTGGGCACCAGGGACTGGTTCCGTGGAGAATGGTTTTTCCGTGGACTGGAAGGCGCCTGGTTTCGTGTGCTGCCTGCATCCTGCGGGTGGAGCTTCGCTTGTTTGTGTGACTCTGTTTCTGACATGCCGCGGATCAGTGTCAATCCACCGATTGGGGGTTGGGGGATTGCCTCGATTACAGATATAATTTTTTGGTTCATTCGTCACAGCCGGGAAATCAACAAAATCTCCTTTACAGGCTCTGTTTTGGCCCTCTTACACTATAAGTTGGATAGTTTGTTTTTTTGGGCCCCATCAGTGGTGGGTTGCTCCCGGTTCGCACTGGTTCGCAAGAACTGGTAGTAAAAATTTGTAGTAGTTCCGAGAACCAGTAATAACATTGGCTGGCCACGCCCCTGAACTGGTCCCCGGCCTGGTCGCCGCTCGCTTACCCCGCCCACCTCATCAGAGACTTTTTTTTTTAACTTTTAAAAGCATTTTTTCTACAATCTCTTCGGCCAAAAAAATGCTTTTAAAAGTAAACAAAAGAAGCCTCTGATGATCCCGCGACTCAGCTGGGAATGTCAGAGAGCTGAGTTGCCTGATCGGCAGAGGCTTTTCAAAGCATTGTTTTCTGCAACCTCTTCAGCCAAACAGGTGGTAAAGCAAAAAAAATGCTTTGAAAAGCCTCTGACGATCCCAGCTGAGTTGCCTGATTGGCAGAAGTTTTTCAAAGCATTGTTTTCGGCAACCTCTTCAGCCAAACAGGTGGTAAACAGGTGGTAAAGCAAAAAAAATGCTTTGAAAAGCCTCTGCCGATCCCAGCTGAGTTGCCTGATCGGCAGAGGCTTTTCAAAGCATTGTTTTCTGCAACCTCTTCAGCCGAAGAGGTGGTGAAAAAAAAATGCTTTGAAAAGCCTCTGACGATCCCAGCTGAGTTGCCTGATCGGCAGAGGCTTTTCAAAACATTTCTTTCTGCAACCTCTCAAGGTTGTAGAAAAAATGCTTTTAAAAGTTAAAAAAAAAAAAAGTTGGCCACGCCCACCCAGTCACATTACCCCACCACCAAGCCACACCCACAAAATAAGCCACACCCACAGAACCGGTAGTAAAAGAAATTAGAACACACCCCTGGACCCCACAATTCGGGAATGGTGTATTTTGCCTAATTTATAGAGGGCATCAGAAGGACGCGATGGCTCAGTGGTTAAAGGCGCAGAGCATGTCAGATGGAAAGTTGACAGCCTGGGTGTCAAGGTTTCAAGTAATACACCCATAACACACAGAACTCCGAGGCAGGTAGATTCCTGAAAGAACAGTTTTATTGGATATATCATATTGGCACAGACTGGCGAAAACCGACTCTAAGGTTTCCCATGGTTTTCACCTAATTAAAAGTAAAGGTTTTCCCCTCTTCCCAAACAGTCACATCATTCAATCAGGGTGCTATCCAGTTGCTGGGTAACATCACTCCTCCTCTCTTCAGCCACCTGTCCTTGGTTCCCAAGGGAAAGTATTTTGTTGTGGTTCTTTGGATGCTTAGCGACCTAAATTCCAGCCGCGATTGCGGTCGTAACTTGAAGATTACCTGTATATGCACCAAAGACAAATTCTTTGTGTGTCCAACCACACTTGGCCATGAAAGAATTCTATTCTATATTTAATATTCCCCCTTTTGCCGCATGAACAATTGCAATTTGGGAGAAATTTCTAGAATGGCCTGGAAGCTCTCGTCTGGACTATTGTAACGCTCTCTACATGGGGCTCCCCTTGGGGTACACCCGGAGGCTCCAACTGGTGCAGAATGCGGCCGCGCGGGGGATTATGGGAGCGACTGGGCGCTCCCATGTGACTCCTCTCCTGCGCGAGCTGCATTGGCTTCCGGTGGACTTCCGGGTGCGCTTCAAGGTGTTGGTGATCACCTTTAAAGCGCTCCATGGCTTAGGGCCGGGGTACTTACGGGACCGCCTTCTGCCACCAATAGCCTTCCACCGGCCAGTTCGCTCCCACAGAGAGGGCCTCCTCAGGGTGCCGTCGGCCAGACAATGCCGGCTGGCGACCCCCAGGAGGAGAGCCTTCTCTGTGGTGGCACCTACCCTTTGGAACAATCTACCCCCAGAGATACGAGTGATCTCCGACCTCCGGACTTTTCGTCGGGCCCTAAAAACTCATCTCTTTCAGTTAGCCGGTCTCTCTTGATTTTATGATTTTATGGTTGGTTTTAAATTTTGATATGGATTTTAAATTGATAAATTTTAAACTATGGGCCAAATTTAATTATTTTAAGTCTATTTTTAATCGTACTTATGTATAAATATTTTTTTATTTTGGCTGTTCACCGCCCTGAGTCCGAAAGGAGAAGGGCGGTATAGAAATTCGAATAATAAATAAATAAATAAATAAATAAATAAATAAATAAATAAATAAATAAATAAATAAATAAATAAATAAGCTGTTCTGAAGAATTGCAAGGAAGCACAAGCTGCGCAGTCTTCTTTAAAATGGCATTAGGGACAGAGGGGATCCTGCAATCTGAAGCATGTTGACACCGATATAAAGACTGAGCTTTTGATATATTACTACAGCATTATCCACTGCCTTTGACAGAGCTTAAATGTTATTGGCAGAAGCCGTTCACTCTTAGTACCTGGTTGCCCAAAGTCAGATTTAACAATGATAGATGGAACAGGAATCCTATGCAGCTGTCAATGTACACACCAGAGTTGTTCTACATGCAGTCAGTCTTTTCCAGGTAGCAACACTGGGATCAGAAGCTCACTGTTGTGAGGTCCAAGAATAGAACAGGTAGACATCATCTCCACTTTCTCATGGTCTTCAGCAAGTTCTTGGAAAAATATCCTGGGAGCCTTGTTTAATTGTTGACAGGGTCTTGCTTTGCCAGTTCATCTTAAGAACAGTTGCTGGAACTGGTGTATGTCTAGTTTAATGAAAAGAAGGACTAGGGGTGACATGATAGCCGTCTTCCAATATTTGAGGGGCTGCCACAAAGAAGAGGGAGTCAAGCTCTTCTCCAAAGCACCGAAGGCAGGACAAGAAGCAATGGGTGGAAACTCATCAAGGAGAGAAGCAACTTAGAACTATGGAGAAATTTCCTGACAGTTAGAACAATTAATCAGTGGAACAACTTGCCTCCAGAAGTTGTGAATGCTCCAACACTGGAAGTTTTTAAGAAGAGATTGGACAACCATTTGTCTGAAGTGGTGTAGAGTTTCCTGCCTAAGCAGGGAGTTGGACTAGAACTATATAGTTGGACTATAGAAACGGGCTGAACTGGGAGCAACCCACCACTGTGTCTTAGGCAGAAAAGTCTCCTGGATGACTTGGCCAATGAGCAGAAGATGGTGAGTTCTAGTCCTGCTTTAGGCACGAAAGCTGGCTGGGTGGCTTTGGGCCAATCACTAGGAGAAGGTGAGTTCTAATCCTGCCTTAGGCACGAAAGCAGGCTGCTGTAGGGTGACTTTATTCATCTCTGTCCTTCTGCCCCCCTGTGCGTAGCAAGCGCTCTTAGTAAGTGCGTTTATGCAAGAGGGCAAGTACTACAAGCTCATTTGGTTTCCCTTGTAGTAATTAATAATGCTGAAAGACAGGTGAAGAGGGAAGGTGAGCAGAGAAGACGCAGTACCAGCAAAAGCTTCTGTGAGAAAGAGCAAGCTGAACAATCAGCTGCTTCTAGCAATTCTGAATGAGAGGTTCTGTTGAAGGGGTGTAGAGTAGCTGGGTGCTATTCCTCTAACAGGCCCCTGGAGCTCGTTCTTTCTTTCTTTCTTTCTTTCTTTCTTTCTTTCTTTCTTTCTTTCTTTCTTTCTTTCCTTTCTTTCTTTCTTTCTTCCTTCCTTCCTTCCTTCCTTCCTTCTTTCTTTCTTTCTTTCCTTCCTTCCTTCTTTCCTTCCTTCCCTTCCATTCCCTTCCCTTCCCTTCCCTTCCCTCCCTCCCTCCCTCCCTCCCTCCCTCCCTTCTGTTGGAAGAAATATCCATCTGATTCTTTCCAAGTCGAGAGGAAGACACTGGAAACATGGAGGCTGATTGGAAAGTTGGTTTAATGATGAAGCAGAACCGCCAAGCACATGGTTCTCTGGCACAGCTGAACACATGGGGTTGAGAGCGAGGCGGTATTTATACTTTCTCTTGGGCTTTGCACTTGAGCTTCCTGTTCCTGTGCAAGAGCATGTATTTTATTGGCTGTCGTCAGACTCCATGGGGCCATGTGGGGTCATGTTTGTCTGAGTCAAGTTTGGTTGAAGTTTGCTGGGTGATGCAATGCCCTTAGGAGATCGTGCAATGCAGTGACCTCTGCTGCTAGATAATCCTATAACGTCCTGGAGGGTCATGTCTTAATCCCATCATCCTGGAGCTGAAGGTCTTTTGTCTTATAGATAGGCTGGCCCAGTCCTGCTGGGGCTATTAGCAAAAGTGGAGGCTGCTTTCCAAGAGCCTATTTCTCCTTTAGAGAAATATAATATTCTGCCCTTTTAATATTTCTCAAAATATTTCATTCTTCTAGGAGGGGTGTAGCCTTCCTTCCTTCCTTCCTTCCTTCCTTCCTCCCTCCCTCCCTCCCTCCCTCCCTCCTCCCTTCCTTCCTTCCTTCCTTCCTTCCTGTTTCAGCATGGGAACTAATTCAAGGAGTTATTCATGCCTTTCTTTGGCTAATACACTAGCCTTTCATTCATGTGAAAGTGACTTTCATCATGCCAGCTCCTTCGATTTTTGACCATTACCACCACAATATAGTGAGATAGTTGTATTGGCCAAAAGGAAGATTTTGTGGCTGAAGATGGATCAGAACATGGGTTCTGCCAGTAGTGAAATACAATTTTTTTTACTACCAGTTCTGTGGGCATGGCTTGGTGGGTGTGGTGTGTCTTGGTGGGCATGGCTTGGGGAAGGATACTGCAAAATCTCCATTTCCACCCCACTCTGGGGCCAGCCAGAGGTGGCATTTGCCGGTTCTCCAAACTACTCAAAATTTCCCCTACCGGTTCTCCAAAATACTCAAAATTTCTGCTACCGGTTCTCCAGAACCTGTCAGAACCTGCTGGATTTCACCCCTGGGTTCTCCCCAGTCCTAATTCAGCAGCTTCACTGCTACACTGCGCTGACTCAGAAATGCACCTTTGTATAGTCTCTATTTGAAGGGGGATGTGGTGGCTCAGATGCTAAGGCATTGAGTTTATTGATCAGAAAGGTCGGCAGTTCAGCGGTTCGAATCCCTAGGGCTGCGTAATGGAGTGAGCTCCTGTTACTTGTCCCAGCTTCTGCCAACCTAGCAGTTCGAAAGCAGGTAAAAAATGCAAGTAGAAAAATAGGGACCACCTTTGGTGGGAAGGGAACAGCGTTCCGTGCGCCTTTGGCGTTGAGTCATGCCGGCCACATGACCATGGAGACGTCTTCGGACAGAGCTGGCTCTTCGGCTTTGAAACGGAGATGAGCACTGCCCCCTAGAGTCAGGAACGGCTAGCATATATGTGTGAGGGGAACCTTTACCTTTACCTTTTATTGTCTCTTTTGACCGGTTCGCTCGCACAGAGAGGGCCTCCTCAAGGTGCCGTCGGCCAGACAGTGCCGGCTGGCGACCTCCAGGGGGAGAGCCTTCTCTGTGGCAGCTCCTGCCCTCTGGAATGACCTGCCCCCTGAGATACGCACGATATCAGACCTCCAGACTTTTCGTCGGGCCCTGAAAACACACTTATTCCATCTAGCCGGGTTGGCTTGATCCCATCCTCTCAGTTTTTAGTTGAATTCGGTTTTAATTGGGTTGTTTTAAATTTTTAGGCCAAAATTATTTAATTGTTTTTTAAACTGTTTTTTAAAATTTTATATGCTATGTTTTATCTTGGCTGTACACCGCCCTGAGTCCCGCAGGAGAAGGGCAGTATAGAAATAAAATAAAATAAAATAAATAAATAAATAAAAAAAAAAATGAAGGGAAAAAAGACTTTCTCTACAGATAAACAAATATCCTCCACTTGAGGTCTTCGAGAAAGGTTGATCGGTCACCCATCAGAGATACTTGAATAGATCCTGCCTTGGGCAGAGATTGCCACTAGATCAGCAGTTCTCAAACATCTTATAGTCTTGGGACCCTTTTATGTTCTTTAAAAATGATCGAAGATTTTGGTTCGTGTGAGTTAAACCCAGTGGTGAAATCCTCCGCGGATTGCCACCGGATTGCTGCCCGTGCTTGCACAATGCACGCGCAGTGCGTGTCAAATGCATCCTTCGTGTAGAAAAAAGAGGCTTAACAAGGTAAGTAGAACAGCGAGGGGGGGAAACAGCTGTGCCGCGCAATTTAGTTATGCTAGAAAGCAAGATTTCCAGCTTTCTAGCCAATATAAGTTCTGCGGAACAGCTGATCATCGGAAATACTGGTTCTGACGAACCGGTAGCTTTTTTTTTACTACTGCTTTGCCCGAACCGGTACGAACCGGTAGCATTTCACCCCGGTTAAACCTAACCGTATTTACTGTATTAGAAATTAAAGCCAAGAAATTTTTAAGTTATGGATTTGACACCGCAGACCCCCGAGAAGAGTCTCAGGGATCCTCAGACACCCCTTGTGAACCACTACACAACTCTACTTCCAACTCTAATATTCTGGGACAGTAAACTCAAAGGATGTGATTGTTCTTCTTACCCAAGGTATGCGTGAGTATCTAAGGTGGCTTCAGCTAAGTTTCCTCACCCTGGTGCCCAGCAAGTCCAACTATTATGTTGCCTGGGGATAATGGGATTTAGAACCCTCTTGAAAAAAAATCACCTTGGAGAAGAGCTTGTGCTCAGCTGTCAGAAAGATCAGAGAGATAATATTTGTCGGTTGCCCAACTGTGGTCATAATGGCATCCTCTTCCATCGAGCCAATCCAAGGGATGTCCGGTCATTGTGTGGTTCTCCTCTTGTTTTCCAGATGCGGACCACCCGCAGAGTATCCGTCTGGCCGGTGGCTTTTGTGGGAGGTTTGCGGTACGAGTCCCCCAAAGTCAACGCTGCCGGGAAGGTGTATGGATGGAAGACCGTCTTTGATCCCCACCGGCCATTTGCGATCGACATGGCAGGCTTTGCTGTCAACCTCAGGCTAATCCTTCAGCGACCTCAGGCTTACTTCAAACTGCGAGGGGTCAAGGGGGGCTATCAGGAGAGCAGCCTGCTCCGGGAGCTGGTGACCTTGAATGACCTCGAGCCCAAAGCTGCCAATTGCACTAAGGTACGGCCGGAGGCCGGCGTCACATACTGTAACAACCGGTAAGCCCAGAACCAAAAATGTGACCGCGAAATATGCATGCGGCAACGAAAAACTGATGGCGAATGGGAGGGCCCAGCTGCTGGTCGAAACTACAGGTTCGTGCAAACCGGTGCAAACTGACAGCAGCCCACTATAGGTACGGCTGCCTTTGGTATCCCAAGCAGAGAAGTGGTTTATACAGATGCTGGTTTCTCTGGAGAACAGCAGCTGGAGAACCAGAAACCTCCACTGTGGTGGGTTTCAATTTTTACTACTGGTTCTGTGGGCGTGGCTTGGTGGGCGTGGCATGGCTTGGTGGGCGTGGCTTGGTGGGCGTGGCAGGGGAAGGATACTGTAAAATCTCCATTCCCTCCCCACTCCAGGGGAATGTTACTGCAAAATCCCCATTTCCTCCCGATCAGCTGGGACTCGGGAGGCAGAGAATAGATGGGGGCGGGGCCACTCAGAATTTTTACTACCGGTTCTCCGAACTACTCAAAATTTCCGCTACCGGTTCTCCAGAACTGGTCAGAACCGGCTGAAACCCACCTCTGCTCCAGACCCAGCCTGAAAAAGCTTGACTTGCAGGCCTTTTGGGTAGAGCAAATTCTGAGTCTCCATAGAATAGTGATGGCTAACCTTTTCCAGACCGAGTGCCTAAAGCACACACATGTGTGCGCAAATGTGTGCACGCATGCACGAATCCCCAAAATGTAATGCCTGCATGGCCATGCCCATCCGCCCCACTCCCCATGCATGCATTCCGGCCCCCACACATGCACGGCAGAGACCCGATCACCAGCTGGCTGGCGGGAGGTACACATGCAGGCGCAGCGGAGCTAAACTGGGGCAACGGCTCATGTGCCCACAGAGAGGGTGCCGCGTGCCATAGATTCGCCATCATGGCCATAGAAGATAATCTTTGTAGTAGGATCCATCAATGGGACCAAAGGTTTATTTTTTTAAGCTTTCAGGCTCATCATCAGGGAACTTCTCTCCGATGGACTTCAGCATGAGCCCAAGAGCTTGGAAGAATAAACCCTTCGTCCCCGTTACTAACCCAGATTGGGTTGCAACATTATCCTGGGACACACAGATTTGCCTTCGTTCATGAGAATCTTTGTAGCTCTGAGTAGAATCTGAGTAGCCACACTACCTTGGTTTGGTTACTTCTTCAGCGTGTTCACGTCCTCCTGGGCAAACCCAAGTGAAGTGTGGCATCTCCAAGGCACAAAAGCAAAGGGATTGGTGGAGTTATTCCATTTTGCATCAATGTCATGAGTGCCTTTTCAACACGGGTCGAATTTTGCATCCATGTGTTAATTGCGATTTTAAAACAATGCTCTTTCTATTCAGGAGCAATTCGCAACGATTTATTTGATCTCATTTCACAATGAAACACTAAATTAGAGACCCCCTGGAACTAGAACTAGTAGAAACTACATTTTTAAGCGCTCTTGACTATATCATCTTGGACAATCTGCATTTACATCCTGACTGTCGGGCTCCATCTTTTAAAGCCTCCTCAGCACGCCATTTTGGATCCTACGGCAGTGTTTCTCAACCTTGGTGACTTCAAGATGGGTGGACTTCAATTCCCAGCATTCCCCCGCCAGCAAAACTCCACTCATCTTGAAGTCGCCGAGGTTGAGAAACACTGCCCTAAGGAATACACTTAGTGGTGGCGCAGTAGTTAGAATGCAGTACTGCAGGCTACTTCTGCTGACTGCCGGCTGACTGCAGTTCGGCAGTTCAATTCTGAGTAGGTCAAGGTTGGCTCAGCCTTCCATCCTTCCGAGGTGGGTAAAATGGGGACCCAGATTGTTGGGGGCAAGAGGCTGATTCTGTAAACCGCTTAGAGAGGGCTGTGTATATAAGTCTAAGTCCTATTGTTATCTTCCTTCCTTCCTTCCCTCCCTCCCTCTCCTTCCTTCCTTCCTTCCTTTCCTTTCTTCCAACCTGAGTAGTTAGAATGCAGTATTGCAGGCTAACTCTGCCCACATCCAGGAGTTCATTCCTGACCGGCTCAAGGTTGATTCAGCCTTCCATCCTTCTGAGGTCGGTAAAATGAGGACCCAGATTGTTGGGGGCAAGATGCTGATTCTGTAAACCGTTCAGAGAGGGCTGTGTAGCGGTATATAAGTCTAAATCCTATTGTTCCTTCCTTCCTTCCTTCCTTCCTTCCTTCCTTCCTTCCTTCCTTCCTTCCTTTCCCTTCCCTTCCCTTCCCTTCCCTTCCTCCCTTCCTTCCTTCCTTTCCCTTCCCTTCCCTTCCCTTCCCTTCTCTTCCTTCCTTCCATCCTGAGTAGTTAGAATGCGGTATTGCAGGCTAACTCTGCCCAAGGTCGACTCAGCATTCCATCCTTCCGAGGTCGGTAAAATGAGGACCCGGATTGTTGGGGGCCAAGATGCTTAGAGAGGGCCGTGAAGCCTTATGAAGCGGTATATAAGTCTAAGTGCTATTGCTAGTAGTTTTCTTATTTTCAAGGGCCAAAGATATTCTAGGCTCCCACGAATGGGGAGGGCAACTTCCGAAGCTTTTCCCTGGCTGGTATTTCGCTTCTCCATAAAGCGAAACGCCTGCCTGCCTTTCTACGGCTGCCTGTGCGCCTATAATCCTCTTATGGATTAACTCCTTGGGTTGCCACTTGGAACTGGAGAAGTGGGGGTGGGAACCGAAGCTCAAATACCGAAAATTGAGGAACAGCAGGACTCTGCTTGAGAGGCTAATGAGAAGCGCTGTTTTTCATGCCTTGGAAGCAGAATCGATTTCTTCCAACCAGGCAAAAACCCCAACCCGGGTCTCTCGACATGAAACGGGGGGGTCTCGATAGCATGCTGTTCATTGCTATGGCAACCAGACCCGGGGCAAGGTAAGGAGATTCACAAGGAAGAGCTAAAAGGATATTGGAGACATTTGGCTGATCATCCGAGATGACTTGTAGGTCATCTAGTCCGACCTCCCCCCGCCACCCAAGGAGAAGACCCTACACCAGAGGTGTCAAACTCGATTTCATTGAGGGCCGCAATAAAGTTGTTTGACCTCATGTGGGGGCTGGGAGGGGCATGGTCAAGGTGGGCGTGGCCAGCTCGATGTCACTCATGTCAGGGGGCACCTGTGGTGGTCAAGTCCTAAGACAGGACTTCCCTCAGATCCTCCCTCACTCTCATTATAATCTATCTTCCTTCCTTTCCTTCCTTCTTCTTCCTTTTCCTTCCCTCTCCATTCTCCTTCCTTCCCCTCTTTCCTTTATTTTTCCTTCCTTGGCTCTCTTCCCATCTTTTTGTTTGTTTTTCCTTCTTTCCTTTTCTCCTTTCCTGTCCCTTCTTGCATGCTCAAATGCAAAAGGGGGAAACATTTCTCCTTTTCTTTTGTTGTGAATTTCTTTTGCTAGCCCTCTGCCAGCTAAAACGGAGCCCGGAGTGGGGGGCTACGCCCGGCTCCTCCTGGCCCCATTTTTGCTGACCGAGACACGCCGGTCCTTTGCTGTTTCCAAGGGAAGCCCCCCAAAGCCAGATCTTTGTGTTTGACACCTCTGCCCTACATCATTTCTGACAAATGGCTGTCCGGTCTCTTCTTGAAAGCATCCAGCGAGTTTGATTCCATTTTTTTTCTTTTCTTAAAAAATCGAGATCATTTTGGTTGCCGGGCCCCCCCGATTTCAGCAGCCCAAAACAGATTTAGACATGACAGCCCATTGGAGAGCTGACAATTATCCTCCTTCTGTTTTAATAACTAAGATAATGGTTCTGACGGTTCCCGTAATTGGAGAGGCAGCATGAGATGCCGGAGACTTGTAGGTGTGAGTGTAATTAAAATAGCAGTAGGGATTAATCAGATTCATGTGATCTGCCAAACCACAAGTGCTTCAAGTGTAAGAGACGTCGGCGAGACTTGGCCTGATCTATTTTTTAGGTCTTTTCGTAGCTGGGGTTGCATGGCTGGCTGTGGAATTCTGGGAGTTGAATTCTGCAAGTCTTAAAAGTTTGCCAGAGGTTGTAAGCACTGGAAGCTGTGAGAATCATGCTTAGGAGATGCATCGGCTTTGTTGCTTCACAAATTACAAATCATTATATATTCAACCCTGAGCTACAAATATTCTCTTCTACCAGGATGAAAGCAAACCAGGGACGAGCAAGGAAATGCCCGCATTGCTGTTTTCAAAAATGCATAGTCACAATTCGTAATTATAAACTCAGGCGATATGTTGAAAGGAAACCAAGGGTAGCTAAGTGCTTTTCTTGGGAGATGTGTTTGGAAACCACGTTTGAAGCACGTCTGAATGGGGCTGAAGAAGCCACTGGAAAGATTTGCTAGTCTCCTGGCAACAGGAATACAGTAGTGGCCAAAATGGTGGAAACCTTTTGGGAAAAGTGTATTTTTGAGGTTTGATGGCTAATAACACCACATTTTTTTTTGAAGTTTCAAGATAATCCTATTCCACTGCTGGAACGGCCTGGGAATAGCCCAGACCTTCATCCAATTGAAAAATCTATGGCGCCGACTAAAGAAACTTGTTAGTCAGAGCGACCCAGCAGTAAAACCCGGTTAATAGAAGCAAACCTTCAATCTTGGTTTCACATGATAACAGCTGCAGAACTCAAAGACTTAGTTCGCTCCACGTTGTAAGGCCGTAATTCATGCTAAAGGTTACCCAACTAAGTATTAACTGACGTGATGATCATTTTTGTATATCTCATTTTTGCTATGGTGATCATTTTTGTATTTCTCATTTTCTCTGTTTCACTTTTCTTCTTTGTACTGTAACTGTTATTCTAACAGCAAATCCTTCATAAAAGTTATTGCATTACATTCTTGATTAAATTATCTTTCCATTGATATATAATGTTATGGTACTACTCCAAGTGGTGTTATGACCTAGTTTTAGAAAATACACTTTTCCCAAAAGGTTTCCACAATTTTGGCCACTACTCTATGTTGTTGTTTTTTCTTACCCTGCTAATCTTCCACCAGCGATTTCCACTACCGGTTCGGGCAAATACCACCTCTGGTTCCATCACTATTTTTATCTCTGGAATCCCATCTTATTTTTCTCCGATCTGTTGTAACAACTGGAGATACTCCAGGGGTGAAATGCTCTCGGTTTGGACCGGATCGCCCGATCCGGTAGCGATGGAGGCGGGTGGTTCGGAGAACTGGTAGCAAAAATCCCTGCCCCTCCCCCATTTCCCAGCTGAGCTGTGCAATCAGAGGCTTTTAAAATTATTTTTAAAAGCATTTTTTGTACCACCTCTTTGGCCGAAAAAATGCTTTGAAATGTAAAAAAAAAAAAAAAAAAAGCCTCTGATGATCGTGAGGCTCAGCTGGGATCATCAGAGGCTTTTAAAAGCATTTTAAAAGCCTCTCGACTGAAGAGGTTATAGAAAAAATGTTTTTAAAAGGAAAAAAAGCCTCTGCTGATCAGGCAAGTCAGCTGGGATCGTCAGAGGCTTTAAAAGCATTTTTTTTACAACCTTTAAAAGTTTTAAAAGTAAAAAAAAAAAAGTTGGCCACGCCCACTCAGTCATATTACCCCCACCACCAAGCCACGCCCACAGAACCGGTAGTAACGAATTTTACATTTCACCACTGAGATACCCCATCTGTCTTTGGAGAACATAGCTAGCGATGCCCTTAAGTTTAATAATGTAATGTATGTTGCATGTTAAGAAGACCGAGGAAATGATCCTCCTAATCCTTCTTCTTTGATCCCCAGATTCTCGTCTGGCACACAAGGACCGAGAAACCCGTGCTGGTGAACGAGGGAAAGAAAGGCTTCACAGATCCCAACGTGGAAATCTGACATCATGCTGCAAAGCCAGGAACAGATGCCAACAGGTACCGACCCGGTGCATGAGTAAATCGCAGCGGTCTGGCATGTTGGCATTTGGTACTACGGAGGTGCCTCTTCAAAGTGGGACTTACTTAAGAGGGGAGAATGTGAATCCGAGCCAAATTTGTGGCAGCTGCTCAAAACAGTAATCCCCGGTCTCTCTTTCTTCTGAAAGCTTGATGCATGATGCTAACATGCATGATGCATCAACATAACAGGCCCGTGCAACTGGGAGGGAGAGGAATGCCATGTTTAGCTCTGTTCCAAGGCACTGGAAGGCCAGACAAAGAATAATGGATGGAAACTGAAGAAGGAGAGATTCAACCTGGAAATAAGGAGAAAATTTCTGACAGTGAAAGCAAGCAATCAATGGAACAGAAGTTGTGGGAGCTTCATCACTGGAGGCTTTCAAAAGGAGACTGGACTGCCATTTATCTGAAATGTTGTAGGGTCTCCTGCTTGGACGGGGGGTTGGACTAGATGTCCTACAAGGTCCCTTCAAACTCGGTTAATCTAATTTAATCTAATCTATTCTAGTCTAATCTATTCTAGTCTAGTCGTCTAATCTAATCTAATCAAGTCTAGTCTAGTCTAGTCTAATCTAATCTAGTCATCTAGTCTAATCTAATCTAATCTAGTCTAGTCGTCTAATTAATCTAATCTACTCTGTCACATTAAGCTATATTCTAATCTAATCTAATCTACTCTAGTCATCTAATCTAATCTATTCTATTCTAATCTAATCTAGTCATCTAGTCTAATCTAATCTAATCATCTAATCTAATCTAGACGCCTAGTCTAATTAATCTAATCTACTCTACTCTACTCTAATGTCACATTAAACTATAATCTAATCTAATCTAATCTAGTCATCTAGTCTAATCTAATCATCTAATCTAATCTAGTCTAGTTGCCTAGTCTAATTAATCTAATCTAATCTACTCTACTCTACAATGTCACATTAAGCTATATTCTAATCTAATCTAATCTATTCTAATCTAATCTAGTCTAATCTAATCTAGTCATCTAGTCTAATCTAATCTAATCATCTAATCTAATCTAGACTAGTCGCCTAGTCTAATTAATCTAATCTACTCTACTCTAATATCACATTAAGCTATATTCTAATCTAATCTAATCTAATCTAATCTAATCTAATGTCACATTAAACTATATTGTACTAAACACAGCAGCCGGATAGGAGAGAATAAGGCAGGTGCAGTGGTGGGATTCAGCCGGTTCAATCCGGTTCGGGCAAACCAGAAGTGGTGACTGCCGAAGGCTCCGCCAACCCGTCCGGAGGTAAAGCGTGAGCAATGCGCATGCACGGATGGCTGTGCGCACGTGCAGTGGTGGTGCATAAGCAAAGCGAGTGCAAACTGGTAGGGAAGCTAAGTGAATCCCACCGCTGGGCAGGTGGGAACTATTTCCAGGGGCTGCCATTTGCTTCGTTGGCTGGAGACAGAAGTAAGGTAACAGAATGACAGAGTTGGGAAGGACCCTGGAGGTCTTGTAGTCCAACCCTCTGCACAGGCTGGATACCTATAACATTCCAGACAAGCGGTTGTCCAGGCTCTTCTTAAAAACTTCCAGTGTTGGAGCACCCACAACTTCTGGAGGCAGGTTGTTCCGCTGGCTAATTGTTCTCACTTGTCAGGAAATCTCTTCTTAGTTCCAAGTTGCTTCTCTCCTTGATTAGTTTCCACCCATTGCTTCTTGTCCTGCCTTCAGGTGCTTTGGAGAATAGGTTGACCCCCCACTTCGTTGTAGCAAGCCACAAATAAAATGTAAATCAGGGTTTGCTTTGGGGGGGAAAAAACAATTAAGCATTCTACTGCTGAACTGCAGCTAAAGCGCGACACTAAAACCCACTTTTTTCCCCTCCCTATTTGCAGTTTGTTCCTACTCCAGGCACCAAGCACCCCGATTCCAGACTCAAACCGGGCCCTTGGTCAACCAGAGGAAAACCACCAAGTCGAGTTGCTCCATATACCAGAGACCAGCTTGGGTTCTTGAGCAGAGGAAGAAAAAAAAAAAGGATCAATAAATTAATAAATCAGTATTTAAAAAACAACAACAGCTCACTTATGCCTGACCTCCTGGAAACGATCGAATAAAATAAAATGAAACTGTAAGAGATTAAAAAGCGAGAGCGATGGAGATGTGGGATCCCATCCCGGGGCCATCGGTAAAATGTGAGCAATGCAAAAATCAGCAAAGAGGGCAAAAAGTCTGTTTTATCGATTAGTCGGATTCCTCAATCATATATCTGCCATAGATATTAGGAGAATGAGAACGAGAAGGGATACAGGCGATAAAACACCCCAGGGCAGTCTTTCTGACTGGGGAATTCTGGGAATTCAAGTTCACTCTTCTAAAAAAAAATGTGTCTAGCCTAATGTTTCCCAACTTTTAAGATATGTAAACTTCAACTCCCAGAATTCCCCGGCTGACTGGGGAATTCTGGGAGTTGAAGTCCACGCAGCTCCAAATTGCCAAGGTTTAGAAACAGTGCCCTAGACTGAATCGTCGTCTTTTAATGACTCCATAATCCCTTGCGGGGTGGAGTCTGGGCAACTGAATGGAGCTGAGTGGTTACTGGCTGGATGCCCTTCCTGTCGCCAATGCGGAGTTTTTTTTTTTTTTCCTAGCAGATACATTCTCATTGTGCCCAGAGAGAGAAATACCTCCTCTACCTAGGATCGAAGATGCGTTTAAAACTATATCAGCTTATATTTGAAAAGCGGGCTTGAAATTTAAGAGAATTTCTCCCCCCCACTTCAGCTTATTCTGAGCGAAAGACAAAAGTGATGCATGGAATAAGAGGATACAGAAGATGGGGAATAGCAGGGCATCCTGTTCTATTGGCTATTCACAAGATCTATTTTTTCCTGGTACATGCTGAAATTATGGGGATATAAAGATTTGGGGGGGGGAGGGATTCAGGGGTGGGCTTCAAAAATTTTAGCAAGGGGTTCTCTGCCCGGTTGCCTGGGTGGGCGTGGCCATGGTGGGCGTGGCTTAGTTGGCCTCCTGCACCATGGCAGAGGGAGCATTTTTGCCCTCCTCGGGCTCCGGAGCAGTGGTGAAATCCATTATTTTTTTACTATCAATTCTGTGGGTGTGGCTTGGTGGGCATGGTGGGCGTGGCAGGGGAAGGATATTGCAAAATCTCCATTCCCCCCCCACCCCTGGGGGAAGGATACTGCAAAATCTCCATTCCCACCCCACTCAGGCCAGTCAGAGGTGGTATTTGTCCATTCTCCAAACTATTCAAAATTTCCGCTACCGGTTCTCTGAACTACTCAAAATTTCCGCTACCGGTTCTCTGAACTACTCAAAATTTCCGCTACCGGTTCTCCGAACTACTCAAAATTTCCGCTATCGGTTCTCCAGAACCTGCTGAATTTCACCCCTGCTCCGGAGGCTTTCGTCTAGCCTCCGGGAAGGCAAAAACGGCCTCCCCAGGCTCCGGAGGCCCTCCGGAGGCCCTAAAGGGGTTTTTGGGCTTCCTGAACTTCCGGTAGTCCCGTTTTTTGCCCTCCCCAAACCTCCATGCATGCCCTGCACTTACCTCATCCAAAACGGGCCGTGTGGGGACTCCTGGGAGGAGTGAGGTGGGGTGGGCGGGGCCAGCCAGGAGTGGGATTTGGGGGTTTTCCAAACTGCACAAAATCCCGAACCCCTGCAAATCCCCAGTAACCCACCCTGGGGGGATTGCATAATGAGGGATATGCATGAGCTTGCCGGTAAGAATGGTGGTAACCATCTTTGGATTTTACCCTGATGAATGATGGTCAAAACTTCAGCGACGCAAAATGGAATTGAATCAAATTATGCCTCCTGTGTGATTTTAAAAAAAGCCACACATGAAGAGGGGAGAGGCTTAAAGAAAGTCAGTTCTGCCTCTTGCAGATTCTGATCTCTTGCCGAACAGATCAAATACGAAACCGTTTCTGATGGCGAGATGTCTTCTTTAAAAGGGGCCTCGCGATACAGGTAGTCCTTGACTTACGACCACAACTGAGCCCAAAATTTCCGTTGCTAAGCGAGACAAGTTGCTCAGTGAATTCTGCCTCATTTTGGGACCTTTCTTGGCACAGTTATTAAGTGAATGGTTGCGGTGGATAAAAGTTAACAACCTGGTTGATAGGTGAACCCGGCTTCCCCACTGATCTTGCTTGTCAGATGGTCGCAAAAGTGGAACATACGACCTCGGGACACTGTAAGCGTCATAAATGTGTGTCAGTTGCCAAGGGAGTGAATTTTGATCACGTGACTGTGGGGATGCGGCAAAGGTCGCGTGAAAGACGGTCGTAAATCACTTTTTTCAGTGCTGTGGTTAACGTCAAATGGTCACGAAATGAATTTTTGTAAGCCGAGGACTCCCTGTACTGGATCCTGATTTTTTTTTTTTAATCTCCATCTCAGTCTCCGACACGCTATTAGTTGGCTTTCTTTTAAATCAGAGGTGAAATGCTCCCGGTTCGGACCGGATCGCCCGATCCGGTAGCGATGGTGGCGGGTGGTTCGGAGAACCGGTAGCAAAAATCCCTGCCCCCACTCCCCCATGCCCAGCTGAGCCACACAATCATCAGAGGCTTTTTTTTTTTTTTTTTTTACTTTTAAAAGCATTTTTTCTACAACCTCTTTGGCCGAAAAAATGCTTTTAAAAGTAAAAAAAAAAAAAGCCTCTGATGATCGCGCAGCTCAGCTGGGATTGTCAAAGGCTTTTTTTCTTTTAAATGCCCCTGACAATCCAAGCTGAGTTGCCTGATCGTCAGAGGCATTTAAAAAAAAAAAAGCCTCTGCCGATCAGGCAACTCAGCTGGGATTGTCAGAGCCTTTTGAAAGCATTTTTTTACAACCTCTTCGCCAAAGAGGTTGTAGAAAAAATGGTTTTAAAAGTAAAAAAATAAAATGGCCACGCCCACCGTCACATTACCCCACGCCCACAGAACCGGTAGTAACAAATTTTAGATTTCACCACTGCTTTAAATATATACACCGTTTCCCCCCGAAAATAAGACATCCCTTGATAATAAGCCCAGTTGGGCTTTTGAGTGCATGCGCTAAAGCCCTCTCTGAAAATAAGCCTCCCCGAAAATATTTAAACACATGCGCAGCTGGTCTCCGCCATTTCCTCTGGTTAGTGTTAGGGAGACAGAGCTGGAAATCAGGTAAGACGGCAAGAGGAGCCCCACGCGCCCCAAAATAATAAGACCTCCCTGAAAATAAGGCCAAGCGCTTATTTCGAGGTTCAAAAAAAATATAAGACAGGGTCTTATTTTTGGGAAAACACGGTACATTTAAAAAGGCAAAGCACAATTGTAGCTTTTTGGAAAGGAAAGTAATGTAAAATTGTAGAGCAAAAAAAAAAAGAAAAAAGAACGGGAAAAAAAGGCTTATTTTTTTAATCTTTAACCTGAGTGACTAAGATGCATAAGGCGGTGTGGACTCAAATCGTGCTCGGGACTAATGGCAGCCCTCTCGCGATAGAGAAAACGACCATGGCGCCAATAAATAATAAAGAGATAAATTTCCTTTTTTTCCCCCCTTTATTTATTACAAATATCTAGCAAACCAGTCACAGGGGGAGGGGGAAAAAAACCCGAACCAACAAACCAACTACGCCTTAATACGACTTTCCTGAAAAAAATTCGAAACCTCGGTCACCGTCGGTAGGGGAAAACAGCATTTGAATCAAATTCACATCCAACGATACGGAATTTAATCCGCAGAACAAAAACACCAGCCCAAACCTTTAATTAAAGGGGAAAAGGAGAGGCAATTCTTTCTCTTTTTTTTTTTTTTAAAAAAAGGAAATTCGGTTTTCTCAGCGAAACACGTCTTTCCGATCACCGTTCTTTCTGCTGGTGTGTATGTGTGTTTTTCTTCTTTTGCCCTTCCTTTCTCTCTCTCACCATTTTATGGCTATAACTCTGCCCGGCTGTAGCAAATCACACACCCAAAAGAAAATTGCAATGATTCATCCCAATTTTCCTTCCGTGTTTTTTTTTTTTTTTGGCAAAGGAGCACGTGATGGATGGCAGGCGGTGATAGGCTCTGGCAGGCATCCAAAGGTTTAAATCTTTGCTATCAGGGCGCCGGTGAGTTGCAGAGCACAGAACTGGTGGAAGGGGTGCCGCTTTTCCCCACCTCTTTGTCTTCTGTTTTTTTTTTTTTTTTTTTACAGCTGTACCTTATGTTTTCAATTCAACTGTGGTTCATTTCATAAACAGAATGAAAGATGGTTTTTGATAAGCTAGAAAAGACTAGAGAAAGGATGCCCAACCTTGGCAATGTTAAGACCTGTGGACTTCAACTCCCAGAATTCCCAGCATGGCATGGCTGGCTGGGGCATTCTGGGAGTTGAAGTCCACGAATCTTGAAGTTGCCAAGGTTGGACACCTCAGTCTCCAATCCCTTAACCCAGTGTTTCCCAAACTTGACCCTTTGAAGATGTATGGACTTCAACTCCCAGAATTCCTCAACCAGGCATACTGGCTGGGGAATTCTGGGAGTTGAAGTCCATGCATCTTAAAATAGCCAAGTTTGGGAAACACTGCCTTAACCTGTAAAGGCCAGGATCACAATTCAACTGCCTCGTGACAATCAACCTGAATTATAGTTGGAAAACCAAGCGCCGAATTTATTCGGGGTGGGGTATATGTCTGGGGTGGGTGCCTGCAATATATAACCAACGTCAGGCTGGCAAGAGGATGACACTGGGCACCGATTGTGCCCACGGTTATTACACCACTTGGCTCCAACAGGGAAACTGAGGTTTGATTAAGGAGGGAAGGAGGGAAGAGACAGCAGGAGATAAAGACTGGACGTATATGGCTTAAAGCAGCTTTTTTTTCCAACCGGTGCTTCCCACAAGGTTAGGGATACAAGATCCATCATCCGCTGGCCTTCTGGGGTCATAGGTTGTGCCTCAAAAGCACTGGAGGGCGTCATATTAGGGGAACGTCATATTAGGAGAATGTAGCCATGTTGCGCCTTTTTTCTTTAAAAAAAAAAAAAGCACGAAAAAGATTATTCGGAAATGCCCTCAAAGCACCCTTTCGGGCTGAATCTCCAATCCTTCGGATCCTGCCTCAGAAACGAAGAGAAGCGGTCGAGTCGAGTCTCGACGCAAGCCGACATAATTCCGAGGATGATCTCCAAAAACGGAGCTGCGTTCAGGATTCGGACTTCGGAGGCCCCTCGAGGAGATCCAGTCTAGAAAGCTTAAAACGGCTGCGGATGTATCGAGAGTTGCAAGTCCCGTTTTCGCTGAGGGAGGGGCGCCTGTTGCGAACATCCGAAGCGCGCTGCACAGAATCACAACCTAGTTTGGGGGTGGGGGGACGACGGACATTGTGTGACGTTTTGCCGGACGTCTCTATTTTCGGAAACGGCACAGTTTTCGGCTGGTCTTTGGAGAGGGTGGGGCTCTCTACACGTAGGGGCTTAGATTGGAGCTTCCTCCTGGCTCAAGGGGGCACTCCAAGAATTTAGCAGCGGGTGAGTACGTGTGAAGTCTTGATGCAAAGGTACATCCCGATCCCACCCACCCCTGGCCCAACACCCCCCTTTATGATTGGCGATCTCCAGAATCTGTGGTTGAGCTGAGGAGAGTTGCAAGATGTTATCGGCGTTCTCTGTAGCTTGGATGAAGCCCAATTCCAACACCCCACCCCACCCCCAAATCCATTAACATGTCACTGAAATGCAATTCCCATTGGCTTTGCATGGAAGTGCCCATCGAAAGTGGCATTTTGTACGCTGAAACGTGGCGTTCCTTCCTTTAAGAGCTGGCTTGGAACAACCGAACGAAGGCAAAGCTGTTAAAAAAAAAAATAACATTCCTTCACAGCCTGCCTAAGGACTAACTCAGGTGCCTGAGACTGTGCAGCTTCAATGATCTGGAAAGACCCAACGTGGATTATTAAGAGATGCAAAAAAAATGTTCCTTTTCCAGCGGCAACCGAAAGGCCGGTCGACGTCAAACCGCTGCAGATCGGCTGTTTCAATTCATCGGATCTCTCGTGCGAAGATTCGTTCTTTTGCCAGGTCCTTAGGATCTACGAGAACTTGTAGTAAAGTCTTGAGTTCCTTTAGGAGAACGTTCCTAACTATCTGGGCATCTTCCTTCCTTCAAGTACTCTTAAGTCAACCTCCTAAATTAACTCACCGGGCGGGCCTCCCTTGGCCAAACTCCACCCATAACTAGAAAATATAAGGATACGGGGCACGGTTTTCACAACGGGAGGGAGGAAGTTCTGCATTCAGACTTTCTTACCTCCCGCGTTCAGTTAAGAAGCATAACCTTAACCATTACTACCAGTGGAGTAGGCGGGGCAACCAGGAAGAGATCAGGTCACGTACTGAACCCTTCCCAAGAAAGCCAGATCTGTGGAATGGATGATGCGGCCTCCAAGACGCTCCTCAAATATAATGATCTGGAGAAGAAAGAAGAAGGGAAGGGACAACCTAGCTCAGATAAAAGAGTGCTTTTCTTTTGCACATATTCCTTCTTCCCATTTTTTCCCCATGACATCAGCTCCGTGAGGTGGGTTGGGTTGAGGAAGAGGGACTGGCCCAAAATCACCCAGCTGGCTTTCATGCCTAAGGCAGGACTAGAACTCCCAGTCTCCTGGGAGACTGGTTCAAAGTCACCCAGCCAGATTTCATGCCTAATGTGGGGACTAGAATTCACAGTCTCCTGGTGATTGGCTCAAACTCACCCAGTCAACTTTCATACTTAAGGTGGGACTAAAACTCCCAGTCTCCTGGTAATTGGCTCAAAGTCACCCAGCCAGATTTCAAGCATAAGGTGGGAGTAGAACTCCCAGTCTCCTGGTGATTGGCTCAAACCCACCCAGTCAACTTTCATGCCTAAGGTGGGACTAGAACTCCCAGTCTCCTGGTGATTGGCTCAAAGTCACCCAGCCAGCTTTCAAGCATAAGGTGGGAGTAGAACTCCCAGTCTCCTGGTAATTGGCTCAAAGTCACCCAGCCAGATTTCAAGCATACGGTGGGAGTAGAACTCCCAGTCTCCTGGTGATTGGCTCAAACTCACCCAGTCAACTTTCATACTTAAGGTGGGACTGAAACTCCCAGTCTCCTGGTGATTGGCTCAAAGTCACCTCGCCAGATTTCAAGCCTAAAGTGAAGTAGAAATCCTAGTCTCCTGGTGATTGGCTCAAAGTCACCCAGGCAGATTTCAAGCATACGGTGGGAGTAGAACTCCCAGTCTCCTGGTGATTGGCTCAAGCTCACCCAGTCAACTTTCATACTTAAGGTGGGACTAGAACTCCCAGTCTCCTGGTGATTGGCTCAAAGTCACCTTGCCAGATTTCAAGCCTAAGGTGGAAGTAGAAATCCTAGTCTCCTGGTGATTGGCTCAAAGTCACCCAATCAACTTTCATACTTAAGGTGGGACTGAAACTCCCAGTCTCCTGGTGATTGGCTCAAACTCACCCAATCAACTTTCATGCTTAAGGTGGGACTAGAACTCCCAGTCTCCTGGTGATTGGCTCAAAGTCACCTAGCCAGATTTCAAGCATAAGGTGGGATTAGAACTCTCAGTCTCCTGGTGATTGGCTCAAACTCACCCAATCAACTTTCATACTTAAGGTGGGACTAGAACTCCCAGTCTCCTGGTGATTGGCTCAAAGTCACCTCGCCAGATTTCAAACCTAAGGTGGAAGTAGAAATCCTAGTCTCCTGGTGATTGGCTCAAAGTCACCCCGCCAGCTTTCATGCCTAAGGTGGGACTAGAACTCCCAGTCTCCTGGTGATTGGCTCAAAGTCACCCCGCTAGCTTTCATGCCTAAGGTGGAAGTAGAACTCCCAGTCTCCTGGATTATAACCTGGTGTCTTCACCACTAGACCAAACTGGTCCGGAGTAAATTGAGAGACATGAAAAGAAAGAGAGCAGGATTCAAATTAAGCAACTCACTTCATTGTACCCTTGTTGGAGCCAGGTTCCCGGGAGGTAGAGAGTTTCCTGAGGACCAATTTTCCAGTAGCGACCGAGGTTCTGGCCATTGACAAATACAACTCCCTTTTCCCAGCCCTGCAAACACAAAAGAGGATCCCATATATAAATGGACTGAGATATTATAGAATTCTCTGATGGATCTCCTGGTGCCCTTACATGTGACAAGTGTCACCTCAATAATGAAATGCCCTGAGAATCACACCCAATAAGCCACGTTTCAGAAACTACTGCAGTGGTGCTAGAAGCCCTACACATATTTTTTCTAGTTCCTGCTGCAAAAACTAAGTATAAAGAGAGAGAGAGAGAGAGAGAGAGAGAGAGAGAGAGAAGACAAATGCATATTCATCTTTACAAATTAAGTATTCCGAGCCAAGCACACGTTTTAAACTATTGTCAACACATGGATGCTAACAAAATAACAGGTCAATCCCAAATGCGTGGAAAGAATACTAACTGGAAGTATACAATTGGCCGTCCAATTGTTTCCTTTCCCTTCCAGTGTCTCACCACCACAAAATGCCGATAGGCGACCACGAACCGAGGCACAATTAAGGCCGTTTCATCTAGGAAAGCAGGCGCCGATAAATCCAGGCCGAATTGGGCTGATCTCAGGGGTGAAATGCTCCCAGTTCAGACCGGATCACCCGATCCGGTAGCGATGGGGGCGGTTGGTTTGGAGAACCGGTAGCAAAAATCCCTGCGCCCGCCCCCTCCACCATGTCCAGCTGAGCCGCACGATCATCAGAGGCTTTTTTTTTTTTGCTTTTAAAAGCATTTTTTCTACAACTTCTTCCGCCAAAAAAATGCTTTTAAAAGTAACAAAAAAAAAAGCCTCTGATGATCGCGCGGCTCAGCTGGGATCTCAGAGGCTTTTCAAAGCATTTTTTTACCACCTCTTCCCTGGAAGAGGTTGCAGAAAAAAAATGCTTTTAAAAGTCTCTCAGATGATCCGAGCTGAGTTGCCTGATCGTCAGAGAGACTTTTCAAAGCATTTTTTTAAAAACGATCAGGCAACTCAGCTGGGATCATCAGAGAGACTTTTAAAGCATTTTTTTTCTGCAACCTCTTCAGCGGAAGAGGTGGTTACAAAAATGCTTTGAAAAGCCTCTGACCATCCCAGCTGTGTTCCTGATCGGCAGAGGCTTTTCAAAGCATTCTTTTGCATTTGCAGAAAAAATGCTTTGAAAAGTTAAAATTAAAAAAAAAAAAGTTGGCCACGCCCACCCAGTCACATTACCACCCGAACCCCCCACCCCAGCCGTGCCCACAGAACCCGTAGTAATAAATTTTACATTTCACCCCTGGCTGATCTACATTTATCCTACACCTTGTACATCTCCTTTTTAGGGCTCTGGTCAACCTATCAACAACTTACCTCCAGCTTCAGGAAAGTATCCTGAGGCACATACTGTACTTGGAGTGTTCCTCGGAAGAAGGCAGGGCCCACCGCGCTGTCAGGGATGGCACTCCAGGGGGACGCGCCTCGTAGACTAGGGGAGAAAGAAAAGGTAGTTTCTTCAAAGGGATCACCAGGTGGGGAAAAAAAATCCATCAGCATCCCCAATCGGTTTTGATGTAGGCTAGGTCCTGCTTGAGGGATCCTTGGTGCTCTCTGAGAGTGGCTTTCTTGCAGATGTTTCATTACCTAAATTAGGTAAGATCATCAGTGCTAGAAGGGGAGGGGGCATTGTGGAGAGGAGGAGGAGGAGGAGGAGGAGGAGAAGGAAGAGGAGGAGGATTATGGGGTCCTTGGTACTCTCTGAGCTTGGTAGATTTCTTGCAGATGTTTCATTACCTAAACTAGGTAACATTATCAGTGCTAGAAGGGAAGGGGGTATTGTGGAGGAGAGGAGGAGGAGGAGGAGGAGGAGGAGGAGGAGGAGGAGGAGGAGGAGGAGGAGGAGGAGGAGGAGAAGAGGAGGAGGAGGAGTCCTTGGTGCTCTCTGAGCTTGGTGGTTTTCTTGCTATTTATTTATTTATTTATTTATTTATTTATTTATTTATTTATTTATTTATTTATTTATTTATTTTTGATTGATTGATTGGTTCGATTTATATGCCGCCCTTCTCCGGAGACTCAGGGCGGCTTACAATGTGTTAAGCAACAGCCTTCATACTTTTGTATATACCTGCTTAGTAGGGCTTTCGCCCCCCCCCCCCAAAGCGGTGTTTTTTCTTTTTTTTATACAAAGTCAGCTTATTGCCCCCTCAAACCGGGTCCTCATTTTATCTACCTCGAAAGGACGGAAGGCTGAGTCAACCTTGAGCCTGGTGAGATTTGAACTTGCAGTAATTGCAGGCAGCTGGTGCTACTTAACAGCGCTTTAGTCTGCTGCGCCACCAAGGGTCATTACCTAAACTAGGTAACATTATCAGTGCTAGAAGGGGAGGGGGTATTCTGGAGAGGAGGAGGAGGAAGAGGAAGAGGGAGGAGGAATAATCATCTTCGGGAGAGAAAAAATCCATCAGCATCCCCAATCAGTTTTGATGTAGGCTAGGCCTCGCTTGAGGAATCCTTGGTATTCTCTGAGCTTGGTGGTTTTCTTGCAAATGTTTTATTACCTAAATTAGGTAAGATCATCAGTGCTAGGAAGAAGAGGGGGGGGACTGTGGGGTCCTTAGTGCTCTCTGAGCTTGGTAGTTTTCTTGCAGACGTTCCATTACCCAAATTAGGTAACTTCACCATCAACATCAAGGACCAAGGAGCCCCTCATTTCAACCCCGAGCTGCAAATATTCTCCTTTGTAAGTCTTGCTTTTTGGGTAACACATGCCTTTCCCCTACTTTCTAGCAACTTTCTCTTGAGTATACTTTCGTAGGCATCCTCAACATCGTTCATCATCCCTCCGGTCGAACTCTTACTTCAAAAAAATTGAGATTCTTTCAGCTGGGCATTTGAAAACCTGGCGAGATATTTATTTATTGGTTCAATTTATATGCCACCCTTCTCCGGAGACTCAGGGCGGTTTACAATGCTTTTAAGCAATAGCCTTCATACTTTCGTATATACCTGCTTAGTAGGGCACCCCCCCCCAAGAGGTGTTCTTTTTTTTATACAAAGTCAGCTTATTGCCCCCACAATCCGGGTCCTCATTTTACCTACCTCGGAAGGACGGAAGGCTGAGTCAACCTTGAGCCTGGTGAGATTCGAACTTGCAGTAATTGCAGGCAGCTGGTGCTACTTAAGAGCACTTTAGTCTGCTGCGCCACCAAGGCTCTTGGAGATATGCTAAGGGACCCACTGAGATTCCAGTTTGCAAACGTCAGAAGAACTTCTAAGACGGATAGAAAAGAATATGTGTAGCTGGGGGTTGAACCGTTGAGGTCCTTGGGTGGTCTCTGGGCGTGGTTGTGTTCTTGCAGACGTTTCATTACCCAAATAGGTAATGTCATCAGTTTAACAGTAACAGAGTTGGAAGGGACCTTGGAGGTCATCTAGTCCAACCCCCTGCTCACCTCGCACAGGAGACCTGTACTGGGATTCGAACCGCCGAACTGCCGACCTTTCTGACCGACAAGCTCAGTGTCTTAGCCACTGAGCCACAGTGCTCTAGAGAAGGGGTCTCCAACCTTGGCAACTTTAAGATTTGAGGACTTCAACTCCCAGAGTTCCTCAGCCAGCTTTGCTGGGAGTTGAAATCCATAAGTCTTAAAGTTGCCAAGGTTGGAGACCCCTGCTCTACAGAGCAAACCCGTTCCCGTCTAACGCTGATAACGTTACCTAGTTGGGTCACGAAATGTCTGTAAGTAAACCAAGCTCAAAGAGCAACAAAGACCACCCCAGAACGTCTAAAAATGTTCACCCGTGTAACCAGTGACCCGTAGAGATGACGGGCTCCTCTTGAGAGACGCCTTCAAGGCAGTGGTGAAATCTAAAATTTGGTACTACCGGTTCTGTGGGCGTGGCTTGGTGGTGGGGTAATGTGACTGGGTGGGTGTGGCCAATTTTTTAATTTTTTTTTTTACTTTTAAAACCATTTTTTCTACAACCTCTTTGGGAGAGGTTGTAAAAAAATGCTTTCAAAAGGCTCTGACGATCCCAGCTGAGTTGCCTGATCGGCAGAGGCTTTTTTTTTTCTTTTAAATGCCTCTGACGATCAGGCAACTCAGCTGGGATCGTCAGAGGCATTTAAAAGAAAAAAAGCCTCTGACGATCAGGCAACTCAGCTTGGATCGTCAGAGGCATTTAAAAGAAAAAAAGACTCTGACGATCAGGCAACTCAGCTGGGATCGTCAGAGGCATTTAAAAGAAAAAAAGCCTCTGACGATCAGGCAACTCAGCTTGGATCGTCAGAGGCATTTAAAAGAAAAAAAGCCTCTGACGATCAGGCAACTCAGCTTGGATCGTCAGAGGCATTTAAAAGAAAAAAAGCCTCTGACGATCAGGCAACTCAGCTTGGAACGTCACAGGCATTTAAAAGAAAAAAAAGCCTTTGACGATCCCAGCTGAGCCGCGCGATCATCAGAGGCTTTTTTTTTTTTTTTTTACTTTTAAAAGCATTTTTTCGGCCGAAGAAGTTGTAGAAAAAATGCTTTTAAAAGGGGAAGAAAAAAAAAGCCTCTGATGATTGTGCGGCTCAGCTGGGCATGGGATGGGGGGGGGGGCAGGGATTTTTGCTACCGGTTCTCCGAACCACCCGCCTCCATCGCTACCGGATCAGGCGATCTGGTCCGAACCGGGAGCATTTCACCCTTGCTTCAAGGTGAGTTTAGCCAGCCGTCTGGCAGGTGCAGTTTGGATCCCTGCGGTAAGCAGGCTGGCTGCGTTTAATTGCCGCGCGGCTCTTTTTAACTTTTGCCGTTGTGGCGTTTTGCAATTTGGCGAACTTCCTCTGCTTCTGTTCTGTTCTGTGAATTGGTGTTCAAAACCACCATCCCTGCTGACAACAAATTTCAACGGTTTGGAAAACGGGAGAGGGAAGGAGGGAACTTGACAACCAAGCGTGCCAAATTGTACCTTTTTGAGGATTGTTAACGAGATTTAAAAAACACCGTCCCCCCTCGCTCTGAACTGCACAGGGATATTTTGAAAGGCAGGAGAGAGAGAAAACAGAAGAGCCCTTTGTCAAAAGCTGGCATTTATTGGGATTTCTGCAGATGGCAGGAGTTGGGACTGATGGCCTCAAGGGTGCCTCCCGGCTATTATAGCTTTGAAGTGCTTAGCTGTGTGATCGCTGTTATCCAGCCAGAGGCCTCTAGACTACTAGGACTCTAGTACCCGTGCTTTCCCTTCCCTCCTCCATCAGCCAACCTCCCTCCCTCGAAGTGCCCCCTGCCCTCCTATAAAGGGCCAGAATCCAGACCGAAATGACTCCAGCCTGTACTGTAACCAGCAAACAATAATGAGCAATAAAGGAGAATATTTGTAGCTCAGGATCTACCGGAGGGGGTCCTTGGTGCTCTCTGATCTTGGCGGTTTTTTTTTTAAATTTGATTTATATGCCGCCCTTCTCCGAAGACTCAGGGCGGCTTACAATGTGCTCAGCAATAGCCTTCATCCTTTTGTATATTTTATACAAAGTCAGCTTATTGCCCCCACAAACTGGGTCCTCATTTCACCTACCTTAGAAAGGATGGAAGGCTGAGTCAGCCTTGAGCCTTGGCGAGATTCGAACCCTGCAGTAATTGCAGGCAGCTGGTCTTAATAACCAGCTTAATAACAGGGTGCCTTAAACCCCTGTACTACCAAGGTTTCATTATCCAAACAAGATAACATCATCAATGCTAATTTTTTTAAAGCTGGCAAGACATTTTTTCTTGTGGCAGTCAGTTCCACAGGTTCAGTAAGCTTTGTCTTGCTCTCCTCGGTGGCTAGTCTTTTCTTCTTCCAGCAGCGGGTGGCAGGGAGGGGTTCCAGGCTGCCTCCTTTGCTTCGGGAGGGGAGGGGGGCTAATCAAAGCAAGACACCCCCCTCGGCAAACTCCTCAACCCACATTTCTAGAAATCCAGGGGAAGGACTTGAACTCGCGCCACAGGGGCTGCAACGGTTCCAAAGATCATCATTTGTGCCCTCCACAATTCAGAAAAAAATAATAATGTCGTATTACAGGATTGTCCATTTAGGGTAGAGGGGGGGGGGCGGTCCGTCCAATTTTGCAACTTTTAAGATCTAAATTTAAACCTAGCACCGATGATGTTTCCTAGTTTGACGAGCACTCCTCCTCCTTCTCTTTTTCCTTCTCTTCCTCCTCCTTCTCCTCTGTTCCACAAATTGCACTCTTTGCTTGCACTGAGGATGTTACCTAGTCTGGGTAACGAAACCTCTGCAAGAAAACCACCACGCTCAGTAATAATAAGGCAATATTGCTTAGTGGTTCTCCAGCTAACAGTTTCAAACCACGACACAGCCTAAGCCAACTTGGCTTGTTCTTGGTCAGGTACAAGAGTGCTGATGTTTATCTCAAAAGCTTGAGTAATTGTGAAACCTTCCTTCCTTCCTTCCCTTCCCTTCCTCCCTTCCTCCATCCACCCATCCATATCTCACCTTAATTTTTTTTTATATAATTAACTGAAAGTGGGAAACATATTTAATACGCCTGCCTCCTTCTATTTCCCCTACAACAACAACCTTGTGAGGTGGGATGGGCTACCAGAGACAGACTGGCCCAAAGTCAAAGTCACCAAGCTGGCATTTATGTCTAAAGCAGGAATTGAATTCAGAGTTTCCTGATGTTTGACCCAAAGTCACCCACTCTAAGAAGGAACTAGAACTCACCATCTTCTGGTGATTGACCCAAAGTCATTCACCCTAAGGAGGAACTAGAACTCACCATCTCCTGATGACTGACCCAAAGTCACCCACCCTAAGTAGGAACTAGAACTCACATCTCCTGGTGATTGACCCAAAGTCACCCATCCTAAGGAGGAACTAGAACTCATCATCTCCTGATGACTGTCCCAGTCACCCACCCTAAGGAGGAATTAGAACTCACCATCTCCTGGTGATTGACCCAAAGTCACCCACCCTAAGTAGGAACTAGAACTCACCATCTTCTGATGACTGACCCAAAGTCACCCACCCTAAGTAGGAACTAGAATTCACCATCTCCTGGTGATTGATCCAAAGTCACCCATCCTAAGGAGGAACTAGAACTCACCATCTCCTGGTGACTGTCCCAAAGTCACCCATCCTAAGGAGGAACTAGAACTCACCATCTCTTGATGACTGACCCAAAGTCACCCACCCTAAGGAGGAACTAGAATTCACCATCTCCTGGTGATTGATTCAAAGTCACCCATCCTAAGGAGGAACTAGAACTCACCGTCTCCTGGTGACTGACCCAAAGTCATCCATCCTAAGGAGGAACTAGAACTCATATCTCCTGGTGACTGACCCAAAGTCACCCACCCTAAGGAGGAACTAGAACTCACCATCTCCTGGTGACTGTCCCAAAGTCACCCATCCTAAGGAGGAACTAGAACTCATCATCTCCTGGTGACTGTCCCAGTCACCCACCCTAAGAAGGAACTAGAACTCACCATCTCCTGGTGATTGAGCCAAAGTCATCCACCCTAAGGAGGTGCTAGAACTCATCGTCTCCTGGTGACTGATCAAAGTCAGTCCAATAGCCATCCTGACTCTTCTAGTTTTATCTATCAAACCATTATCAATACTGGCGGTGCCAGTTGGCACGGAAGCGGGAAATTATATTGAAAAACGGGCACTGCTAAGAAGGGCTGCTGCACGGGTCTGCAGGTTTGAAAGCGACCAGCCCAATTCTTTGCCAGATGCCAGATTGCTGGCAGGTGGAGCTGCTAACTAGGATTTGGACCCTGGCCAAGCATAATTCCAGTAAACAAAGGGAAAGAGGGAAACAAATCACCGGAACAGAAAAAGCAGGGGAGGGGGAGGGAGGAGCGGGGAAGGGGCTGCTGTTGTTGCCGAGATTCACTGAGCAAACCTTTCCATGAAGCTGGGTTTCATTTCAAGGCTGTAAATCTTGAAGTTTCTCAAGGAGGTTTTGTTGAAAACAATGTCGCCAATTAAGCCTGCAAGAGAAACGAGAGCAAACGCTGAGCGGAGCAGGGACAAGGCTGATGAATCACCTTTCAAAGGGGAGGCACGGCCCGTTGCCGAGAGCGGCAGCCGCTGCTGCCAACTTCCATATTTGGCACTGGGGTCGATACAATTCTAAATCAGTTGGAAGGGACTTTGGAGGCCTTCTAGTCCAACCCCCTGCTCAAGGAGGAGACCCTCTACCGTTTCAGATAGGTGGCTATCCAGGCTCTTCTTAAAAACCTCCAGTGATGAAGCCCCTGCAACTTCTGGTGGCAAGCTGTTCCACTGGTTTAATTGCTCTCATTGTCAGGAAGTTTCTCCTTAATTCCAGGTTGCTTCTCTCCTTGATTAGTTTCCATCCATTGTTTCTTGCTTTGGGAAATAATTTGACCCCCTTCTCGTTGTGGCAGCCTCTCAAATAGCAATAGCGCTTAGACTTATATACCGCTGCACAGTGCTTTACAGCCCTCTCTAAGCGGTTTACAAAGTCAGCATATTTGCCCCCAACAATCTGGGTCCTCATTTTACCCACCTCGGAAGGATGGAAGGCTGAGTCAACCTTGAGCCTGGTGAGATTCGAACTGCCAAACTGCAGGCAGCCGGCAGTCAGCAGAAGTAGCCTGCAGTACTGCACACTAACCACTGCGCCACTGCGGCTCATATTGGAGTATTGGAATGAATGAATGAATGAATGAACGAACGAACGAATGAACGAATATTTTTGTGTGTCCATTGTGCCTGGATCTCATCTTGGTTTGGGTTTATATTGATTTTTACATCATTATTTATCAGTCGAGAGTCAGCTTGAATTTGGGTAGTGTCTAATTCAATCACAGCAACAAATAAAGGAAGGCAAATACAATTGCAGCTAAAATAAAAGAGAAATTCTTTGCAGGGTTTGGAAACGAGCAACTGCCCTATTACAAAAACAGAATAGGGGCTTAATGAAGACATTATTTCACAGAGGTTTTTCGGTGAAGGAATCCTGGCTGTGGCATACTCTCTCTCTCTCTCTCATTCTCTCTCTCTCCCCCCCTCCCTTTGTTCTTTGTTAACCTTCAAACGACAGAGTCCATCCTGCTCCTTTCAGCCAGTCATGGCCAAGGATGCTGTTCATTCTATAGTAGCGGCCAAAATTGTGGAAACCTTTTGGGAAAAAGCGTATTTTTGAGTTTTGATGGCTAATAACACCACTTTTTCTTTTGGAGTTTCAAGATAATCCTATTCCACTGCTGGAATGGCCTGGGAATAGCCCAGACCTTCTTAATCCAATTGAAAATCTATGGAGCCATCTAAAGAAACTTGTTAGTCAGAAGCCACCCAGCAATAAAACCCAGTTAATAGAAGCCATCATTCCATCTTGGTTTCACACTATAACAGCTGCAGAATTAAAAGACTTGATTCACTTCATGGGAAGATGTTGTAAGGCCGTAATTCATGCTAAAGGTTACCCAACTAAGGATTAACTGACGTGGTGATCATTTTTGTATATCGCGTTTTTTCTATGGTGATCATTTTTGTATATTTCGTTTTTTTCTACGTCTTTCACTTTTCTTCTTTAAACTGTAACTGCTGTTCTAATAGCAAATCCTTCCTAAAAGTTATTGCATTACATTCTTGATTAAATTATCTTTCCACTGATATATAATTTTATAGTTCTACTCCAAAAAAAAAAAAAGTGGTGTTATGAGCTATTTTTAGAAAATACACTTTCCCCCCCAAAAGGTTTCCACAATTTTGGCCACTACTGTAAGATTCTTGGCCTTGAATCTGATCCATTGAGCAGATTGGAATGGGACTCTGTGTCCAATTTCTCCTGCTCAGTTGCAGGAATCCAATTTTTAAGATTCCTAGCGTCTGTTTCAACAATTCAAGAAGGGCGTATGTGTGTGTCCTTAAGACAAATGATTTTGCTGCCAAGTGTCTCTTATTACAGGCAGTCCTTGTCATACGACCACAATTGAGCCCAAAATGTATGTCGCTAAGCGAGAGTTTTGCCCCGTTTTACGACTCTTCCTGCCACCTGGGTTAAACGAATGGCTGCAGTCGTTAAGCTAGTCACATGGTTGTTAAGTGAAATGGGCTTCCCCGTTGACTTTGCTTGTCAGAAGGTCGCAAAAGTGGGTCACGTGATCCCCAGGGACGCTTACAACCGTCATAAATGCGAGACAGTTGCCAACGGTCTGAATTTCGATGACGTGAGCCTGCAACGGTCGTTAAGGGTGAAAAAAAACGATCGTGAAGTCCCTTTTCTCAGGGCCGTTGCAACTTTGGTCACTAAAAGAACTGTTGTAAGTTGAATACTATCTGTATTAGATTATTTGATTCATTACATTCAACTAGAATCTGTCTTCCTGGAATTTTAAATTCATTCTTCTGTAATCTGATTGCTTGGCTTTTCCCCCCACTTATTAATAACACCTTTTCTGGTGTCTACTAGAAATCTTCATGCATCTTTCTGAGTATCTATGGAGATTCTCAGTCATCCAGGTCATGACTGTCCCAAAGAAGTTTTTTTTCAAGAGGCAACTGGACTTTCTGTTTCTCCTTGAAGACGTTTCGCTTCTCATCCGAGAAGCTTCTTCGGCTCTGACTGGATGGAGAATTGAAGGATTTATATTCCTTGCAGACAGTTGGTCATTTGCATCCTTTTAGAGGGTCTTTGAGGGCACCTGGAGGTTTATCGAAGGGGCCATCTATGACAAAATTGAACAGCCCTCTCTCAACAGAGGGTGCCCTGCCCCAGCTACGGACCCCAAAGAACGCAGCACACACAAAGTCTGTACAAACTTTAGTTTACTAAATTAAATCAGTCTTTTTTTTTCAAACAAAGTCTGTTAATTAACCTTCTTAACAGTTTACAAGAATCCAAAGAATAAATAATCGTAATCTTACTAGGGTTGGCAGAAAGCCCAGAAGCAATTTGCAAAGAACTGAGATCCAGACGCGAAGGAGTGTGAATGAAGTTGTTCCCTGCAAATTGCTTCAGTCGGCATTCTTCCTTAAATAGGCTAAGGGAGTGGCCAATTAGCCCCAAGCTTTACTCTCGAGGAGACCTCCTCCTGAGGAGCCACTCCTGCTTTTTGGCAGCTCTGCGTGCCTGTGCATTGAGAAGAGGCTCCTCCTCTTTGTCCTCTTCACTTAAGGGAGCTTCTGAAGGCCCTGGCTGAATCCCTGCCTCTGATACCACATCTTCTCCAGCCTTCTCATTGTCTGACTCGAGTGCCAGCTGCACAGGCTGCTGGCACAGCACCACACCAGCCTCCTCGCTGTCGGAATCAGCTACTAGCTGCACAGGCCGCTGATGGGCCACAACAAAGGGGGAGAGATACGACTTCATCTATCTCCAGTCTACAACACAGTCCTTTCAACAGTTCCAAGAAGCCTCCACAGCCATTTGCACCCATTCAGGTGACTCTGATGACACAGATAAACCTCCAGGCGGCCTCAACGACTCCCTAAAAAGGATGCAAATGACCAGCTGTCTGTAAGGAGTATAAATCCGTAAAGAACTTCAATGCTGTTGCTTTAAAGCAGGGAGCGGACAATACAGGCAAAACTTGCTTTCAATTACAATTAAAGTCATGAGAACAGTAAACAGCATGATTTACCTTTCCGCTGGTTATTCAGATTAAGCCCATAGTTGACTCTCCCGGAGTTCTCGACTAAAATTTGCAGCTGCCTATATCCCTGCACGGGATAAGAAAGGAAAAACAGATCATCCTCAACTTACGACCACAATGGAGCCCAAAATGTGCGCTGTTAAGGGAGAAATTTTGCTAAGCGAGCCTTGCCCCATTTTATTATTTCCCTTGCCACCTTTGTTAAGTGAATCCCTGCATTTGTTAAATTAGTTAAGGCCGTTGTTAAGTGAATCTGGCTTCTCCATGGTCTTGTGTTTGTCAGAAGGTCGCAAAAGGGGATGAAGGGACCCCGGGACACCGCAACCATCATAAATGTGAATCAGCTGTCAAGCATTCTAAATATAAATCCCGTTGTCAACTTATATAGCTTTCAAGTTGCCATGAGCAGGAGGGAGAGAGAACTGATGGAGCTGATTGATTTCCCTAACTGAAACTACATTCCACAGATGCTTTCTTACCGCAATCAGTAGGAGAGTGTTGGGTTTCACAGCCAGCCAAAGTGGTTAATTGGAGAATGTGATTTATGACATGGCCAGGGAGGAGGGGGAGAGAGAGGGTCATAGGGGAACGTAAATCTACGTGGGATTAGTTCTAACTGCATCCGAATATTGCCGAAATGGTGCTCCTAATAAATGACTGTATTTCTTTTGAAGTTTGGCTCGTGGCTCATGAATTAATTAGGGCATCTTTCGGAAACTTCACACCTGTGACCATGCTGCAGAAGTGTGAAAAACGGTCGTAGGTCACTCTTTTCAGTGCCGTTCGGTCACTAAGCGAACTGTTGTAAATCGAGAACTACCTATACCTGAATTTTTGAAAGAAAAGGAAGCAGGGATGCAGGCAGAAATCTGGGTAGGTAAAGGAGATCTGCAATTCCAGCTGTTTTTTTCTAGCTGCTCACCTGCAGGTTAGGAATGGACAGCTCCTGTACATTGTAATCGAGGTGACCGATGTAGCGAGTATTAATAAACACCTGCAGGAAAAGAAATCAAAGATAGACATCTTTTAATTTTCACAAAAGTCAGGAGATTAGAGGAGGATTTAAGAAACCGTAACAACGAGGAGGCCAGGAGTACCTGGTGAGAATCGCAGCTGTGGGAATCTGATCCAAGCACCGGATGTAGCCGTGTTATAATTAGAATCATTTAAACAGATCATAGAAACGAAGGGAACGAGGGGAAATTAATTAAGGAAACCTCGATTATTCAGCCTCAGCAAGTTACAATTAAGCAGGTGATGGCCATCCAGTTGTTCCACAAAAAGAATATATATATATATATTCTGCTTTTGATGGCGTTCTGTAAATTGTGAACACCAAAGCTTTCTTCTGTGTGTTTAAAGCAGGTAACTAGCATTCAAACCTAGTTTAATGGGTCAACAGGTAAAGGGAAACCTTTCAGAACAGGGTCTAGATAAGGCAGTCCATATTAAAAGACCAGATTTCTGAGCACAACTGGAGATTATGTGTGTAACACTTACAGGTAATCGTCAACGTACGACCGCAATGGAGCCCGACATTTTAAGTTTCTAAGTGAGAAATTTGTAAAGGGAGTTCCCTCCCCCGCCCCCATTTTACGACTTTCCTTGCCACGTTTGCTGCAGTTGTTAAATGAGTCACACGGTTGTTCAGTGAATCTGGCTTGTCAGAAGGTCACACAAGAGAATCAAGTGACTCCGGAACATTCAACCGTCATAAATACGAATCAATTGCCAAGCATCCGAATTTTGATGACATGGCCATGGGGGTGCTGCAATGGTCATAGGTGTGAAAAATGATCATACAGCAGTGGCCAAAATTGTTGAAACCTTTTGGGAAAAGTGTATTTTTGAGGTTTGATGGCTAATAACACCACTTTTTCTTTTGGAGTTTCAAGATAATCCTATTCCACTGCTGGAATGGCCTGGGAATAGCCCAGACCTTAACCCAATTGAAAATTGATGGAGCTGACGAAAGAAACTTGTTAGTCAGAAGCCACCCAGCAATAAAACCCAGTTAATAGAAGCCATCATTCAATCTTGGTTTCACATGATAACAGCTGCAGAACTCAAAGACTTGGTTCACTCCATGGGAAGACGTTGTAAGGCCGTCATTCATGCTAAAGGTTACCCAACGAAGTATGAACTAACATGGTGATCATTTTTATATATCTCGTTTTTTCTATGTGTTTCACTCTTCTTCTTTATACTGTAACGGCTATTCTAATAGCAACTCCTTCATAAAAGTTATTGCATTACATTCTTGATTAAATTATTTTTCCATTGATATATAATTTTATGGTAGTACTCTAAAAAAAAAAAAAAAAAAAAGTGGTGTTATGAGCTATTTTTAGAAAATACACTTTCCCCCCCAAAAGGTTTCCACAATTTTGGCCACTAGTGTATGTCCCTTTTTCCAGTTCCATTGTAACTTCAAACAGTCACTAAACAAACTGTCGTAAGTGGAGGACTGCCTGTATTAGGGCCAAATGACCTAAACACCTGGGAATTATGGCACCAGAGTGTCAATATGTTTACTCCAAGAAAGTCACCTCGATCCAAGGGTAAATTATGAGTTGACTAAGATCGAGCCAGCTTTTCCCTCCCAGAAGGAGGTAGTAATCTCACACGTCCATCCTCACCTGTGCTCGATCTCGGATGTAATCCCGGGAGTACAAGGTCCCTCCGCCAAGGATGACCGTCTCATAGAGGGTGTAGCCAAACGCCTGTCCGTTCCCATTATTTATCGGCAGGTTCTCCATGTTAATGGGGTACTCCGACTTCACAATCTGCAGAAACCAGAAACCAGAACAGGATCCTAACAGCGACTGCTAAGAAATAAGGTGTTTGGGGTTTTTTTTTTACCCTCAACGGGTTCGTGAAACAGACGCGGCTCCATAATAAGTTAACACCTTGGTGATAATAAGGAGAGAGAAAAAATAGGGGTAGAGTTTTGCTTTGAGGGTGCTTGGTGCATTTTGAGTTTGGTTGTTTTCCGGTAGACGTTTCATTACCCAAGCTAGGTAATATCATCAGTGCTAGAAGGGAGTGAGATTTACTCTCTGTTTACATACAAGTCCCTTGTATGTTCTCCTGCTTCTCTTCCTAGTACAAGAACGGAGGGCCAATTATAGCCATGCAGGTGGAGAACGAATACGGCTCCTATGCCCAAGATCAAAATTACATGGCCTACCTAAAACAGGTAAAATTATTCCTCCACCTCTTTTGAACTGAAAAAAAAAATGCTGAAGGTTAGGGTTAGGGTTAGTGACTAAGACGCTGAGCTTGTCGATCGAAAGGTCAGCAGTTCAGTGGTTCGAATCCCTAGTGCTGCGTAACAGGGTGAGCTCCCGTTACTTGTCCCAGCTTCTGCCAACCTAGCAGTTCGAAAGCAGGTAAAAAATGCAAGTAGAAAAATAGGGACCATCTTTGGTGGGAAGGGAACAGCGTTCCATGAGCCTCTGGCATTGAGTCATGCCGGCCACATGACCATGGAGACGTCTTCGGACAGCGCTGGCTCTTCGGCTTTGAAATGGAGATGAGCACTGCCCCCTAGAGTCGGGAACGACTAGCACATATGTACAAGGGGAACCTTTACCTTTTACAATGATTCCATTTTAAGCGTGCATCTTATCCATCCATCTCACACCAGCGATATCCAAACACTTAAGATACATGCTGAGTTCTTTAATGTGTGGTTTGTTCCATTTCCATCATCTGGGCCAATTGAAGCACATCCCTCCCTGGAGAATGACTTACCTCCATTCCCGACAACAATTCCCACAGTGAGATATATTGCTGCATCAGGATGGCCCCGTAGGATGCTTTATGTGAAATTATCGGAGGCGGAGGGAGAGGAGTCTCTTTGGAGAAGGAAAGAAAAAGAACCTGGTTGAATTCAAGCACTGGATTGGTGGGAGAAATTACTCAATTTCGCAATTTTTTTTGGCTTGAGAAGAGCTTAGTTAGTCCTTGACTTACGAACACAACTGAGCCCAAAATTTATATTGCTAAGCAAGATTTCAGGGTTCCGATGCTCTAATTAAATAATGAGCCTCAAGCCAAGCTTCAAAAGAAATCCAGTTATTTATCAGGAGTTTCATGTCGGCACGCTCCAAGTGAAGCCAACTCTGACCCCACTTAATTTATGTTCCGGCTCTGACCCTGTTTCCCCCCTCCCCCCAAGGTGTATCATCAGTCACATTCTCCAACAAAGCAATTTTGCGGGTTGTAGAGATCACTCCCCTCTGGCCACTGTGGGTAACCTCGGAGATGGCCTTGACAGAGATATGGCTGGAATGTGCTTTTGTTCTGACTGACGTGCTGCCTCGCTGCGGCTGCAAAGTTCATTTTCCCATCCCCCCTGCCTATGGCAACTCGAGAGCAGGGATGCTTTGCAAGTTGACACAAGGCAGTTGTTAGGTGAATTTGGGATATGGGAGGGAGGGAGGGAGGATCATTCTCTGCGTTGAATGAGGTGTAGGACCTAGCTGATCTACAAAAGCTAAGTATGGGCAGACCCGGTTAACCCTAAACGGAGGAAATGTTAGGGCTCTTGGCTAAACTGGTAAGATGAAAAAAAAAAACAAAAACCACACCCTGGAGGAAGGCAATGGTAAAACACTGTGCTAGTGTACTACGGAGAAAATTCAGGAATTTATTAATGTCATCCAGAATGAAGCCCGGCTGAAAGGAGACAGTACTGAAAAAGCCTCTTCCCAGGGTCAAAGAAAATGCTTACAAACAAAGGGAGACTGGGGAGGAGGTATTTATTACCCAGGGAAGAGTTCTACAAAGAAAAAATGAAGGAAGGAAGGAAGGAAGGAAGGAAGGAAGGAAGGAAGGAAGGAAGGAAGGAAGGAAGGAAGGAAGGAAGGAAAAAGGGAAGATGTACAAAAGTTTCTCTCTTTCCCTCCCTCCCTGCCTCCCCTTCCCACTCCCACCCCCTTCCCTCCCTCCCTATTCCTTCCTTCCTCCCTCCCTCCCTCCCCTTCCCGCCTGTCCTCACCCCTCTCCTCTTTCCAATCAGCATTTTCTTTAAGTCCCCCAATGTTGTTATATAAGGACTCATCCTTTCTTACAGCCTTGGAAGTCACCAGTCTCATAACAAATTTCCCTCCTCCCCCTTCCCCCCTCTCCAGAAAGCAGCCCCCCCCCCCCCGGCCGATCAACAGAATGAAGCTACACCGGAAGCATCTGGGGGTCCCCCACGCCCAGCGGGGTGAGCCAGTTTTCAAGCTGGGCTCCTCTGGCCCCACCGGCCTCCAGAGAAGGCAGAGGAGCTGCTCCTTCGTCCGTGCAATTACCTATCATGCTGGAAAAAAGCTTGCGCAGTTTGAAGTACTTGGCGGTGTAATCTCCAGCCTCGGTCAGCACGGCATCGTAATCTGGAAAAAAGGAAAGTAGAGCAAATAGAAAAAAAACAAACAAACCCTAGTTTGCCTTACTTATAGGTGCATGTCATGAAAATCACAAGAATGTAACACACACGCAGACAGACAGATATTATAAGACAATCATACCTATCATCTGATTTTTAGCTCACTCTTAAATTCGCTGTACCAACGCCAGTAGGACACCAACAAAGGAGAATATTTGTAGCTCTCTGAGCTTGTGTGTTTTCTTGCAGAGGTTTCATTACCCTAATTAGGTAACATCATCACCACCACAAGTAGGGCATCATAGCAATTTAATAATAATAATAATAATAATAATAATAATAATAATAATAATAATAATAATAATAATAATAATAATAATAATAATAATAATAATAATAATACAAATTAACAGAGTTGGAAGGGACCTTGTAGGTTATTTAGTCCAGGGGTGAAATCTACTTACCTTCCTTACCGGTTCAGAAGTGTGCAAGCCACGCGCGCATGCTCGCTTCGCTCTTCTGCATGTGCGCAAAACCTTCTGCACATGTGCAGAAGGTAAAAAAAACATTACTTCCTGGCTAAAACCAGGAAGTAATGACACCCGGGCGGCGATCGCTACCGGATCGCCGAACCACAGGGAAAAATCGCTACCGGATTGGCTGATCTGGTCTGATCCGGGAGTATTTCACTCCTGATCTAGTCCAACTCCCCACCCAAACAGGAGACCCTACACCACTTTTGACAGATGGCAGTCCAGTCTCTTCTTGAAAGCTTCCAGGGATGAAGTTCCCACAACTTCCGAAGGCAACTTCTGTTCCATGGGTTGATTGTTCTCCCTGTCAGAAAATTCCTCCTTATTTCCAGGTTGAATCTCTCCTTGATCAGTTTCCATCCATTATTCCTTGTCTGGCCTTCAGGTGCTTTGGAAAATAGCTTGACCCCCTTCCTCTCTGTGGCAGCCCCTCAAATATTGGAAGACTGCTATCCCTGCACAGCTCCAGGGCACAATGGCCTTGACTTCTAGAAAGAATGTTATTTTGACTACATATCATCTTCCCTCCATACAATCCCCTCTCCCATTTTCCCACAGTAGAATTTGTGGCAGGCCTCAAAGCTCAAAGGGAAAAGATGGTTTCCAGGAACCTTACCATAGCTGGTGATGGCTGCCTTGTAGTCGTTAAAATGCAGAGCGCCGTTCATGAATCCAAAATTGGTCCCTCCGTGGAACATGTACAGATTGATGGAGGCTCCTGCCCGGAGGACATCCTCAACCCTATCCAGCATCTCTGCAGAGAGAAACAAAGCTTCTAGTGTAGCACGGCACTGGCGCGTTATTCTTGTTACTACAGGTAGTCCTCGACGTACGGTAGTTCATTTAGTGACTGTCCGAAGTTACAATGGCATTGGAAAAAGGGACTTCTGACTGTTTTTCACACTTTAACGACCATTGCAATATCCCCGGGGTCACGTGATCAAAAGTCAGACGCTTTGGTAACACAAAGCCATGCCAGAAGACCACATCTGGAGAGATACCTCTGCTTCTACTATTGTTTGGAGCAATAATTAGAATAAAAGAGGAGGGGTTGGGAACACAGATAGAAAAGGAACAGCGCCAGCAAACAACTTACCATCTGCATCAAAGACGTTGTGAGGTCCTCCCCAGCTATCAAACCAACCAGTCCAGTACTCCATCACCATCATTGGCATGTCATGCTGAAAAAGGGCAAACACACCAGGTGAAAACATGGCCTCGTTTGACATTGATGAGTACGTGTTCACTCTGCGATCATTTAACTGAACTCAGGAATTTTTGACACTAGAACTCCCAGTCTCCTGGTGATTGGCCCAAAGTCACCTAGCTGGCATTAATGCTTAAGACAGGACTAGAACTCATCATCTCCTGGTGATTGGCCCAAAGTCATACCCAGCCGGCTTTCATGCCTTAAGGCAGGACTAGAACTCCCAGTCTCCTGGTGATTGGCCCAAAGTCACCCAGCCAGCTTTCATGCCTTAAGGCAGAACTAGAACTCATGGTCTCCTGGTAATTGGCTCAAAGTCACCCAGCCAGCTTTCATGCCTACGGTAGGACTAGAACTCCCAGTCTCCTGGTGATTGGCCCAAAGTCACCCAGCCGGCTTTCATGCCTAAGGCGGGACTAGAACTCATGGTCTCCTGGTGATTGGCCCAAAGTCACCTAGCTGGCATTAATGCTTACGACAGGACTAGAACTATCATCTCCTGGTGGATTGGCCCAAAGTCACCCAACCAGCTTTCACGCCTAAGGCAGGACTAGAATTCAATCTCTGGGATTGTAATACCATTGTGTTACATTAACTCATCCTTGATTTGTCTATTTTTTCCTCTCTCTCTCTTCTTTCCCGTCTCTTTTTCCTTGAATGCTGTACCTTTTAGAATTCGAGCCTACAGGCCAGTATCTAGCGTTACTGAGATATAAGCCACTTTGAAAGACCTCCTGGGTGAAGATCAGAGAATGAATGTCTCTTTTTAAAAAATAAAATGAACACAGAATGCGACGGTAGGATTCAATGAAAACGGAAATGACTTTTGTTATCTTCTTCACGTCCAGATCCTGCACCGACCGAGGAATCAATGAGCTTCTCAGTGGGTTATTTACTGATTGTTGACAAGAAGGCTAAAGACAATTTTCCAACAGCACATCAAGTAAATACTGTATATTTCCCGAAAGCCAGCTTTGTCTGGGTATAAATTCTTTGGGGCACAATTGAGCAGCGACCAATTATGGGTCTCTAATGACCATTTGGGGCTGCAGAAAATGAACCCCAAGAAACCCAGGGAAGAATTTACATTTGGAAAGCAATCTTCTATATATATAAAAATGGCTGTGTGTATGTATGTTCCAGCATAACTCTGGAACGCCTCGAGTAATTTCAACCAAACTTGGTACACAGATGACTTACTCTCTGGAAATAAATACTGTGGGGGTAAGACACCCCTAACACCCCTCGGGGGGGAGTGTTCTGTTAAGATGTTGTGCCTTAAAATGGCTTCTACTGTACTGCTTTAAAATGGCTTCTACTGTGCAGCACAGTGGAGTTGCCATGGTAATGGCTTCACAGTACTCCACAAGGGGGCTCCCTCTGGTAAAGGGGAAAATCCAACATTAGAAATTACGTTGGGTCTGGACATTTTCAACAAGGCTTTGATTATTCTTGAGGACAAATGTATGGCCATGATCAATAAAACCAAGATCAGGAAAAAAGCATACCAAATGATCAATGATCAGCTAGCAAAACAACAAGGCGGTATCATTTTACTGGATGCTTCTGGGGGCACAGGGAAAACATTTTTAACTAATTTAATTCTCGCCGAAATTAGGGCTCAGGGTGAAGTTGCTCTTCCTGTCTAATACAGGATTGGGATAAATAAATAGTCGGGCAATGCTGGGTTATAGCTAGTGGTAAATAAATACAGTTCCAGGAATCAAGAAATATCAGCATTTTTGGCACATGGTACCCTCCTAGTTCTCGGATCATAAAACACACAGCAAGAGCCTTAGAAGGTGAGGTCTCACCTTGGGAAGCATCTTCCTTACCTGCAGCTTCTTGAGGGAGGACAGGAGTCCCCGCTCCATCTTCTGAAAGTTGATCGTGGCCAAAGCTATTGAGAAAGAGGGGAAAACGGGCAGAACAAGGAAAGATTTCAACTAGGCTACAAGAAGTTAATTCATAAGAAATCCTTGACTTACTATAACTGGGACTAGAATTTCTGTGGCTAAGTAAGGCAATTGTTAATTGTACTTCTTTTTTTTTTTTTTTTGCTGTGGTCCTTAAGTGGAAGAGAAGGACATTGGGTGCTAGTCAATTAACGACTGCTTTGCTCAGCAGTGGAAATGGAGGTCGTACGTCGAGGACTGCCTGCACTGCATGAGATTCGAAGGTTCTGCTCATACGAGCAGACTCTCAGACTGACATGGACTCAGGAGGGAGTTACATAAACCATCATCCGCAAGCTCCTTCATTAGCAAGGAACAGAGCCTTCAGCACGTGGGAAGTCAGTAGGAAAGACAAAACAAAATCCACCTTAAATTAGTTAGGGATATATCTATTATAGACGGGAAATCTTGTACTTCTAAGTTCTTCTGTAAGCCACCATGAGTTGCCACGGGCGAATAGGCAGCAATATAAATTCAATTAATCAACCAATAAATAAATAAATAAATATATCCCATTCTTCAAAATGAATCTTGTTAAAGAGACTATGAGGCTGTGAAATAGTATAGGTCCGTGATTTATTATTATTTATTATTTATTATTCATATTTCTATGCCGCCCACTCTCCGAGGACTCTGGGCGGCTTACACCAAGGACAGTATACTAGATAGCATATTGCCCCCAACAATCTGGGTCCTCATTTTACCCACCTCGGAAGGATGGAAGGCTGAGTCAACCTTGAGCCGGTGAGATTTGATCCGCTGATCTGCTGAACTAGCAGTCAGCTGAAGAAGCTGCAGTACAGCACTCTAACCACTGCGCCACCTCGGCTCTTATGTATGGTTTGCCATGTGATGGCAAACCTATGGCACGTGCCAGAGGTGGCACGCAGAACCCTCCCTGTTGGCACGCGTGCTGTCGCCAAGTTGGTCTTCACGGGCACCGGAGCACCAAAAAACAGCCTGAAAACGGCCAAAAAAACAGCCTGAAAACAGCCCAAAAAACAGCCTGAAACAGCCAAAAACGGCATGAAAACAGCCAAAAATGGCCAAAAACCAGGCATGTGCGTGCCGGCCAGCTGGTCTTCGGATTTTTTTGCACTCCAGCGCGTGCACATGGATACACACACGTGTGTTCCGGTTTGGGCACTCGGTGCCAAAAAGGTTCACCATATCACTGGTATAGGTTCTCCTGCTTGAGCAGGGGGCTGGACTAGAAGACCTCCAAGGTCCCTTCCGGCTCTATTCTATTCTAAATTCTAAAGAGACTGTGAGAATCTTAATTTGAGACACACTATCATTTTTGTTCTAGGTAGATGCAGAAGAACATGATCACACAGGTAGTTATCGACTTATGGCCACAACTGAGCCCAAAACCTAGGTTGCTAAGCGAATCATTTGTTTGGTGACTTTTGCCTCATTTTGCCCGTTGACTTGGCTCGTCGGAAGATTGCAAAAAGCGGATCGCATGACGCCAGGACATGGCAACCGACGTAAATACGAATCAAGTTTCCAAGCATTTTAATTTTGATCATGTGAACTGCCCCCGGAGATCCGCATGATCCCCGACTTACGTACATTTCGCTGTGCCCTTAAGACTCTTTTGTTCCAACAGGCCGGGCTGGCTTAGAAAATGAATTTTATTTATTTTATTTATTTATTGGTTCGATTTATATGCCGCCCTTCTCCGGAGACTCAGGGCGGCTTACAATGTGTTAAGCAATAGCCTTCATACTTTTGTATATACCTGCTTAGTAGGGCTTTTGGCCTCCCCAAGCGGTGTTCTTTTTTATACAAAGTCAGTTTATTGCCCCCACAATCCGGGTCCTCATTTTACCTACCTCGAAAGGATGGAAGGCTGAGTCAACCTTGAGCCTGGTGAGATTTGAACTTGCAGTAATTGCAGGCAGCTGGTGCTACTTAACAGCGCTTTAGTCTGCTGCGCCACCAAGGTCTCTTTTAATTTTAATTGGGTGTCTGTAGTTTTTAACATAAGGGCCAAATTTTTATATATTTTAAATTGTTTTTAAATTTTTGGGTATATGTTTGTTTTAATATGGCTGTACACCGCCCTGAGTCCTTCGGGAGAAGGGCGGTATAAAAGTTACATACATACATACATACATACATACATACATACATACATACATACATAAATAAATAAATAAATAAATAAATGTGACTATGGGGGAAAATGCTGAAACGGTCGTTAAGTCTGGAAAAACGGCCACACGGTCCCTAAATGAACCGTTTGTTAAGTCGAGAACGAACCTGTAGCGTCTATTCAGGACAACAACAATTGCAAGCACGCATCGTGCTTTATTGATAAACCAGAGGGACTAGCAGCTTAGTTCTTTCCAAAACGAAGACAACCCCCCCCCCAAGGCAGCGCGGATATAAAATCCAGGGCGCAAAACTGGATCTCGGCAGTTAATTGGACAGTTGGAGAGAGAAAAAAAGAGAGAGAGAGAGAGACAGAACTGCACCTAAACCATCCAGGATGGCATTTTCTCTCGCGGGAAGAAAGAAAACGCATCCTTTCTTCTCCTTTTCTCCAGCCTGCCTTTTTGTGCACCCTTTGTGTATTCTCACAGCCACCTCTTCCGAGGTTGTCATCATCGCGGCATCACTCAGGGTCCTCGTTATTCTGCATTCCTGATTAACTTGACATGTTGACTCTAATGAGCAGATTGTTGTGACATCTGAAGCAGGGGCTGTGGGATTCAGGCGCACGGGACACACAACTCCCAGCCAGAGGCTGAATGAGCGAGCGAGCGAGCGAGCAAGCAAGCGCTCACAGGCAGTCAACACATTTGTGCAAAAACACAGGAGGACGAGAGCTCAAAGCTCTCTCCAGCCCTCCCTCCCACCTCCATGGTCCCTAGGACTAGAAGGGAGAGAGCGCCTCCACCTGGACAAAGAAGGGAATGGCTGCCACGTACGAGAAGGAAGAAATATTTTAAGCGGGAGGTGTGATAGCCCAAATGGACAGCCTGCTGGGCAGTCCTCTGGGCTTGGGTTTCCAAAACGGCAAAGGCCAACAGGAAGGAGCCGTGAACGCTCAGGTTTTATTAATGTGGTGGGCATCGCAAGTGATTCTGCTTCGAAGCCAGCAAAGAGAATCTCCACATTAAGAATGGGCAAAAGAATAGTATCGAGAAAATGACATGAATCGAGCTAAGCCTTTGGAAAAAGACCCAGGTAGAGTTTATTTACAGAATCGCAGAGTAGGAAGGGACCTAGTCCAACCCATTGCTCAAGCAGGAGATTGTTCTGTCCCCAACCACACGTGCACACACCAACAGACGTTCAAGAGTTAAAGACCAAACCAGCCGGCAAAATCCTTTTCCTTATGATAACGGAACTTGGCAACAACCTAGTGGCTGCCTGCCAAGAGTTTATTATTTACGAAGAGGAGAGATAACTTCTCCCCACTCCTGGTACATCAAAAGAAACAGCTCAATAATTACGGAGTCAATCAAGTCCAGAGATACTCCAGCAAAGTCTTAAAGCAAAAGTCCGGCAATGCAGAATGGCGTGGAAGCTTTCAGCTTTGTTCATCACAAGGTTTGACTGGCCACCACGCTCCCTTTTATACCCTGTGGGGTGTGGTCCAGTGACTCAGCCTAATCTCGGGCACGCCTTTCCTTCTGTTGCACGCGCTTATCTCTGCGACGCTGGCGTGGATCCAGCCAAGACTCATTACCCTCATCACTGTCCATCTGTGGCTGCGTGGACGTGCTTGGCCCTGGCCCTATCTCTTGCCCTTCGGCGGACACCGAAGGCATTGCCAGAGAGGAGGGTCCTGGAGAGGGAGGCCTTGCCAACTCCTCCCCTTCACTCTTGAAGTCCTCTCCTGACGATGACACAGGCTCCAGTAACGGAGCCACAACAGAGATTCTACACCACTCTGACCAAATGGCTGCCCAGTTTCCTCTTGAAAACTTCCAGGGTTTGGAGAACTCACAACTTTTGAAGGCAAGCCGTTCTACGCACTAATTGTTCTCACTGTCAGGAAATTTCTCCATAGTTCTAGGTTGGCTCTCTCTTTGAGAAGTCTCCATCCGTTACTTCTTGTCCTGCCCTCAAGGGCTTTGGAGACTGAGTTGACCCTCTCTTCTCTTGTGACAGGCCCTCAAATATTGGAAGACAGCTATCAAGTCATGCCTAGTCCTTCTCTTCATTAGATTGCCTAGTTTGCATTTATTTATTCCAGGAGTTGGCAACCCGTGGCTCTGGAGCCGCATGGGGCTCTTTCATCCCTCTGCTGCGGCTCCGTCGCCGGTTGGCTCCACAATTGATAGGGCTTTCGGTTAGGACAGGTAGAGGAAAAAGGACGCCGTGCTAGGAGGAAACTCTATGGTGGGGGAACCAGACTTCTGGTCGGCTCCAGAATTGAATGGGGGCGGGGTTTCCGGTTAGGACCTTTGTGGCTCTTTGAGTGTTTAAGATTGCCGACTCCTGATTTATTCATTCATTCATTCATTTTGGCCATCTCTCGGATAATTGCAGAGAAGGGCAAACCCTTTAATTTTGAACCAGAGCATTGTGATCTGTCATCACGAAGTTCATCTTATCGTTTTGATTAGGTTTAGTGAAGTTCTTTCTGCATATCTGATTGGGTGACTTGCCTGGAGCATGCTAATGGGATGAAAATAAGTTTTAATAAATTAGCAGGCAGAGACGCACACACACACACACATATATTCTGGAAGCCGACCATATAAATGATGCACTCATCCTTCGCATGCAGGTCGCATAAAGTAAGGAAAATTGAAATGATTTCCTGCCAATCGTTACAAATTGCCTCTTGTGCATCCTTTTTTAATGTTAATTTCAGAAATATGGACCACAAATATAAACCAGGGTTACAGATCCAGCTTGCAAAATTTCAGGACAGCTGCAAAGGCACTTCTGTATATTGCAGTGGTCGAGACTTCTATAGCCCAACCTCAACAACTAGAAAAGAAATGTGGTAGAGATAATCCCTTGAGTTACGAATGGCCATTCAGTGACCATTCAAAGTTATGATGGACACCCCCGCCCCGTTGTGGCCCATCAGCGGCCTGTGCAGTTAGAAGCTGATTCCGACAGCGAGGAAGCTGGTGTGGTGCTGTGCCAGCAGCCTGTGCAGCTGGCGCTCGAGTCAAGACAATGAGGAGGCTGGAGAAGATGTGGTGCCAGAGGCGGGGATTCAGCCAGGACCTTCAGAACCTCCAGAAGCTCCCATAAGTGAAGAGGAAGAAGAGGAGGAGCCTCTTCTCGATGCACAAGCGTGCAGAGCTGTTAAAAGGCAGGAGTGGCTCCTCAGGAGGAGGTCTCCTCGAGAGTAAGGCTTGGGGCTAATTGGCCACTCCCCTAGCCTATTTAAGGAAGGACGACGACTGGTGCAATTTGCAGGAAACAACTTCGTTCATATTCCTTCGCGTCTTGATTTCAGAAACGTTTGATTCGGCTCTTGTTTCTCTCTTATCAGTTTTCCTGCAAATTGCTTCTGGGCATTCTGCCAACCTCAGTAAGATTACGGTTATCTGAAATACTGTGCCTCAGAATTGAGTTATTATTCTTTGGATTCTTGTCGGCTGTTAATGAAGTTAAATTAACAGCCCTTGTTCAGAAAAGACTGATTTAAACTGTACTTGTATTCGAACAACTACTAAGAAAGCTCATTAGTAGTCCTTAATTAGTAAACTAAGGTTTGTACAGACTTTGTGTGTGCTGCGTTCTTTGGGGTCCGTAGCTGGGGCATAACACCCCCCCCCAAAAAAAAGCTACTAATAAGTTTTAATAAATTAGCAGGCAAAGACGCACAGACATAGACACACGCACACACATTCTGGAAGCCGACCATATAAATTATGCATTCATCCTTCGCATGCAGGCCGTATAAAATAAGGAAAATTGGACGTAACAATAGGGTGTCAGAAGCCATGGCCGGCAGCAGACAAGTCTAGCAATTTTAAGCATTATATATATACCCAAATTCTTTCTCATTAGCCTCACCAATATTGTTCTACTACCAGAAGGATTAGAGGCTTTATCGGCAAAGCAAAACGAGGGGTGGGTTGGGGGGGAATGCAGTTATTTAAATTCTAAGCAATCAACCGTATTTTTAAGCAATTGGTGGCAAGTCTCTTTTATTCCCAGTACCATTGAAACTTTGAATGTTTGCTAGATGAATTGGTTACAAGTCCAGCATTACCCTTACACTCGGAGCTTTAAATAGAGGAATGATTTCAAAAGCTTTCTATGGCATATACAAATACTTTACAGCGATGCTGGTTACTCGTGTGCGTTTAAACAAAAAAAACACCACACTGCCCTTTTGTAAAATTGCAGCAGATAGTTGTACAGTGGCACGTGTTTTTTTTAAAAAAATCTCTGTCACAACTTTACTCCAGAATCACACAACTTACCTCCTTCTACGGTGCCGGCACTCAATCCATCTTTATTATCCGAGGTCACCAATAATTCCACCACGTTCCTGCTCAACAGGGCCTGCGAGAAAGAAGGATCACCATGCTGAAGTTCAGAGCCGATACCCCCAGAAGAAGCCAGGATCAGGAACAAACCACGGTTTGAAGGGAGTTAACTCTTTCCGGGACCAATGTCATTCTGACCCAGATGTCCCAAAGATGCTTCTCCAAAATGCAAAGTGGATTTTCTTAGGGTTTTTTTTCTTCTCGGAAAACGTTTCGTTTCTCATCCAAGAAGCTTCTTCAGTTCTAACTGAAGTTAAACCAAGAAAAGTCCAGTTGCCTTTTGGAAAAGCAGAAGTTTGGGACAACCGTGAGACCTGGATGATTGAGAATCTCCATAAACATCCTGACCCAGATGTCGCGAGGATCAAGAGAAGCTGAAAAACATCTGTTGTTGATCAAGATGATTTCTGATATTAGCCCTGGTCAATGGAGAGGTTTCATGATTTCCTGCCAATCGTTACAGACTGCCTCTGTTCTGCAACCCAACAAGACCGACACAGACTTCAGAGGATAATTAGAACTGCAGAAAAAAACAATGGCTGCCAACCTGCCTTCCATTGAGGACCTGTCTACTGCACGAGTCAAAAAGAGGGCTGTGAAAATATTTACAGACCCCTCGCATCCTGGACATAAACCGTTTCACCTCCTACCCTCAAAACGACACTATAGAGCACTGCACACCAGAACAACTAGACACAAGAACAGTTTTTTCCTGAACGCCATCACTCTGCTAAACAAATAATTCCCTCAACACTATCAAACTATTTACTAAATCTGCATTACTATTAATCTTCTCGTCGTTCCCATCACCCATCTCCTCCCACTTATGACTGTAACCTTGTTGCTGGTATCCTTACGATTTATATTGTTTCCTAGCATGATTCGATTGCTTATTTGTCCCCTATGACTATCATTAAGTGTTGTACCTTATGATTCTTAACAAATGTATCTTGTCTTTTTATGTACACTGAGAACATATGCACCAAAGAAAAATTCCTTGTGTGTCCAATCACACTTGGCCAATAAAGAATTCAATTCAATTCAATTCAATTCAATTCAATTCAATTCAATTCAATTCAATTCAATTCAATTCAATTCAATTCAATTCAATTCAATTCTATTCTATTCTATTCTATTCTATTCTATTCTTTTTCATTCCAATATCTATTCTATTCTATTCTATTCTATTCTATTCTATTCTATTCTATTCTATTCTATTCTACTCTACTCTACTCCAGTCCACTCCACTCCACTCCACTCCACTCTCCACTCCATATTTCTATTCTATTCTATTCTATTCTATTCTATTCTATTCTATTCTATTCTATTCTATTCTATTCTATTCTATTCTATTCTATTCTATTCTACCAGGTAACCCTGGCATTTATTCCTCCGCACCAGCAAGCTGTCAGCTTTGGAAACCATATTAGCACCGGAGGCTTCCACGCTGCCACTTTCTCGTGTGTGGGAAAGTAGGAGGAGGGGATTTAGTAGAGGGAATGTAAGTTAGACGAAATAGCATTCTTCCCTTCGGTCGCGGTCAGGACAATCCTGCATCTGGAGAAGGAGTGGTTGGAGTGATGTCTCGAGATGGGACGGATGGTGATCGTAGCATGCGATGGACTGATGAGTGAGGGGATGCTTTTCGGGGTTTTGATTTACTGAGTGAAAAACCCAGAACTCTCAGATTCAGGTTTTCATTCAGTCATACCTACTCTCATAAATGGAACTTTGAGAAAATGCTTGTCTCAGAGTTTTTAATTGGAGTTGGGTTTTTCTGGAACGCTGACACAAGCATTTCCACCAGGTAAGGGATGGGTGTGTGTGTGTGTGTGTGTGTGTGTGCAGCTTCAGGAGGATTTGCCAAGCTGAAACTGATCATCTCCCAGGACCTGCCCTGCCCAGGACACAAGTGGGAACTTGCCAAGTTCTCTTCGCTGGGTGAGATGACAGCAGGAGACCTTAATCAAATTAGCCGTCCTTCTGCCTTAGCCCCGGATTACCGGGTTTTGCAAGGCCGCTTCGGTCTGCTTTGCAAAAAAATAATCTACGGCAAAGGAGGCTCCACGTCTTTTACGACAGGGCCAAAGGTTCGTTTCGTGATTCACAAACTATTTGCTTTGGAAGAGCAGGGAGATCTCTCTGCTTTTGCGAGAAAGCTCAGAGATCCCTGGGTTCGAGAATGGGAAGGAACCATCCACTCTCACCCCTGTTCTGTGGAGGAATCCCAATTAAAGCGGGCTTGATGGATGGCTGTCTAACGTTCGCATGTCTTAACAGAATGACAGAGTTGGAAGGGACCTTGGAGGTCTTCTAGTCCAACCCCCTGCCCAGGCAGGAAACCCTACACCACTTCAGATAAATGGTTATCCAACATCTTCTTGAAAGCCTCCAGGGATGAAGCTCCCACAACTTCTGGAGGCAAGTTGTTCCACTTATTAATTGTTCTAACTGTCAGGAAATTTCTCCTTAGTTCTAAGTTGCTTCTCTCCTTGATTAGTTTCCATCCGTTGTTTCTTGTCCTGCCCTCAGGAGCTTTGGAGAATAGCTTGACTCCCTCTTCTTTGGGGCAGCCCTTGAGATATTGGAACACTGCTGTCATGTCTCCCCTGGTCCCTCTTTTCATCAAATTAGCCATGCCCAGTTCCTGCAACCGTTCATCATATGTTTTAGCCTCCAGTCCCCTAATCCTCCTGGTTGCTCTTCTCTGCACTCTTTCTAAAGTCTCCACATCTTTTTTTTACATCGTGACGACCAAAACGTCTAAGAATTGGCTCTGTTGCTCTTAGGAGCTTTGGAGATGGGCAGTCAATACATTTAAAAAATAGTAAAATAAAACGGATTAAATAAAATCATCTATTTAACCAGCATCTGCCCCCCCCGCCCCTGCCCCCACTAACTTTCATATATTACTTGTGTCTGTCCCAAAGGTGTTTTTTCAAGAGGCAACTGGATTTTCTGTTTTTGTTTTCTTTGAAGAGGTTTCGCTTCTCATCCAAGAAGCTTCTTCAGCTCTGACTGGATGGTGGGGAACGGAAGGATTTATACTCCTTGCAGACAGCTGGTCATTTGCATCATTTTAGGAAGTCGTTGAGGCCACCTGGAGGTTTGTCTGTGTCTTTAGGGTTACCTGAATGGTGCAAATGAGTGTGGAGCCTTCTTGTAACTGTTGAAAGGACTGTGTTGTAGACTGGAGATAGATAGGTGATGTCATCTCTCTCCCCCTCTGTTGAGAGAGGGCTGTTCAATTTTGTCATAGATGGCCTCTTTGATAAGCCTCCAGGTGGCCTCAACAACACTCTACAAGGATGCAAATGACCAGCTGTCTGCAAGGAGTATAAATCCTTCCATTCCCCACCATCCAGTCAGAGCTGAAGAAGCTTCTTGGATGAGAAGCAAAACATCTTCAAAAGAAGAAAAAGAAAGTCCAGTTGTCTCTTGAAAAAGCACCTTTGGGACAACCATGACCTGGATGACGGAGAATCTCCATAGACATTACTCCTGTCTATTATCAAAAGTTGCTGGACAGTGAGATGGACGGCGTATAAATGTAAGGAATTAATAAATAAATATTACTCCGTCTCTTGTCCCATGAGATCAACCAGATCAACTCTTGGATGTATCAACATTTGTGTGTGTTTTTGTGTGTGTGCTTGTTTTGCTTTTATGTAGCCTTCAGCATTTTTTTTTTCCCAGTTCAAAAGAGGTGGAGGAATAATTTTACCTGTTTTATGTAGGCCATGTAATTTTGGTCTTGGGCATAGGAGCCGTATTCGTTCTCCACCTGCATGGCTATAATTGGGCCCCCGTTCTTGTACTAGGAAGAGAAGCAGGAGAACGTAAGCAAATGGGGTGCAGTTGGCAGATCTAATTACTGAATTTGGGAAGATTAATGGAGGAGGACTCTGTACAGTTTCCACGGCTTGGTCCAAAGTCCCATTTTAAAAGTGACCTAGAAAAATCTCTGAACCTCACCGGGACACGGAAATGGGAAACCAAAAGTCCCCTCTGTGTCAAGAACACTTTCAGGAGGCAGAGATGGAGTAAATCACTAAGTGCCTGCTGTACCCTCTCCTTACCACCAATGAAAGAAAGATAAGAAAAGAAAAGAAAGAAGCAAAGGAGAAAGAAAGAGAGAGAGAGAGAAAGAAAGGAAAAGAAAGAAAAGAAAGAAGCAAAGGAGAAAGAGAGAGAGAAAGAAAGAAAGGAAAAGAAAGAAAAGAAAGAAGCAAAGGAGTAAGAAAGAGAGAAAAAGAGAGAGAGAGAGGAAGGAAGGAAGGAAGGAAGGAAGCCAAGTAGAATGAGAGAGAGAGAGAGAAGAGAAAGAAAGAAAGAAAGAAAGAAAGAAAGAAAGAAAGAAAGAAAGAAAGAAGCAAAGGAGAAAGAGAGAAAAAAAGAAAGAAAAGAAAGAAGCAAATGAGAAAGAGAGAGAGAAAGAGAAAGAAAGGAAAAGAAAGAAAGGGAAAAAAGGAAAAAAGAAGCAAAGGGGAAAGAAAGAGAGAGAGAGAGAGAGAGAGAAAGAAAGAAAGAAAGAAAGAAAGAAAGAAAGAAAGAAAGAAAGAAAGAAAGAAAGAAAGAAAGGAAGGAAAGAAGCAAAGGAGAAAGAGAGAGAAAGAAAAAAGAAAGGGAGGAAGGAAAGAAAGAAAAGAAAGAAGCAAGGGGAAAGAAAGTAAGGAAGGAAGGAAGAAAAGAAAGAAAGAAAGAAAAAAGAAAGAAAGAAAGAAAGAAAAAAGAAAGAAAGAAAGAAAGAAAGAAAGAAAGAAAGAAAGAAAGAAAGAAAGAAAGAAAGAAAGAAAGATGGATGCTCAGGATACATTTGAACATTTAATAACATCCCAGGAAGGTATAGAAAATTAATCTGGGGCATTTGGACACGGGAGCAATTTTCAATTCTGGTGCGATAAAAGATTGTGTGATTTAAAAAAAAGAAACCTCAAGGAAGAAGTAAATAAAGGGTGTGATGTTATTTACCTGAAGATGGACCACCTGGGGCATCAGGTTGTCAAAGTAAGAATCTACAGCCTCGGTGAAACCCTTGTAGGTTGTCCTGAGTTGCATTTCAGGGTCCTGAAGCAACCAGCTAGGAAGGAAGATGATCAGGTAATCGATTAAAATAGGAGAAGGTGAAATGAAAAAAAATAAAAATAAAAACCTCATGACCCCTGACAGTTTTTGCTTCCCCCCCCCCATCCCCCCAACCCCAATCTTAAGAAACAAATGGGCTGGACCAGACTGGACTTTCAGCTTGAATTTAAATCATTTTTAAATGCTTTAAGAAGTTCTTTAAAATATTCATACACACACGCACACATACACATCTTAGGAAAAGTGAGTAGAATAAAACTTATGCTGCACAGGTAGGTAGGTAGGTAGGTAGGTAGGTAGGAAGGGAAAGAGAGAAAGAGAGAGAGAGAGAAAGAAAGAAAGAAAGAAAGAAAGAAAGAAAGAAAGAAAGAAAGAAAGAAAGAAAGAAAGAAAGAAAGAAGCAAAGGGGAAATAGAGAGAAAAAGAAAAAATGAAAGAGAGAGAGAGAGAGAGAAAGAGGAAGAAAGGGAAAGAAAGAAAGGGAAAGAAAGAAAGAAAGAAAGAAGCAAAGGGGAGATAGAGAAAGAAAAAATGAAAGGAAGAGAGAGACAGAGAGAGAAAGAGGAAGAGAAAGAAAGAAAGAAAGAAAGAAAGAAAGAAAGAAAGAAAGAAAGAAAGAAAGAAAGAAGCAAAGGGGAGATAGAGAAAGAAAAAATGAAAGGAAGAGAGACAGAGAGAGAGAGGAAGAGAAAGAAAGAAAGAAAGAAAGAAAGAAAGAAAGAAAGAAAGAAAGAAAGAAAGAAAGAAAGAAAGAAAGGGGAGGGAGGGAGGAATCTTGGACAGTTCTAATAGGCGCAATATAATATTTTTTCTACCCACTTTTACCTATTATTTATTTATTTAATTAATTAATTTATTTTTCTCGCATTTCTATGGCGCCCAACTCCCAAGGGACTCTGGGCGGCTTACAACAAAGAATGAAACAATGCGAACAATCCCATTAAAAATGTTAAAAAGAAAAACATTAAAACATTAAAACCTTTAAAAACATTAAAACACATGCACTCCAATTCGTGGCCGGGTCTCGCAAGATCACTATAACGAGATCAGTGGTCCCAGGCCTGCCGGAAAAGCCAGGTCTTCACCGCTTTGTGGAAGGCTAATAGGGTGGGGGTGGTCCAGACCTCAGGAGGTAATTGGTTCCAGAGAGCTGGGGCAGTCACAGAGAAGACCCTCCCCCGCGGGCCCGCCAGCCGACATTGTTTAGCTGACAGGACCCGGAGGAGACCGACTCTGTGGGATGTTACCGGTCGTTGGGAGCTATGCGGTAGAAGGCGGTCTCGAAGATAGCCTGGCCCTGAGCCATGTAGGGCTTTAAAGGTAATGACCAACACCTTGAATTGCACTAATAGGGGAGACTAATAGGAGACTAATAGGGAGCCAGTGCAGCTCGCGGAGAATTGGTGTAATGTGGGTGTATTTAGGCGCACCCACTATAACTCACGCGGCTGCATTCTGGACCAACTGTAGTCTCCGAACACTTTTCAAGAGTAGCCCCATGTAGTAATAATTGTAATAATAATAGTAATAGTTAAGTAATAAGTAATAGTTGTATTAATCCAATTGTGAGGTGACAAGGGCTATGCATTTTCTAAACGTTTTCTAATGCAACATACTTTTGTGTGGCATTTTTCCTAGAGAAACGACCCCATTTTTTCTTAATATCTATATACATTTCGTGATTTCTGAGCCTAAAAAAAGGGAGAATTTTTTTTTGCATGAGACTGCATTGGCCTTGAATACAAGTTCAAATTAGGTAAGTTTGTCCTAGAATGCAAAGCACATTGTTTTTTGGTTTTTTGTTCTTTTTTTTGTCCTTTCTAAACTTGCCTCAAATTGCAGGTTTAAATATCTGAAAACATTTAAAATATGCAACGGCGTGGAATTGGACAAAACCATCTCAAAGTCAGCTCCCTAAAAAGAAGAAGGGGAAGGTTAAAAGAGAAGCAGAAACTCTCTTTGAGCCAAGATTCTCTAGAGACGCTCAATCTCTGGTGGCAAAGACAAGTGGAAAAAAAATAATAAAATAAAATAAGCAGGACTGGTGCGTGTCGGTGGGCCCCCCCTTGGGACCCGGTAACTAGGAAGGATTTTCAGAGATGACGTTGGGACTCGTCAAGCGTATTGCCTTAGGGCTTGACATCAACAGATAATCCCCAGAGGGAAGAAATAAAACCAGCGAAGGAAAAATAAAAAAAAGGAACCCAGCTGGGGAAAATCAAGCCATTCGTTCCAGCAACTAGAAAGGAGGATGGAGGTTTATCTGGAGAATCAGCCAAAAATGCAGGCCAAATCAGCCCACCCACATTAAATTCCCAGTCTAACTAAGGGCAGCTTCTGTGGAATTTTGCACAGGGCAAGAAGTCCGTCTGTAGGTAGACGATCAAAGACCAAAACTCTCTAATTAAAGGTAGAGAAGTGATGGCTTCTGTAGAATTGAGTCCTTGGAATGAACCAAGATACCAATGTAGAACCCCAGAGGTTTCACAACAGTGATGTCCAACCATGGCAACTTGAAGACCTGAATTCCCCAGCCAGCCATGACCATAGATCATTCTTGTTAGTTGCAAAGTCGTGTCCGACCCATCGCAACCCCATGGACAACGTTCCTCCAGGCCTTCCTGTCCTCTACCATCCTCTGGAGTCCATTGAAGCTCACGACGACTGCTTCAGTGACTCCATCCAGCCACCTCGTTCTCTGTCGTCCCCTTCTTCTTTTGCCCTCAATCTTTCCCAGCATTAGGCTCTTCTCCAGGGAGTCCTTCCTTCTCATTAGGTGGCCAAAGTATTTGAGTTTCATCTTCAGGATCTGGCCTTCTAAAGAGTAGTCAGGGTTGATCTCCTCTAGGACTGACCGGTTGGATGGCCTTGTAGTCCAAGGGACTCGCATGAGTCTTCTCCAGCACCAGAGTTCAAAGGCCCCAATTCTTTGGTGCTCAGCCTTCCTTATGTTCTGTCCCCGTCTCACACACGCACACAAACAGATAGTCAGGGGTTAAATAAACTGGCAGACAACAAATTCCTCCGATAAGAGAATTGGCAGCAACCCAGTAGCTGCTTGCCAAGAACTTTACTCAGAGGGAGGGGTTGTTCCTCCATCAGATAAACAAGATACACACAGTTCAAGAATTGTCAAGTCCAGTCCGTATTAAATCCAAGGCAGATAACGTTGTTTGAAAGATACAATGTGACTCACTAGTAGTTAGTTTTGTCCGTCACAGACCCTGAATGGCCACCTCCCCCCTTTTATCCCCTGTGGGGTGTGGTCCAGTGACTCAGCTTAATCTCTGGCACGCCTCCTTTTCTGCTGCATGTGCTTGTCTCTCCGACGCTGGTGTGGATCCAGCCAAGACTTATCTCTGTCACTGTCCGACTGCGAGGAGATACCTGGCTCCTGGCCAATCTCTTTTCCTTTGGGAGACACCTGAGGCATTGCCAGAGAGGAGGGTCCTGGAGAGGGAGGCCTGGCCAACTCCTCTCCTTCATGTTCGGAGCCTTCTCCCTCCGATAAGTCGGCCTCGGGGGTCGGAGTCACAACACCTTATGGTCCAGCTTTCATAGCCATCCATTGCAACTGGGAAAACCATAGCCTTGACTATACACACTTTTGTTGGCAGGGCGATGTCTCTGCTTTCCTCCCCTGGAGCAAGTGTCTTTTAATTTCTTGACTGTGGTCCCCATCTGCGGTGATATTGGAGCCCAGGAAAATAAAAAATCTGCCACTGGAGAAGGAAATTGCAACCCACTCCAGTATCTTTGCCATGAAAACCCCATGGGCAGTATCAAATAAGATCATGGCATCCGGCCCTCTCATTTCCTGGCAAATAGATGGGGAAGAAATGGAGGTAGTGACAGATGACCGAAAGTACTGGAGTAAATTCAGAAGGCTTCCCCTAGGGGTCATTTAGCATATTATGACTTAGACTTAGAACTTAGGATAACTTTATTGTCACTTTAAATGTACACTAAGCAGCATACATTAAAAATGAAATTTCGTTGCATACAGCTCTCAAAGGGTCACCGCCTCCAATACACACCACATAAACATGACTAAATAAATACAAAATTATGTATATACCCACGCATATTATATGACACAGAGAAACAACACAATGTAGTTTGGATGTATACATGTACATGGCGAGAAAAACAAATTCTGCGAGTTTACCAGACGGATGGCGTAGGGAACAAAGCTGTTACAGAATCTGAAAGTCCTGCTAGAAATATTTCAAAACCTTTTCCCAGAGGGGAGCAACGGAAACAGACCATGAAGTGGGTGTGTGGGGACTCTAACAATGCTTCGAGCTCTAAGCACATAGCGCTTATAAGCAGTATCCTGAATGACAGGAAGCGAGCTTCCTATAATCTTCTCCGCTGTCCTCACCACTCTCTGTAGGGACTTTCTATCTGAGGATCTGCTGCCACCAAACCAAATAGGGATGCGGTTTGTTCTCCATCGTGCCTCTGTAAAAAGTGGCTAGGACAGAAGGAGAAAGAGGTGCTCTCCTCATCTGATGTAGGAAATGCAAACACTGGTTTGCACGCTTCACTAAGGACGACGTGCGGAGAGATCAGTTAGCTATACACACAGAACTTTGCGGATGGTCCATAATCGGAACTCTATGCCTTGACAACTCTTGGGTTCATTTCAGAGCAAACCTTGGGCTTGTTAATTTGCAGGTACGGACATGAAACAATCCTGGCACATTCAACGTCCCTGCTGCCTTACAACCGGATCCATACCGAGTGCTCAGGGTCACCTTCCTTTGTTACTATAGGTGATTTCCTCACCTATAGTAAATCCAATCCAGAGTTTGCCCCATTTGTGGGGTCCTTGGTGCTCTCTGAGTTTGGTAGTTTTCTTGCAGACCTTTCATTTAGATTTAGATTTTAGATTTTATTGAATTTCTATACCGCCCTACTCCCGAAGGACTCAGGGCGGTGCACAGCCATGAAATAAAACACATAGATATACAAAATTTAAAATCGAATAAAATGAATTAAATAAATTTGGCTGAATTAATACCCATAATTTAAAATTCCCATATTTTAAAATACAGTAAAAATTTAAAATTTACACTTAAAAGGGAGAAGATTTAGGCGAGGCCAGCTTGATGAAATAACAGCGTCTTCAGCTCGCGGCGGAAGGTGCGCAGGTCCAGAATCCTCCGTATCTCTGGGGGGAGCTCATTCCAGATCGTCGGTGCCCCCACAGAGAAGGCTCTCCCCCTAGGGGCCGACAGCCGACATTGTTTGGCCGACGGCACCTGGAGGAGCCCCTCTCTGTGGGAGCATACTGGTCGGTGGGAGGCTATTGGTGGTAGTAGGCGGTCCCGTAAGTAACCAGGTCCTAAGCCATGGAGCGCTTTAAAGGTGGTAACCAGAACCTTGAAGCGCACCCGGAAGACCACCGGGAGCCAGTGCAGCTCGCGCAGGAGAGGTGTTACATGGGAGCTCCACGTTGCTCCCATAACCCCCCGCGCGGCCGCACTCTGCGCCAGTTGGAGCCTCCGGGTGCACCTCAAGGGGAGCCGCATGTAGAGAGCGTTACAATAGTCCAGACGAGAGGTGACGAGGGCATGAGTGACTGTGCGTAACGAGTCCCGATCTAGAAAGGAGATGACCCAACTAAGGAAATATCAGTGCTGGAAAAGACAGTGTCCTGTCACTGTTGGTGGGAGTGGGAGTCTTGATGGCTGTTTTCTCTTTGTTAGTCTGGGTTGGGCTTTTATTTTCCACTCAGTTGGTGGTCTATTATCAATACTGGTGTTAATCTCTATTTATCTCACCGACCAGTACGCTCCCGTAGAGAGGGGCTCCTCAGGGTGCCGTCGGCCAAACAATGTCGACTGGCGGCCCCCAGGGGGAGAGCCTTCTCTGCGGGGGCACCCGCCATCTGGAACAAGCTCCCCCCGGAGATACGGAGGATCCCTGACCTGCGCGCTTTCCGCCGTGCCATCAAAACATTTCTTTTCCAGCAGGCCGGCCTGGCCTAACCTCTCTTTTAAATTTTTTAAATTTTTTTTTAAAATTTCTAAATTTTAAATTTGTCTTATTTTTTTTAATTTTTTTTTTTTAATTTATGTTTATATGCCGCCCTTCTCCGGAGACTCAGGGCGGCTTACAATGCGTTAAGCAATAGCCTTCATACTTTTGTATATTTTATACAAAGTCAGCTTATTGCCCCCACAAACCGGGTCCTCATTTTACCCACCTTAGAAAGGATGGAAGGCTGAGTCGACCTTGAGAATTTGGGGTGTTTTAAATTTCGTTCTCTGGGCCAATTATTTAATTGTATTTTAATGGTTTTTTAACATTTGTATTATATGTATTTTATTTGGCTGTTCACCGCCCTGAGTCCTTCGGGAGTAGGGCGATATACAAATTTAATAAATAAAAATAAATAAATAATAATCTGGGTGTTAATTACGGGCGAGGAGGTATTTTGACAGGCCAATCAAGGAACTGACAAGAAGAAAACAACACTCCCACCAATCCTGATAGGGCAAGCCGGTAGTGTATTAACAAAGAGCAAACCCTACTTCCTTCTAGAGCTGATGATGTTGCCTAGTTGGGTCATGAAACGTTTGCGAGAAAACAACCAAGCTCAGAAGGCATCAAGGACCCCCGCAATTCCACCCTCCTCCTCCTCCTCATCTTCATTCAACCACCCCATAGTCCCTTGCGGGATGGAGTCTGGGCAACTGAATGGAGATAGCAGAGTGTTTTAATGGTCGGATGCCCTTCCTGTCGCCAATGAGGAGTTTTGTTCAGCAGACATATTCTCAGTGTGCCCAGAGACAGAAATATCTGCCTCTCTACCTAGGATCGAACTCACAGCCTCCTGATTGTGAGGCGAGAGCTCCACCTCTAGGCCACTCCCCTGCACTTCCACCCCGAGCCATAAATATTCTATATTGCCACCACCCCCCCCAAGCTCTGAAAAGACAGCCAGAAATCAAGATATTTAGGCGCGGGACACTACTTTTCGTGCCTAAAATGAACCAACATGGCCTACTTATGCTCTCCGCCATTATGGATCCCCCCCCCACAAAATCATTCTCTTGAAAAATGTTGTCCGCTGCTTTTATGTGAAATAGGCGTGGAGGGAGGGAGCGAATGGAAGGAAGGAAGGCAGAAAATGCTTTTACGCTGAATAATTGAATGCAGAAAGAACAAACGGTGCTTTTTATTCTGGGTGGCAAAAAAAAAACACTCTGGCATCAGGCAACTTCTCACCCCCGTCACCCCGCATAAACTGGCCTATTGTTCCCTTTTCTCCCCTCTTCTTTCTCCATCTCCACAGCTTTGATGACAGGGTTCCTAATTCCTGAGATAGCTTGTCCTTCCCCATTCGTCAGGCCATTCCCCCCACCCGCCGCCCCCGTTCTGCTTTTAAGTCTCTGAACTTCAGGGTCAAAATATCGCTTGCGGATGACTCCAAAGTGTGTCAAGAGAGAATTTCAACAGAAGGCCAGGCTTCGCGGGTGCACTTTTCTGTAACAATCTAAACCGAGAAACGGGGGAAGTTGCGTTCAACAAGATGGCTGATTTCCCTCCCCCACCCTCACCCCTATTTTTTTGGGGGGGGGAAAATGTTTCTGCGGGGAATTTTGCCTCAACTTCTGACCCAAAAGAGTGGTCAGTGGGGGTCGCAGAGGAACCGAGAAGAGCTGTTTTCTGACTCGGGTGAAGCAGAGCAGGGGTGAAATGCTCCCGGTTCGGACCGGATCGCCCGATCCGGTAGCAATGGAGGCGGGTGGTTCGGAGAACCGGTAGCAAAAATCCCTGCCCCCTCCCCCCATTGCCCAGCTGAGCCGCACAATCATCAGAGGCTTTTTTTATTTTTAAAAGCATTTTTTCTACAACCTCTTCGGCTGAAAAAATGCTTTTAAAAGTTAAAAAAAAAAAAAGCCTCTGATGATCACGCGGCTCAGCTGGGATCATCAGAGGCTTTTAAAAGCATTTTTTCTACAACCTCTTCGGCCGAAGAGGTTATAGAAAAAAATGTTTTTAAAAGGAAAAAAAGCCTCTGCTGATCAGGCAAGTCAGCTGGGATCGTCAGAGGCTTTTAAAAGCATTTTTTTACAACCTCTTCAGCTGAAGAGGTTGTAGAAAAAAATGGTTTTAAAAGTTAAAAAAAAAAAAAAAGTTGGCCACTTTTTGAGTGGCCAGAGAAAACAGAAAGTCCAGTTGCCTTTTGAAAAAAAAAAACACCTTTGGGAGAAGGAAGAAAGACTTCGCAATACAGAACTTTAATCGGCAGAGAAATTTCTCCCAACTTTTTAAACAGGCTTCTCCGGTTTTAGGATTTGCAACTTATACTTTGAGGCTGCAACATCTAAAATGTCAGGAAGGTGAAAAGGACGAGGGAATATTGCTCGGAACCAAAAGAAGTATCAGTTGGAAGGACAGTTCCGTGGAACACGCCAAGCAGAAAGCTTGCCGCTAACAGGAAACCAAATTAGTTCTGTGCAAACCAGATACATGTCATTTTGGAAGAAACAGCCTATTACAGTGATGGCTAAATCTTGGCTAAACCCCGCCATGCGTGTGTGCCCCCACATGCCCCTCTCCCTGTGCATGCGTGCACGCCCTCCTGCACCTGCCGTGCCCCCGCGCATATGTACGCACCCACCCGCGCGCATTCACATGCGACCCCCCTCCTGTACATGCCCTGCCCCCCACGGCAGAGAGCCAATGACCAGCTGGCCGATGGGAGGCATGTGTGCATGCGTGGCAGAGCTGAACTGGGGCAATGGCTCGTGTGCCCACAGAGAGGACGCTGTGTGCCACCTGAGGCACACATGCCATAAATTGGCCATCACAGGCCTATTATGTAGAATATTTAAAATAAAATAATATTTTTATCAGACTTAGATGCTATCTCAAAATAAATGAATTTCCAAACTGCCAATCTTTAAGGAAATCTTTTCTTTAATTGAGCACAGCCACCGGATCATGACTCGATGCGGACAAGACTGACCTTTTGCCCCCCAATCTCTCCCTTTCCGATCCCCAAATCTCTGTTTCTCATTGGCTATCTTCCAAGTCATTCTTCAGACTTCTTGTCTCGTCATTTCCCAGGAATGTTCCCCCCCTCTTCATTTCCACGACAACCCGACTTCAAAGGGATTTAGCAGGCAAAAGTTCAGAGCTTATCTCTCTCTCTCTATGCCAGCGTTGAAGCGCTGACAATTTTATTAACAAGGTCCACTGCAAAAGGAATAACCGCTGAGTTTATCTAGATTCTTACGTTCCATTTGGCTGCCTCTCTGTTCTATTTATGTTCTAATTATCTGATTTCTTCTCCTTAAAATTAGACCATGAAAGCTGTAGACACAGTTCAGTAGCAGCATTTTACACAGAAGTCTAAATCATTCAGGCTTACCTGGGGAGGCCACCGAGGTCCCACTCTGAGCATATATATGGTCCGGGACGCAGTATCACCCATAGTCCTACTTCTTCTGCTGTCCTAAGAAAAGCCCTAGAGAAACAAAGGAGAAATGGCAACAAAAATTTCAAAAATTGAAATTTAGCAAAGGAAGCTCAAAATAGCAATAGCACTTAAAATTTATATACCGCTTCACAGTGCTTTACAGCCCTCTCTAAGCGGTTTTGAGAGTCAGCATTTTGCCCCCAATAATCTGGGTCCGCGTTTTACTGACCTCGGAAGGACGGAAGGATGAGTCAACCTGGAGCCGGTCAGGATCGAACGCCTGGCAATCGGCAGAATTAGCCTGCAATACTGCATTCTAACCACTGCGCCACCACGGCTGAAAAACTAGCCTGTTTCCCTGAAAATAAGACCTCCCCGGATAATAAGGCCAATCAGGCTTTTGAGCGCATGTGCTAAAATAAACCCTCCCCAAAAATAAGCCCTCCCAAAAAATATTTAAACGCATGCACAGCCAGTCCCCGCCATTTCCTCCGGTTAGGGTTAGGGAGACAGAGCTGGAAATCAGGTAAGACGCCAAGAGGAGCCCCGTCTTGCTCCACGCGCCCCAAAATAATAAGACCTCCTTGAAAATAAGTCCAAGTACTTATTTCGGGGTTCAAAAAAATATAAGACAGGGTCTTATTTTCGGAGGAACACTGTAACTTTATCTAAAGACCTAACTGTAGAATGTATGGATTATTAAAAGGGACCCAACTATAGAGTTTGCAAAAGTTATAGCTATCTACTATTAGAATAAAACTACTAGAATGAACTACTAGAATAAAATTTCTGCTTTTATTTATATGTCTCAAAGCTGTGTACATAATGCCCAATCGTTTTTGTTACGATCAATAGCACAAGAACCTCCTGTACTTCTGATTTCCAACTCAAACTCTCTCTCCACCCCTTTACTTCTAAAACCATCCCTCCGTTTCCTAGTGCTGCATAAGAACGAGAAATTCAGCATATATAAATTTGATATCAGATGAAAACGGATTTTTAGATTACTAGATTCGTTTCGTAAAGAAAAGGAAAATCTCCAGTACGTACTGCAGGTCCAAGTTTCCGCTGAAGTCAAACTTCCCTCTGACAGCCTCGTGAAGGTTCCACGGGACATACCTGGAACACGCAGTGAATAAATATCTCCGTAATAGAGGCCCGCGACCGATCTGACTTTACGACTTTTGCAGCAGACGTTAAGCAAATCGCCATGGCCATTAAGCGAACGCCAGAGTTGTTAAGGGAACCGAATGGTTCGCTACGGGTGCGGATTTGGCAAAACGAGAAATACATGCTAGGATTTATTAGCTAGCAGGATACTGCCGACAGCCATAACTTCAACCTGGGTGCTAAGCACCCCATGACTGTGGGGTTCCCCCTACCATCAAAACTACCGAATCTGGGTTGTAAGTACCACTCCCCCCCCCCAGGTGTGTGCATCAGAACTTTGAATAGCCACTACGTTACGGGTTGTAAATCAAGGACTATCTGTATTCCAGTAAAATTGGCAATTACCGTATTTTTCGGAGTATAAAACGCACTTCCCCCCCCCAAAAAGAGGGTGAAAATTTGGGTGTGTCTTATACACTGAATGTAGCCACGCCCACCTGCCGGCCCCCACCCTTTGGCCTCTGCCTCCCAGCAATTTACCTCCTTGCAGCAAGCAGCAAACAGTTCGTTTCAGCTTCAGCACAGCCTGATTAGCACAAGCAGCTGATTGTCGGTTGGATCGGCCTCCCGATCCTCAGCTGTTTCAGGCTGCAGGGATTGCCATTGCCTATTGCCGCGCGCCCCATTTGCTGCAAGGAGGCAAATTGCTGGGAGGCAGAGGCAGACTTTTTTTTTTTCTTGTTTTCCTTTCCAAAAAAGGTAGGTGCATTGTCAGATTTCGATGTCATCTCAAATAAACTGCACTCCCAAACAATTAATCTTTGCTGAAATATTCCATTTATTGAGTACGACAGATCTGGCCCCGACTTCGTCGTAGCCAATACTAACCCTCTGACCCCGAAAGCCTTCCCTTTCCGTTCCCCAATTCATCTTTCCCCAGCTTCTGACCTCACCCCACAGGAATGTTCCCCCCTCCCATCCCATCTCCTAGGGGATATTATCTACAGAGAAAATAAGTAGGTGAAAAGTCAAGCCTCGTCTTTTTATGGCAGCATCAGAATCCTGACATGCGTCTTATAATCCGGAGTGTCTTATACTCTGAAAAAATACGGTACATTGAGACAAAGCTGAGCGGGCCGTGAAGAGCAGACAAGCCTTACGTTGTGAGGGTGTTCAGGCCACAGGCCTTCATCTTGACCAAGCGGTCCCTCCAATATTCCTGGGGGATGCGGAAATAGTGCATTGAGCCGCCAAGGATGCGAAAGGGCTTCTCCTCCAGCAGGAACTGCGAGTGCTTGGCCTGTAAGCCCAGCACTCGGCCCCAGAACCGCATGGGAATTACGTTCGTCAAGTTAAACCTGAAGAGGAAAAAAGGAAAAGGATACCGGTAGCAGAGCGAGATAAGAGTCGGTTTAATCTGGTGGTTAAGGCACCAGGCTAGAAAGTGGGAGGCCGTGAGCTCTAGTCCTGCGGTAGGCATGAAAGCCGGCTGGTTGACTTTGGGTAATCACCCAAAACCGGCTTTCATGCCTAAAGTAGGACTAGAACTCCCAGTCTCCTGGTGATTGGTCAAAGGACACCCAGTCGGATTCATGCCCAAGGTGTGACTAGAACTCCCAATCTCCTGGTGATTGGTCAAAGGACACCCAGTCGGATTCATGCCCAAGGTGTGACTAGAACTCCCAATCTCCTGGTGATTGGTCAAAGGACACCCAGTTGGATTCATGCCCAAGGTGTGACTAGAACTCCCAATCTCCTGGTGTTTGGCCAAAGGATACTCAGCCGGCTTTCATGCCCAAGGTGTGACTAGAACTCCCAATCTCCTGATAATTGGCCAAAGGACACCCAGTCGGATTTATGCCCAAGGTGTGACTAGAACTCCCAATCTCCTGGTGATTGGTCAAAGGACACCCAGTCGGATTCATGCCCAAGGTGTGACTAGAACTCCCAATCTCCTGGTGATTGGTCAAAGGACACCCAGTTGGATTCATGCCCAAGGTGTGACTAGAACTCCCAATCTCCTGGTGTTTGGCCAAAGGATACTCAGCCGGCTTTCATGCCCAAGGTGTGACTAGAACTCCCAATCTCCTGATAATTGGCCAAAGGACACCCAGTCGGATTCATGCCCAAGGTGTGACTAGAACTCCCAATCTCCTGGTGATTGGTCAAAGGACACCCAGTCGGATTCATGCCCAAGGTGTGACTAGAACTCACAGTCACCCAGTGATTGGCCCCAAGTCACCCAGCCAGCCAGCTTACATGCCATTTTGCCTCTTCTCTCCTGTATTTAACCCATTTCATGGAGTCGTGCTATAAAACTTCCCTCTTCCGCCCTCTCTTTGCCCGTTCCCCAAGTTCATCCTTCCAAAGAATCTTTCTATTTCCCTTCAGCAACCATGATTTAACTTTGAGAACTCTCCTTCGCTTCATCAACTTGCGTTATCCTGGATCTCTGGGGAGGGGGGAAAAAAGAAGGAAAAAAAAAGAAAACCACAGCTTTCAGGAGGAAATCTTCAACCCACCCTAGAAAACTCCGAACAACGAAACGAGCAGAGAAGTTAGAAAAATGGGAAGCTGTAAAACGATGGGTCTCTGCAGGTGTGCGAACGCAGGTCCCGTTTTCAGAGACAAATGTTTAAAATGTTCCCTAGTCTGCAACGCTATTCTGGCAGCACCAAGCTGTGTTGTCAAACAAGAAGCAGATATAAAGAGGCAGAGAGAATCCAGAATTCTGCCATGCTCTGTTTCCTTAACCAACAAAACATTTTGCTTCCCCCCCCAATGTTTCACGACGCGAAACTAGCGAACCAGAAGAAAAAGAATATGATCTCTGATACCTGCTGTCAGCACGTCAAGATGCATTTATCGTAGTGCTGATATGAGAAGGAGAACGCAAGTGTCTGCAACGGGACGGTTGCCTTTCACCTACTTATTTTAGCTGGAGATAATGTCCCCTAGGAGATGGATGGGAGGGGGGAAATTCTTTGAGTTGGAGCAGTAGATTAGGGGTGAATGATTGGGAAGATGGCCAATGAATGCAGAGGAGTGGGGGAAGGAAGAGGAGGGATTTTGGGTCAGCACCTCAGTGCTGGCTGCATGGAGTCAGTGTAAAAGTTGCCGTGCTAAATAAAATGGAAGTTTGTTTCAAAAAAGACTTTGTTTGAGACACAATTTATTTGAAGACGGCCTGAAAACCTGACACCTGCCTATTTACCTAAACAAGCTAAGATCTACAGCAACTAGGGAAACGTCCAGATGTGCTGACTTCCAGCTCCACATCTTCACAGCAATGGCCTTGCTGGCTGGGGAATTCTGGGAGTTGAAGTCCCCATGCCTGGAAGCTGTCCAGGCTGGAAAACGTTGCTCTACTGCAAAGGACTGCAAAGGATGCATGAAGAAGACAATTTCTACCAGGATTGTTAAGGGCTGGGAGACGAATCATGGTTTAAGATGAGACAGCTTGACTCTTGCCAATAGAAGCCCCAGAGAAAAAGTTAAAAAGGAAGAGTTGATAGGGAAGTTTAAGGACATAAATGTTCTGAATTACAATAGAGCACCAAATCTAGACAGCATACTAAAAAGCAGAGACATCACCCTGCCAACAAAAGTGCGCATAGTCAAGTCTATGGTTTTCCCAGTTGCAATGGATGGCTGTGAAAGTTGGACCATAAGGAAGGCTGAGCGCCAAAGAATGGAGGCCTTTGAACTCTGGTGCTGGAGGAGACTCCTGCGAGTCCCTTGGACTGCAAGGTGATCAAACCGGTCAGTCCTAGAGGAGATCAACCCTGACTGCTCTTTGGAAGGCCAGATCCTGAAGAGGAAACTCAAAGACTTTGGCCATCTCATGAGAAGGAAGGAAGGACTCATTGGAGAAGATGCTGGGAAAGATTGAAGGCAAAAGAAGAAGGGGACGGCAGAGAACGAGGTGGCTGGATGGAGTCACTGAAGCAGTCGGCGTGATCTTAAATGGACTCTAGAGGATGGTAGAGGGCAGGAAGGCAGGAGGAACGTTGTCCATGGGGTCGCAATGGGTCAGACACGGCTTCGCAACTAACAACAGCCACCAACGATATTAGACATAAAAATTGCAATGGTTGACTCTACAAACTTAGAGGGAACCTCCATACCACATCATACTGCTAGCTTACAGCAAGAACATGCAGGCAGTGGTAATAGCACTTAGAAAAGGAATCCTGAATAAAATGTGGGATGCCTAAATCCCGCATGGATCAACTAGAAACTATAGTTTACGAACTGCAAACTACAACATTTTTTAAAGGGAAGAAGAACTTCTTCGGTATTATTACAAGCTACAATTTTTCTACAATCTTTGACACTAATTACAAGCAGGTATTCCATTTCTTATTCTCAGCTAAGGTACTTTTTCGGCTGAGATTTTATTTTCCTTGTCATCTTTTATTCATCTGTCATTTTTTTAATACATCTGCGGATTTCAAACTATATCTAGAGGGCAGCCGCAAGTTCTATTTCAACATTAGCCACAGAAGGGACCGAAAGGAGAATCGGGAACTCCTAGAATCAAGGGAGACATTTCCTGAAGGTTAGAACAATTAATCGGTGGGACGGTTTGCCTCCAGACATTGTGGGTGCTTCAACACTGGAAGTGTTCAACAAGAGATTGGACAGCCATTTGTTCAAAGTGGTATATAGCAGGGGTCTGCAACCTTAAACACTCAAAGAGCCATTTGGGCCCGTTTCCCACACAAAAGAAAACACCGGGAGCCACAAAACCTGGGTGGGCGTGGCCAACTCGATGTCGCTCACTTCCACCAGTCACATGGCCCTCTAGCCACGCCTACCCAGCCAGTCATTAGGGCAGAAAACTGGTTGTTAAAAAAAACCGGGAACCACAAAACCCTTTTGACATCTCTCTCTCTCTCCCTCCTCCCCCCCTATCTCTCTCTCTCTCTCTCTCTCTCTCTCTCTCTCTCTCTCTGTATCTCTCTGTCTCTGCCCTGACCGCTTCTCCGTTCCCTGCCGTCACCCTTACCTTCTCAGGCCAGGCGAGGAGTGACTGGGAGGGGAGGGCGAGGGGCGGGGCCAGCCAGTGGTGGGATCACCCACCAGGGAGCCACAGCAGAGGGACCAAAGAGCCACACGCGGCTCCAGAGCCGTAGATTGCCCACACCCGGTATATAGGGTCTCCTTCTTAAGCAGGGAGTTGGACTAGAAGACCTCCAAGGTCCCTTCCAACTCTGCTATTCTGTCACAAGGGAACCAGAACAATTTTCACTCATGAGACCTTCTCTTTTGATCCAATATTTAGTCCGTTGTGAAGGCCAGCGTTCTTAGCTTTGAGGTTTACCTGCTCCGGGCTAATTTTGATTTCAAGATTTTTATTTTATTTTATATTGTTTATACGTATCAATGTGTGAATAGTGTGAATGCATAAAAACATGATTAGCAGTGAAACATCAGAACTAAAACATCAGGGCGATTATTGAGGTGTCCTGGACAGGTTAGATGCAAGATATGGGATGACTGACAGGGGTCTATCATCTCTCAGAGAACTTGAGAGATACATATTCATCTCTCTCACCTGTAAGCACCAAGGCCACCTGGGCTTCTGTTGGCCCAACACGGAACTGATTTACTACATCAGCAATGTGTCTTCCTTTGTCCATTACTATTTACGATAGTCTTTAAATCATAGCCAGCTTGACGTGGCATTGCTCTCTGCCCTCCTTTCTGTATTTGAGGATCTGCCAGGGAAATTCTCCCCTAGGAACTTACTGATTCAGCAGGGGAAACACATATGCATGCACACAAGCCTCAGGCACCCCCGTGTTCCCAATTTCAGCCTTTCCAAATGAAATGCCACACGCCCACGTGCGCGCTCTCCCCGTCGCCCCCAAAATGTCAATTTGTAGACATCGCTTTATTTCCTTCCCCCCCCCAGTCATCTTTTGATCTTCCTCCAAATTCAATTTGCATCATTTGCTCGGCTTTAATCTAATCGGAACATCTATTTCTTTTAGTAGCCCAGCTCACTAACGAAGCGGTGAAAAGAAAGAACAGACAAAAATAGACATCACATCCTTAAAATATACTAAAAAAAATCGATAATGTTTGTGAGGGTTTAGTTTGGGTTGTTGGTTTTTTTTTTTACACATTAATGAACATTGGCCGGTTGTGTACATGAATTGTAGCCAAACCAAACAGAAGGACGTTAATGTGTACATTTGTCTGAACTTCCATTCTGGGGGAAAAAAATATTTGTCTGCTTTAACCAGTTGCGGGTTAGTGTTTAAATCTGCCAAAAAATGCAATTTGCAAAGCACCTCTTCCAAATCAAATCCTAAACCCGGGATGGCGAACCTATGGCATGCATTCCACAGACTGCACGTGGAGCCATCTCTGCCCTAGGTCAGCTCCACCACGCATGCGTATATGCTTCCCAGCTGATTTTCAGGTCTCCGCTGCGCATGCAGGAGACACGCGCGCTGTTGTGGCCCGTCAGTGGCCTGTGCGGGTTGTAGCTGATTCCGACAGCGAGGAGGCTGGTGTGGTGCTGTGCCAGCAGCCTGTGCAGCTGGCGCTCGAGTCGGACAGTGAGGAGGCTGGAGAAGATGTGGTGCCAGAGGCAGGGATTCAGCCAGGGCCTTCAGAACCTCCAGTAGCTCCTTTAAGTGAAGAGGATGAAGAGGAGGAGCCTCTTCTCAATGCACAGGCACGCAGAGCTGCCAAAAGGCAGGAGTGGCTCCTCAGGAGGAGGTCTCCTCGAGAGTAAGGCTTGGGGCTAATTGGCCACTCCCTTAGCCTATTTAAGGAGGAATGCCGATTGCAGCAAGCTGTAGGGAACAACTTTAGTTCATTCTCCTTTGCGTCTGGATTCTCTGCAAAATTGCTTCTGAGCTTTCCGCCAACTCTAGTAAGACTGTGATTATCTTATCTTAGAATGCTTGTAGGCTGTTAAGAAAGTTTATTAACAGCCTTTGGTTGAAAAAGACTGAGTTATTACGCTTTGTATAGAGTTTGTGTGTGCTGCGTTCTTTGGGGTCCGTAGCTGGGGCAGAACACGCACATGCCCATGTTGCCCCGCCCCTCCAAGGAGTCTCCACGCAGCCCTTTTTGGATGCCAGGTATGTACAGGGCTCGCACGGAGGCTCTGGGAGGGCGAAAAACGGGCCTATCAGAAGTCCAGAAACAGGCCGTTTCCGGCCTCCGGAGGGCTGGGGGAGGCCATTTTTCCCTTCCTGGAGGTTCCAGGAAAGCCTCTGGAGGGCAAAAAACAGATCTACTGGAAGTCCAGAAACATGTCGTTTCTGGCCTCCGGAGGCTTCTGGGAGACCTGCTAGGCCCAAAACAGGGCGGGAGGAGGGGAGTGTGGCATGCGCGGAGCAGGAGGAGCGCGGGGGGGGGGAGGTTTGTCACACATGTAGGGGGGCAGGGTGTGCGAGAGGCATAGCATTATGGGTGTGGGCAGGCGCGCGCGTGCTTTTGGCACCCGAGAAAAAAAAGTTTAGCCATCACTGCGCTATAGAGATACTTCACTTGAAGTTACAACGGCATTGGGAAAAAAAAAAGATTTTACGACTATTTTTTAGGACTGTTGCAGCATCCCTGCGGTCACGTGACTTCCGTTCGGATACGCGGCAACTGACTCACATTTATGACGGCGGCAGCGTCCCTGGGTCGCCTGATCCCCTTTTTGCGGCCTTTCTGACAAGCCAAGATCAATGGGGAAGCCAGATTCGCTTAACAACCTTGTTACTAATGTTAACAACCGCAGTGGCGACAAGAAGTCGTTTAAAAAAAAGGGGGGGGCAAAATTCACTTAGCGAACGTCTCACTTGGCAACAGAAATCCGGGGCTCAACTGTGGTCGTAAGTCGAGGACTGCTTGTGATATATTTTTTTTCAGAAGTCGCTACTTCCAAGGGCCAAATGTGACCTTAATTTTTTAATTCAGTCCTAGAGTAGCTTAACTCAATATGTCTTGTAATAAGAGGGCTTCTCAAACCCTTTGCTCCGCTAACCTGGAGATTTACTTGTTATCCAGCTTTAACAGAAGGAGGCAGCTAAGTAGGGCCATGAGTTTAGAAGGGCATTCGTCTTAAGGAGAGGATACACCAGCAAGCAGAATCACTAGTACAGTAACTAACCTTTTTGCCGTCGCGTGCCAAAAGCGGGAGGAACGCGGGAGGGGGGGTTGTTCAAATGCATGCCAACACCCATAATTCAATGCGCCCTGCCCCCCAACGCATGCGACCCCACACACTCCCCCTGCTTTTGGCACATGATAGCACAGTGGGCCAGGTAGGCCCGTTTTTTGACCTCCCCAGGCTCCAGAGGCTTCCTAGGATCCTGGGAAGGGCAAAAACGGCCTACCTCAACCTCCCGGAGGCCGGAAACAGCCCGTTTCCCGACTTCTGGTGGGCCCGGATGGCCCAAAAATCAGCTGGCTGGTGCACGCATGCGCACTGGAACTGAGCTAGGGCAATGCTCGCGTGCCCACTGATATGGCTCCGCGTGCCACAGGTGGCACGCGTGCCATAGGTTCGCCATCACGGCACTAGTAGGTTGGGAGGCAACTGCAAGGAAGGTAGGAAGAATATAAAAACTGCTTTCTCACACATGCAGGACTTAAATCACCCTGATTCACATCCAGAAATAGGTGCGCAGGTATCGCTAGGAGAGAAAGGAACTAGGAGAAAAATGACACCAATCTGGGTCATAACAGGGCAGCAGATGGCTATTCTCCATTCCTCCTCTGATCTGTTGGGACTCCAACTCCCATCAATCCTAGCCAGCGGGGTTAACAGCAAGGGATGAGGGTAGTTGTGACCCAAAAATATTAAGAGGATGGAGGCTGGTTTTCGGTGGGTTTGAATCCATTCTCTGCAGTTTGCATATTCTTTGTAAATGTAAAGTTATAAAGAATATACAAGTTTTGCAACAACGTCCCACGTAATTTTTGATTGCCCCCTATATTCAGACCTGAGGAAACACCAACTGGGCAGGATCTTTTATACCAGCACCCCTAAGTCTAAAGAGCACTTTTTGCGATATTGTTTGTTAGGTTCCAACTTGCAGTTGGTAAAATGGATTGCTAAATTTGTGGTAAAGTTGATGGGAAGGAGGACAAAGTCGGTGCAGCAAAATGCGGTAGATTGTAAGAATGACCACTTGATCTAACAATGTAATTTTAATAGCAGTTAACACTGATTGGGTAGACACAGGGGCGACATTATAATATAATTTTAATTATATGTAAGCGGTATTTTAAATGATTGTATTTTATCCCGTATTTTATTCCGATTTTATTTTAGATCGTATTTTATTCTAATTGTATTTTAATTGCGAGTTATTCTAATCTCACTTAATTTGTTTTACCAAACCTTTGTAATGATTTGTCTTTGGAATTCTGCACTTGATATGGCCCAATGGGCTAATCAGTAAATAAAATTGAATTGAATTGAATACAAGTTTTGCATCAAAAGTGGTTTTTTTATTTTTGAAAAAAGCAACTGGATTTATTTTTTATTTTATTTTATTTTATTTTATTTGAGGAGGAAGAAGAAGACATTTGGCTTCCAATCCTGGAAGCTTCATCCGTTGAATTAGATGGTGTGGGAGATGGAAGGAGCATCATCTGACCAGCTTTCTGCCAGGAGAATAAATCCTTCTATTCGCCCCCTCCATTCAGTCAGAACTGAAGAAGCTTCTCAGATGAGAAGTGAAACCTCTTCAAAGAAAAACCAGAAAGCCTCTTGAAAAAGCACCTTTGGGACATCCATGACCTTGGATGACTAAGGATCTTCACACACATAAAGTTTTATAGTTTTTGAATTCTCCCAAATGAATGCATTTCTCCCCCAAACTAATGATTTGATCAACTACAGGACATTTTGATGGGAATATTTTGCATGTGTCTGTCATGAACTGAAGCTGGAAGATAAGACATTCTTTTTCATAGGTATATTTTTTGTTTGTTTGTGGTCACAACAGACCAGACTATTCTTCTTCTGTTTCTTGCACATTTTCTTAGAAAGCTCACAGGAAACACATATATCCCAACATGGAAGTTTCAACATGAAAGAAGTTAAGTAGGAGTGAAACTAAATTGACAACAAATTAAGAGTGATACTACTAGGAAGATGGCTCTTGATTTGCACTTTTTTTTTTTTTAATTTGATTTATATGCCGCCCTTCTCCGGAGACTCAGGGCGCCTTACAATGCGCTAAGCAATAGCCTTCATACTTTTGTATATTTTATACAAAGTCAGCTTATTGCCCCCACAACTGGGTCCTCATTTTACCCACCTTAGAAAGGATGGAAGGCTGAGTCAACCTTGAGAATTTGGGGTGTTTTAAATTTCGTTCTCTGGGCCAATTATTTAATTGTATTTTAATGGTTTTTTAACATTTGTATTATATGTATTTTATTTGGCTGTTCACCGCCCTGAGTCCTTCGGGAGTAGGGCGATATACAAATTTAATAAATAAAAATAAATAAATAATAATCTGGGTGTTAATTACGGGCAAGGAGGTATTTTGACAGGCCAATCAAGGAACTGACAAGAAGAAAACAACACTCCCACCAATCCTGACAGGGCAAGCCGGTAGTGTATTAACAAAGAGCAAACCCTACTTCCTTCTAGAGCTGATGATGTTACCTAGTTGGGTCCTGAAACGTTTGCGAGAAAACAACCAAGTTCAGAAGGCATCAAGGACCCCCACAATTCCACCCTCATCATCATCATCATCTTCATTTAACGACCCCATAATCCCTTGCGGGGTGGAGTCTGGGCAACTGAATGGAGGTAGCAGAGTGTTTTAATGGTCGGATGCCCTTCCTGTCGCCAATGCGGAGTTTTGTTCGGCAGATATATTCTCATTGTGCCCAGAGAGAGAAATATCTGCCTACCTAGGATCGAACTCACAGCCTCCTGATTGTGAGGCGAGAGCTCCACCTCTTTGTATATTTATACAAAGTCAGCTTATTGCCCCCACAACTGGGTCCTCAATTTACCTACCTTAGAAAGGATGGAAGGCTGAGTCAACCTTGAGCCTGGCGAGATTCGAACCTGCAGTAATTGCAGGCAGCTGGTCTTAATAACAGGGTGCTTTAGACCACTGTACTACCAAAGCTCTTATCACTTTATCACTTCATGATAAATGACCTGTTTCATTCTGTTTGGCCACAGAGAAGGAAGTAATTAAAACACAGTTTAAAATGTACACGTCTGCTGTTCAGCTCCACAAAAAAAAAAACAAAAAAGCAACTATTAGATCATATAGAGCTTGAACATTCATCAGAGAGGCAGCCTTCAAAATTAATCTTTTGACAACTTGCAAGCAAAGGAATAGGCTGAAATCACTTTTGCCTTCCTTTGTCAAAGCAAATCCATTTTTATCATAGCCATAGATTGTAAGGGGCTAGGAATGCAGCCCTTAAAAGGAAGCCTGTATAAAGCATATAAAAACTGTGAATTTAAATGAGTTATTAAAAAAAAAAAAGCTACAAGGTATAAAAGATGCACAAATTGAATATATGGAACAAAAGATTTAACAAGTGAGGAAGGACCATAAAAAGTTAGCAAGCGGGGAAAACTATTTGGGTTAAGTTTCGGAACGCCGTAACACAATAATATTATTATATTATTAATAATAATAACCTGACAGTTAGAACAATTAATCAGTGGAACAACTTGCCACCAGAAGTTGTGGATGCTCCAACACTGGAAGTTTTTAAGAAGATGTTGGATAACCATTTGTCTGAAGTGGTGTAGGGTTTCCTGTCTGGGCAGGGGGTTGGACTAGAAGACCTCCAAGGTCCCTTCCAGATTCTTTTCTATTCTATTCTATTCTATTCTATTCTATTCTATTCTATTCTATTCTATTCTATTCTATTCTATTCATTATTCCATTCATTATTCCATTCCATTCCATTCTTTTTTCATTCTATTCCATTCTATTCTATTCTACTCTATTCTATTCTATTCCATTCCATTCTTTTCTCATTCTATTCTATTCTATTCTATTCTATTCTATTCTATTCTACTCTACTCTACTCTATTCTATTCTATTCTATTCCATTCTTTTCTCATTCTATTCTATTCTATTCTATTCTATTCTTCTATTCTATTCTATTCTATTCTATTCTATTCTATTCTATTCTATTCTATTCTATTCTATTCTATGCTATTCATTATTCCATTCCATTCCATTCCATTCTTTTCTCATTCTATTCCATTCTATTCTATTCTACTCTATTCTATTCTATTCTATTCTATTCCATTCCATTCTTTTCTCATTCTATTCCATTCTATTCTATTCTACTCTACTCTATTCTATTCTATTCTATTCCATTCCATTCTTTTCTCATTCTATTCTATTCTATTCTATTCTATTCTACTCTACTCTACTCTACTCTACTCTATTCTATTCTATTCTATTCATTATTCCATTCCATTCCATTCCATTCTTTTCTCATTCTATTCTTCTATTCTACTCTACTCTACTCTACTCTACTCTACTCTACTCTACTCTACTCTACTCTACTCTACTCTATTCTATTCTATTCTATTCTATTCTATTCCATTCCATTCCATTCCATTCCATTCCATTCCATTCCATTCTTTTCTCATTCTATTCTATTCTATTCTATTAAACCAGGCGCACACGGAAATCTAGTTTATACTGTTGAGCCCCCAGTCTAAGCTAGAAGCCATCCTGTGGTGAATTTAGGAGCGCTGCTGCAGAGAATATGGCAATATTATATGTTGCAGCAGCAGCGGCATCTGAAATCAACAGGATGGTGTAGAATTACCTTGGGTGCCTTGTGTATTTATGTAGTGGTGGTAAGATGAGACTGGCATGGATGTTGCTACAGTACAAACATCAGAGAAGAACATGTGTTCGGATTCATCGGTGTCTTTCCTTTACCAGCAGAAAACTACCATGGGGTTAATTCCTTTCTTTTGCAATCAATATGAGATAGTTGTTTTTTTTTTTTAATTTCTCAGCAAATTGCATGAAATTATTTATAAAGCAGCACCAGATTTATCTAAGTAAGCAGCTGATGAGGCGGGCAGTGCTGCCCATCCAACAGAAGGACCTGAAGAAAGAGGGAAAATGTACACAGCAATCTTTTAGCCAGGCATTCGGGATCAGTCCAACCTACCTCGCATGGTTGTTGTGGGAAAAATAGGCGGCAAGCATAGGTTAGGTTTGCTGCCTTGAGTTATGTCTACAAATGAAAGGCAGTTTGGCGATAATCCTAGTTTAAGAAACCAGGAGGCTGTGAGTTCTAGTTCTGCCTTAGACATGAAAGCTGGCTGGGTGACTCTGGGCCAATCACCGGGAGGGTGTGAGTTCTAGTTCCACCTCAGGCATGAAAGCCGGCTGGGTGACTCTGGGCCAATCACCGGGAGGGTGTGAGTTCTAGTTCCACCTCAGGCATGAAAGCCGGCTGGGTGACTTTGGACCAATCACCAGGAGAGAATGAGTTCTAGTTCTGCCTTAGACATGAAAGCTGGCTGGGTGACTTTGGACCAATCACCAGGAGGCTGTGAGTTCTAGTTCTACCTCAGGTATGAAAGCTGGCTGGGTGACTTTGGGCCAATCACCAGGAGGCTGTGAGTTCTAGTTCCACCTCAGGCATGTAAACTGGCTGGGTGACTCTGGGCCAATCACCAGGAGGCTGTGAGTTCTAGTTCCACCTCAGGCATGAAAGCCGGCTGGGTGACTTTGGGCCAATCACCAGGAGGCTGTGAGTTCTAGTTCTACCTCAGGCATGAAAGCTGGCTGGGTGACTTTGGGCCAATCACCAGGAGGCTGTGAGTTCTAGTTCCACCTCAGGCATGTAAACTGGCTGGGTGACTCTGGGCCAATCACCAGGAGGCTGTGAGTTCTAGTTCCACCTCAGGCATGAAAGCTGGCTGGGTGACTTTGGACAATCACCAGGAGGCTGTGAGTTCTGGTTCCACCTCAGGCATGAAAGCTGGCTTGGTGACTCTGGGCCAATCACCAGGAGGCTGTGAGTTCTAGTTCCACCTTAGACATGAAAGCTGGCTGGGTGACTTTGGGCCAATCACCAGGAAGCTGTGAGTTCTAGTTCTACCTCAGGTATGAAAGCCGGCTGGGTGACTTTGGACCAATCACCAGGAAGCTGTGAGTTCTAGTTCTACCTCAGGTATGAAAGCCGGCTGGGTGACTTTGGACCAATCACCAGGAGAGAGTGAGTTCTAGTTCCACCTTAGACATGAAAGCTGGCTGGGTGACTTTGGGCCAATCACCAGGAGGCTGTGAGTTCTAGTTCCACCTCAGGCATGAAAGCCGGCTGGGTGACTCTGGGCCAATCACCAAGAGACAGTGAGTTCTAGTTCCACCTTAGACATGAAAGCTGGCTGGGTGACTTTGGGCCAATCACCAGGAGACAATAAGTTCTAGTTCCACCTCAGGTATGAAAGCCGGCTGGGTGACTCTGGGCCAATCACCAAGAGACAGTGAGTTCTAGTTCCACCTTAGACATGAAAGCTGGCTGGGTGACTTTGGGCCAATCACTCTCTCTCAGCCTCACAGGGTTGTTGTGTGGGAAAAATAGGAGGAAGTATTAAGAATGTTTTCTGCCTTGGAGCTACCTATAAAGTCATACAGGAGGGATAAAAATCTAATAAATAGATAGATAGGATACAAATCTATTATTATTATTATTATTATTATTATTATTATTATTATTATTATTATTATATTTCTTAAAGAGGCAGGCTATGCACTAACTTGTCCGATTTCTCGTTGATGCAACCATCGCTTATTTGTGTTAGGAAAAGCATCTCCTTTGCAACCACAAGGCAACAAAAAACAAACACCAGGTTGCCTGCCATTAAGGCACTAAGGCGTTATCCGGGCAAAGGCAACTTGTAGGCTTTACCCAACAGATCCGTGGGTCTTTTCTTCTGAAAACGGCGGGTGCAAGGAGGAGAGGGAGCCACTTTCTGACATGCTTCCTCTGGTAATCGAAGCCCCGACAACCCCCTTCCCCCCCCCCACCCCAACCGGGCTGGCTTCCCCAAAAATCCTTGCCAAGTTTGCAATGGGCGCCTTCAGAAAGTTCGGCAGTTCGAATGCCTAGTATAGTGAGCCGGGGGGGGGGTTGGACTAGATGACCTCCAAGGTCCCTTTCCAACTCCGTGACTGTTATTAGATGCTGCGGATGGGGAAGGGGGGGGGTGCAAAAGCCAGTTTGAAAGATGCTTGTAAAAGAAGACAAAAAAAAAACAAAAAACCTTTTTTTGGGGAGGGGGTGCAGTCTGCCTTTAAAGCATCGCTGTGCGCCTTTGTCTTTGTGTGTGTGATTGTGTGATTGTGATTGTGTGTGTGTTTGATTGTGTGTTTGATTGTGTGCAATTTGATGTCCTTGCAAAGTCCCAACAGAGCAAAAGATGTTGGAGATGGAGGGTCCCGTTTTTGCAAAATGGGGAGGGGGATGTTTTCCTTTTCCTCCTAAGGGGATGATGGAGGGTGATGGGGAGGGATGGGGAGGGTGGCTTTCTCCCCCCACCCCTCATTCCAGCCCCTGGCTGGCTGGGGTTGTGGATGATGGGCCTGGTGGTCATCACGTGGTCCAAGGGGGGCGGCTGGGGATGATGGGGGCGGTAGTCGCAGCATCCATGGGGGGGATTGGGGAGGAAAAAACCCTTTTTTTTTCTTAGGACGGGAAGGGAAAAGGCAGCTGCAGGGAAGGAAGGTCCGGGGATGATGGGTAGGGGAACCCCCTGGGATGATGGGCTCTGTAGTATCCTGGGGAGAGGAGGAGGAGGAGGAGGGGGGGATTGGGGAGAGGTGGGGGGGTCTCCTCCGAGGGGGCGTGGCCAGAGCGCGGCCTGGGGGCGGGGCATCGAAGCCACGCCCCCCCACCTCCTTTTCCCTCCGTCTGCCTCACCTGCGGATGGCGACGGCGGCCAGCAGCAGCGCGAAGAGGCCCGCCAGCAACCGGCGACGCCGGCGCCCCGCGCAGCTCCACATAGCCGACGACCTCCGGCGAGACCCGGCCCCGTCCAGCTTCGTTTCGCCGCTCCGGCCGCTCCGGCTCCCACGCACGGGCGCCCCGTTAACGGGCGGAGGCGTCTCCCATTGGAGGAGGGCGGGCCAGGCGCCGCCACGCCATTGGCCGACGGCGGGGGGAGGCGGGAGCTCCGGCGCGCGAGGCCGCACCCGGCCCCTCGCGCCCATTGGACGGCGCCACCGTCGCTCTTTCGCCCCGCCCACTCGGGTTCACCTGTGGCCCGGTGTGGAGCGCTCTCTGTACATGGTCAGGAGCCCTCTTGCCTCTCCACAGGAAGAGTGCTGAAAACACGAAAAGCCTCTTCCTATCGTAACCTCCGACTCACACACAACGATCCCCGACACACACACGCACACACCCAAAAAAGGGAGGCGAACCCGTGGGACGTTTAACGTGTGAATGCAGAAAAGAAGCGTATCCTGCCCAGACACGTGTTGCAGCTGCAGCTGCGAATCGTTCTGTTCTTGAAGATGTGAAAGAAAATGGAAAAGGGGAGAGAATTACAAAATAAATGGCTTTCCACTGTCATAACAAGCAGCACAATTTAACAAATAGAGAACATCATATACACACACGCATATATACACACGCACATATACATAAATGTCTCCCTTTATTTCTTATTTCCTATACTAGTCTCCCTTTATCAGCAAAATAATAAATTTGGTATAAAATGGTTTGTCATAAATGCGACTCCTTGAGGGCTCCTGGATTGGAGCTGAAAGGCAAAATGTCCCCTCCCACATGTTGGGGTAGACCATATATATATATATATATATATCATGTATGTGTATATATATATGCAAGTCTTGGTGTATTCGGGTCTTTTCCCGTGTAAGATTGAGAGTATCTTGGCGACATTTCGACGAGGTCCCACTCGTCACCTTCAGGCTGGTGTCTTCGGCTTCGTGCCTGTGCAAGCATCTCCGATCACGCTTTGCTCGCACATGCACGAAGCCGAAGACACCAGCCTGAAGATGATGAGTGGGACCTCGTCGAAACGTCGCCAAGACACTCTCAATCTTACACGGGAAAAGACGCGACTACACCAAAACTTGCCTACCTCTACCCATGAAAATCTACAAAAACACACACACACACACGTAAATATTTAATTATTTTTTAAACTGTTTTTAAATTTTGTATGTTCTGTTTTATTCTGGCTGTTCACCGCCGAGTCCTGCTGGAGAAGGCCGGTATACAAATTAAAATAAATAAATAAATAAATAAATATATGTTTATACACACATATATATATATGCATGTATATTATATCCCTAATTCTATATGTCCAATCCCTCCTATCAAATCGTCAAGCGCATAAATTTCTCTCTCTCGTTTATTTTCTTCTTGCACTTTTCTTTGATTTTATTTTCCTCTTCTTATTTCGTATTAGTTTTGTGTGTATACTCCTTAAAAAAGCAATTACATCTTCAAAAAAAAAAAAACAATTATACATATGCCATACATGTATAGCAATAGCACTTAGACTTATATACTGCTTCACAGTGCTTTATAGCCCTCTCTGAGCGGTTTACAGAGTCAGCATATTTGCCCCCAACAATCTAGATACACATCTACAAAAAAAATTTCATACAGTACAGGTAGTCCTCGACGACAGTTCATTTAGTGACCATTCAAAAGTTACATCGGCGCTGAAAAAAAATGACTTTGGACCCTTTTTCAGTTACCCCTTTTGTAGCATCCCCACGATCGTGTGATCAAAATTCAGATGCTTGGCCATGGATTCATCTTTATGACCGTTTCTGTATCCCAAGGTCACGCGATCCCCTTTTGCGACCTGATAATAAGCCCAATCGGGCTTTTGAGTGCATGCCAATAAGGCCAAGCACTTATTTCAGGGTTCAAAAAAATATAAGACAGGGTCTTATTTTCGGGGAAACACGGTAGTTTTATTGTTTTTTATATGAGGTTTTTATATTCTTATAAACTGCCTTGAGTGGCCATATGCGAATAGGCGGCAATATAAATTTCCCAAATAATAATAATAATCACAGTTGTTGAAAACCAAATGGTGCAATTTATTGATATCGCTGTACCAGGAGATGCCAGAATCGAAGAAAAAGAACGGGGAAAAAAATCACGTCATATGGCAACCTGGCCATCGAAACTACGCGATTACAGATGAAACATATAACAGTGATACCCACTGTCATCGGGCCACTTGGTACCATGTCCAAGAATTTTATATGATACATGAAGAAATTGCAGCTTCCTTCAATCACACCAGCAGAACTGCAAAAAAACTGTGCTACTCAGAACATTGTACATCTTAAGAAGGTACTTGGTTGATCCCTAGGACGCTGGCAGCAATGCGTATCAACTATTAGCACCAGTCAATGGTATTTGTGACGCATTTTTGAATGTTCAGTTGACTGAGTTTCATGAATAAAAGAGATAATAATAATATAAATAGACAACGATGGATTCAAAAGCCAGTTCTCGTTTGCAAGCCTCAAGAAGGCGGGATAAAATCCTTCACCCTAAACAAGCCAAAATCGAGCAGATGCAAAAGACAAGAAATCACGAGGCATTTATTGATTCCAACATTCGGAAGGAAATAATCCGCGATTTGCAGTTCACTGTGGGCGAGATTCATTTAAGCTTGTAATATTTTAATCTTGTGATTTTATATTTTCAATTGTGTGTGGGATATAGTACGTCTTATTTTAATTGTGATGCTTCTGACACACACACACAAAAAAGGAAACAAGTTCATTTTTGGCTTTTCTGTGGCCAAAAACATTTTCTTATTTTTTTTTTCTTTGAAGACGTTTCGCTTTTCATCCAAGAAGCTTCTTGAGCTCTGAGAGGATAGTGGGGAATGGAAGGATTTATATTCCTTGCAGACAGTTGGATATTTGCATCCTTTTTTAGGAACCTTGACGCACGAAAGAGGAATGGATTTCCAGAGGAAAAAAATGCAGACTACAGGAAGCATGACCCTGAGGACACAGATAAACCTCCGAGTGCTTCGATGACCCTCTAAAAGGATGCAAATGACCAGCTGTCTGCAAGGAATATAAATCTTTCCATTCCCCACTATCCACTCAGAACTGAAGAAGCTTCTTGGATGAGAATCGAAACATCTTCAAAAGAAAAAACAAGAAAGGTTTTTTTTCCAGAGAAAGCACCTTTGGGACAACCTGACCTGGATGACTGAGAATCTCTACAGATGACGGCAAAAAGTTAGGGGGGAGAAAAATATCAGGTTCCTACCATCACGATGCTGAAAATCGACTTACTAAGAGCACGGCAAGACTTTCCGTGTTAAAAGATTGAGAAAAAAAAAAAATAAGAGAGAGATTTTTGTCTCCTTTGGCAAACAACTCTCCCTTTTTCTGGAGAGAAATATGAAAATGAGCGGGTTTCCCAGCCTAAGCGAAATCCAGAAGGGATCCGATTCTTCCCAGATGCTGTTGGGATGCGGGAACTCGTGATGATGGAAGGCTGATGCAAAACTCCCACATGCAGATGTTCAGCGTTGGCATTTTGTGGACAAAGGGATCTATTGAGACCAGCCCGCCTTTGTCGTGCCTTTGCAGCTCTGCCAGGCTGTGCCTGTTGCAAAATCTGGAGTTTAGGTCAAGGAGACGGGATGAGAAAAATGCATCGTGTTCTCCTTTGTCCCCAAAGGCAGCTTGTAGCACACTGAGGCCGATGACCAGCTCTGGACACTCATGCCTGTAACAGAGACCTGGCTATGATCATCTTCATGATTTCATTGGTCCCTGCAGTCCACAAAAAGGAAAACAAGAGATGGGTGTGTTAAGTTAGCCAAAACTGCAGAATGGCTCGGATTCAGAAGAGGTACCAATCGGCAGGGAATCCCCATTTAGCATCCTAAGAAATGGGAGCTTCAATCAGGGGTGCTATTCAGCGGGTTCTGACAGGTTCTGGAGAACCGGTAGCAGAAATTTTGAGTAGTTCAGAGAACCGGTAGTGAAAATTTTGACTGGCCCCGCCCCCATCTATTCTCTGCCTCCCGAGTCCCAGCTGATCAGGAGGAAATGGGGATTTTGCAGTAACCTTCCCCTGGAGTGGGGAGGGAATGGAGATTTTACAGTATCCTTCCCCTGCCATGCCCACCAAGCCACGCCCACCAAACCATGCCACGCCCACCAAACCACACCCCCAGAACCGGTAATAAAATTTTTTGAAACCCATCACTGCGTAAGCCCCTTTTTGGGGTCTCCATTGTAACTTTAACCGGTTGCTAAAACCTGTAATCCAATTCAAATATATAAACTGCATTCAATGTTCCAATTTTCTTCTAAACCGTCACTCACCTGACCGAAATACAGAAATGGGGAAATTCCTAAGTACAGGTAAACCAAAAATAGTAAGTTTTTAAATACAGTAAATTCCCAAATTACATTTTCTCTGATGTTCACAAACTCTCACGGTATGTGACAATTTGCAAACATCAGAGAAAACATTATCGCATTTGGGAATTTACTACACTTAGGAATTTGCTATTTTTACTTTAGTTTTTCTTTTTGACTGGTTTATTGGCCTGGCCTTTGCTACTCTCTCCTCTCTCTCTCTCTCACTCTCCCTCCCTCCTTCTGTCTCTCTGTGCATAATTAGTAGCAGCACTTTTCAAGCATGTTTTCTCAAGTCACACAAAACAACTATTGTGCCAAGGACTTGATCGAGAACTGAGAGCAGCTACTGGACCATCAGTCCAATATATAACTCAGGTTGTATTTTTTTTAAAAAAAATTGATTTATATGCCGCCCTTCTCCGGAGACTCAGGGCGGCTTACAATGCGTTAAGCAATAGCCTTCATACTTTTGTATATTTATACAAAGTCAGCTTATTGCCCCCACAAACTGGGTCCTCAATTTACCTACCTTAGAAAGGATGGAAAGCTGAGTCAACCTTGAGCCTGCTGAGATTCGAACTTACAGTAATTGCAGGCAGCTGGTGTTAATCACAATACTATTAGTCTGCTGAGCCACCAGGCCCGTGGCTCAGCAGACTAATTTAACTGGACTTGGTATACATTGTTGTGGCCTGCCAGCGGCCAGCGGATCTGGCATCAGATTCAGACAGTGAGAAGGTTGGGGAGGAACATGGGCCAGTCCTGGAGTCCGGGGAAGGCTCTGACGAGGACTCTGCGTCCGAGGCAGAGAGGGGGCCAGGGCCGTCGGACAGTTATCAGCTGCCTTCGGAGTCAGACATCAGTGAGGCAGACAAACAGCTGGAGCCTGTTCCCATTGTGAGAGTTGCCAGACGAAGGGAACAGCTAAGGGACAAGGGCCGACTCGGGAGTAAGGCCACAGGTGGACAATGAATGGCCCCTCCCAGAGGGAATAAAAGAGGAGTGAAAGGGGAGTGGAGTTTGCAGGAGACAATTAGTTCTGTTAATTGGTTCGTGACTCTCCGAGACTCCTTGCCAAGTTTTGAAGATATCGGCCTGGCAGCTCTCCAAGCCAGATAAGGTCTGTGACTGTAAATTCTCCCTTGAAAGACTTCGCTGGATGTGAATGAGAAGAATTCACAGTAACTTAACAAAAAGGGGTTTTTTTTGTCAGGACAAGGAGTCTGCTTCATGCTCTTGGGAAGCCTAGGTCAGAACATACATCAGGGAGATGCCAACAAGAGTGGGCAAGGTTGTGTGAATCCCACCCACAGCACCTGTGTGTGTGAACAGCAAGGGCTGAACTCCTAGGAACTGCCTGGGACAACCTACCTTCCAAAATCTGATGCACTCTGATGTCCCGCACGAACTGTTGCACGGCGTAATCCTTCAGGTAGCCGTAGCCGCCATGCATCTGCAGAGCTTGATTGCAGATCTACGAGGAAGAGGAAGAGAAACCCAGTGAAAACTCAGGAGTGAGAAAAAAAAATCTTTTTTTCTTTCCAAGAAGAGCACGCCAGGGCCTAGAAACTTAGGAGGGAAAAGCATGCTGAGACGGACAAAGCTGACAACGAAGCTGTGCGAATATACAGGTAACTTAACTTAACAAACACACCTGGCAATTAGCAATTTCTTTTCTTCTTTTTTTTTTTATTGAAAAGTTTTAAAATATTTTTACAAACAAATTTCCCCTCCCCTTCCTCCCCCCACCCTTTCCCTTCTCTCTCCCCCGCCCCCCCGACTTCACAGAGCAAAATACAGGATATAGCATTTCCATTGCTAAGTTTGCCAGGAGAAATATCAACAACCTCAGATATGCAGATGATACCACTCTCATGGCAGAAAGCGAAGAGGAACTAAAGAGCCTCTTGATACGGGTGAAGAAGGAGAGTGCAAAAGTTGGCTTGAAACTCAACATTAAGAAAACTAAGATCATGGCATCTGGCCCTCTCAATTCCTGGCAAATAGATGGGGAAGAAATGGAGGTAGTGACAGGTTTTATTTTTCTGGGCTCCAAGATCACCGCAGATGGGGACTGCAGCCAAGAAATAAAAAGACGCCTGCTCCTGGGGAGGAAAGCTATGGCAAATCTAGACAGCATACTAAAAAGCAGAGACATCACCCTGCCAACAAAAGTGTGTATAGTCAAGGCGATGGTTTTCCCAGTTGCAATGGATGGCTGTGAAAGTTGGACCATAAGGAAGGCTGAGCACCAAAGAATTGAAGACTTTGAACTCTGGTGCTGGAGAAGATTCCTGCAAGTCCCTTGGACTGCAAGGCCATCCAATCGGTCAGTCCTAGAGGAGATCAACCCTGGCTGCTCTTTAGAAGGCCAGATCCTGAAGATGAAACTCAAATACTTTGGCCACCTAATGAGAAGGAAGGACTCACTGGAGAAGAGCCTAATGATGGGAACGATTGAGGGCAAAAGAAGAAGGGGACGATAGAAAAGGAGGTGGCTGGATGGAGTCACTGAAGCAGTCGGCGTGAGCTTCAATGGACTCCAGAGGATGGTAGAGGACAGGGAGGCCTGGAGGAACGTTGTCCATGGGGTCGCGATGGGTCGGACATGACTTCACAAATAACAACAACAAAGCACTGTGCTGGTGAGCGTGTCGCACCCAATTTTATGACCCTTTTTTTGGCCATGGTTCTTAAGCGAACCACTCTACATTAAATGAATTTGGCAGTCATTAAGTGAATATGGCTCCCCCCCATTGATTTTTCTGATCAGAGACATCTTGGAAGGTCTCCCATGATGATCAAAGGAGCTCTGGACGCCACAAACGTCAAGATTGACAAGCCTCCTAATTTTGTTCATTTTAACAGTAGGGATGGTCAAACGGTTGTAAGTGCAAGGACCGGTCATTAATCTTTTTTTCCCCCCAGTGCTGTTGCAACCTCCGTCACTAAACAAATTGGTTGCAAGCCGAGGCTCACTTTTAACTAATTTCTGAAACTCTGCAATGCACGCAGCTCCACAGTTCGATGTCGTTGTTTTAACCGTGTAGGTGTAGCACAAGGCAATCATTTTTCAGACTTTTCTCTTTTTTTCTCCAGAAATGGGGATGGGATGGCTGTCCAGATGTTCCTGAATCCTATTCTGGATGGACAATTTTCAGGAATTCTGGGAGTTGTAGTTTACAATGGGCGGACACAGCATTCCGACCCTTAAGTGTGTGCATTTGTCAATGAAAGGGCAAGACCGCCCTCTAGTGGCCAAATGAAGGACTTTGTAGGATAACAAGAGAATCCCACAGGGCTGGAAAGGAACTCAGAGGTCTTCTAGTCCCGTGATGGTAAACCTATGGCACGCGTGCCACCTGTGGCATACGTAGCCATATCGGTGGGCACGCGAGCGTTGCCCTAACTCAGCTCCGATTTTCGGGCCTTCCGGGCCCACTGGAAGTCGGCAAACAGGCTGTTTCCGGCCTCCGGTGGGCCTCGGGGTGGGGAAGGCTGTTTTTGCCCTCCCCAGGCTCCTAGAAAGGTTCTGGAGCCTGAAGAGAGTGAAAAACAGGCCTACTGGGCCCACCGTGCCATCACATGCCAAAAGCGTGGGGAGCGTGTGTGTGGGGGGGGGTCGCACGCAAATGTGTGGCACATTGAATTATGGGTGTGGGCATGCGCACACGTGACCCCCGCGCTCCCCCCACTTTTGGCCCAGACGGCAAAAAGGTTAGCCATCACTGCTCTAGTCCAACCCACTGCAGAAGTCAGAAAACCTTATACCAGGGGTCTGCAACCTTAAACACTCAAAGAGCCATTTGGACCTGTTTCCCACAGAAAAGAAAACACCGGGAGCCACAAAACCCTTCCTGTGCCTGACTATTTCTTGAGCGGCCAGAAAACTAGCATCTGTAGTTGAATTAAATGTTCTGTTTTCTTCTGAAACTTTTCTTTTCTTGGATTTATTTTTGGACATTCAGACTTACCGTAGCTTGCCAAGTTTCTTATCTTTAAGCTAACTGCGCATGTCTACATTCCTTCACTTTCTTCTACTCTTTTTTTGTTCTCCTGCCAGGAGAGGTCCGGCCAAGAAGAGGTGGCCGGGATCTTTGCCAAAATGTAACTAATTTAGATAGTGAGATGTTTTATTTTCTTTACAATAAATATGAGTTTAATTAGAAAATGTATTTCGGTTTATTTTTCAAAGTATACACAAGGAGAACGCCACAATCCAACGCTAATTGAGGGCAATTACCCCAGGCAAGGTAACGGGGCTGATTGCCGCTCTGACAGCCTCTACCGGGGTTTGAAAAGCTCAATAAATCCCGTGCCAGCGAGTGTCACACATTGCCAGCTGTGACTGATATTTTGAGTGACAGGGAGCCGCAGCAGAGGGGTGAAAGAGCCACATGCGGCTCCAGAGCCGCAGGTTGCTGACCCCTGCCTTATACCAATCCTGGTCAAAGCGTTGTCCTGTCTATTTTTCAAAACTTCCAATGATGGAGCGTCCACAACCCCCAGGAGGCAAACTATTCCATTCATGAATTAATCTCGCAATTAATAATCTCAATAACAAATTAAATATTAATTAATAAAATTAATAATGGTGAAAGCGACTTTTGGGAGGCGCGCTGCATTTCTTCTCAAATGACACCCTGGGCTCTTTTGGAGAGGAAGCACAACAGAAACAACCTCAGAATGCTCAGCCTTGATGGACAACCTTAAAATCCAACGTGTAGATTTCATTTCAAGATTCTAAGAGCCATAAGTGGCGCAGTGGTCAGAGTGCAGTACTGCAGGCTATTTCTGCTGACTGCCGGCTGCCTGCAAGTTGGCGGTTCAAATCTCATCACTCTAAGTGATATTGCTATCTATCTTCCTTCCTTCCTTCCTTCCTTCCTTCCTTCCTTCCTTCCTTCCTTCCTTCCTTCCTTCCCCTTTCCTTTCTTTTCCTTTCCTTTCCTTTCCTTCTTTCCTTTCCTTTCCTTTCTCCCTCCCTCCCTCTCTGTGGTTAGAATGCAGTATTGCAAGCTAATTCTGCCAATTACCAGGAGTTTGATTCTGACCGGCTAAAGGTTGACTCAGCCTTCCATCCTTCTGAGGTTGGTAAAATGAGGACCCAGATTGTTCGGGACAATATGCTGACTCTGTAAACCACGTAGAGAGGGCTGTAAAAACACTGTGAAGCATTATATAAGTCTAAGTGCTATTGCTATCTTCCTTCCTTTCCTTTCCTTTCCTTTCCTTTCCTTTCCTTCTTCCCTTCCCTTTCCTTCCTCCCTCCCTCTCTCCCTGTGGTTAGAATGCAGTATTGCAAGCTAATTCTGCCAATTACCAGGAGTTTGATTCTGACCGGCTAAAGGTTGACTCAGCCTTCCATCCTTCTGAGGTTGGTAAAATGAGGACCCAGATTGTTCGGGACAATATGCTGACTCTGTAAACCACGTAGAGAGGGCTGTAAAAACACTGTGAAGCATTATATAAGTCTAAGTGCTATTGCTATCTTCCTTCCTTTCCTTTCCTTTCCTTTCCTTTCCTTTCCTTTCCTTTCCTTTCCTTTCCTTTCCTTCTTCCCTTCCCTTTCCTTCCTCCCTCCCTCTCTCCCTGTGGTTAGAATGCAGTATTGCAAGCTAATTCTGCCAATTACCAGGAGATCGATTCTGACCGGCTAAAGGTTGACTCAGCCTTCCATCCTTCCGAGGTTGGTAAAATGAGGACCCAGATTGTTGGGGACAATATGCTGACTCTGTAAACCACGTAGAGAGGGCTGTAAAAACACTGTGAAGCATTATATAAGTCTAAGTGCTATTGCTATCTTCCTTCCTTCTTTCCTTTCCTTTCCTTTCCTTTCCTTTCCTTTCCTTTCCTTTCCTTTCCTTTCCTTTCCTTTCCTTTCCTTTCCTTTCCTTTCCTTCTTCCCTTCCCTTTCCTTTCTCCCTCCCTCTCTCCCTGTGATTAGAATGCAGTATTGCAGGCTAATTCTGCCAATTATCAGGAGATCGATTCTGACCGGCTAAAGGTTAACTCAGCCTTCCATCCTTCCGAGGTGGGTAAAATGAGGACCCAGATTGTTGGGGGCAAGAGGCTGACTCTGTAAACCGCTTAGAGAGGGCTGTAAAGCACTGTGAAGTGGTATATAAGTCTAACTACTATTGCTATCTTCCTTCCTTCCTTCCATCCCTCCCTAACTCTGTAAACCGCTCAGAGAGGGCTGTAAAGCACTGTGAAGCGGTATATAAGTCTAAGGGCTATCGCTTAACAGGTAACAGGTTTAACAGAGTTGGAAGGGTCCTTGCAGGTCATCGAGTCCAACCCCCTGCCCAAGCAGGAGACCCTACATCTGCCTCTACCTAGGATCGAACTCACAACCTCCTGATTGTGAGGCAAGAGCTCCACCTCTAGGCCATCGGGTCATAGTTCACTAGTCCTATTCTGCCCCCTCCATAAAGGGTTTTACATACATCAAAGCACTCGTCTGTGGCAAAGAGCTTGGCCATGGAGCACAGAGCGACAGCATCATTCCGCTGTTCCTGCAGAGCTCGGGCGGCGTTGCGCACCATCAGACGAGCTGCCACTAACCGGGTCGCCATCTGAGCCAGCTGGAACTGGAGATACTGACAAGGAGAAAGAGGAAGCAGTTAAAACATGGGCCAGTCCTGGGGACCAGGGAAGGCCCGGATGAGGGCTCTGCGTCGGAGGCAGAGATGGGGCCAGGGCCATCGGGGAGTGATGTGCGGACTTCGTAGCCTCCAGAGACTGACAGTAGAGAGGCAGAGGAACAGGAGGAGCCTGTTCCTAGTGCACGTATGAGAACAGCTGCCAGAAGGCAGGAGCAGCTACAGCAAAGAGGACGACTCGGGAGTAAAGCCAAGAGATGATTGGCCCCTCCCTCTTGGGCTCTTTGTCGGAAAACAACGTTGATAGTCTTGCTGCACTTATCTCTTGTCGGCGTCTTCTGCTTTTGAACTTTCGCCAAGAGAACCCTTTGGCAATTTGCCTAATTATACCAAGGTTGGTGATTAGACTGAAGAATTGGTGTGATGGAGAGTTTGCTTTAATTTAGTTTGGACGACGCTGAGAATGAGTTAAGCCAAGCTGTCTCGGGAATTGTGGGAGTTGAAGTCCACAGGTTGTAAAAGGGCCACAGTTGCCCACCCCTGCCCCAGGCAGATGTTTAAGGATCCCACAGAAAACGCACCTGATTGGTGGCCAAGACCTCCCCGAATTGTCTGCGGACATTAAGATGCTCTCGGGCCAGGAGAACCGAAGCGTGGGCGGCCCCCAAGGAACAGGATGCTGGAGAAGAAACCGAACACAGCCTCTGAACCACACATTCCATCCGACTCTGGTCGGTAACCCCATAACACCTTCCTTACCGATATTAATTCTCCCTCCGTTGAGGCCCTGCATGGCGATGTTGAACCCGTGGCCTTCCTCTCCTAGCCGGTTGGCCACCGGAACGGCGCAGTCTTCGAAGATGACCGCCCGGGTCGGTTGCGAATTCCAACCCACCTGCAGGAAAACAGGCACCGTTCTTTGACGCTCCAGGTGGCCCCCAACTCAACCCGGGACATAGGAGACAACCCACCGGCTCTTACTTTCTTCTCCTTTTTGCCAAAACTCAAGCCGGGAGTTCCTTTCTCCAGCACCAGGCAGGAGATGCCCTTCGGGCCTGCCCCGCCCGTGCGGCACATCACCACGTAGAGGTCGGCGGCGCCACCACCGCTGATGAAAGCCTGGGAGAAGAGGAGCAGAAGTTAACAGATTAACAGAGTGTGAAGGGACCTTGTAGGTCATCTAGTCCAACCCTCCGCCCAAGCAGGGGACCCTACACCATTTCTGAAAGATGGCAGTCCAGTCTCTTCTGGAAAGCCTCCAGTGATGAAGCTCCCACAACTTCTGAAGGCAACTTCTGTTCCATCGGTTGATTGTTCTCCCTGTCAGGAAATTTCTCCTTATTTCCAGGTTGAATCTCTCCTTGGTCAGTTTCCATCCATTATTCCTTGTCTGGCCCTTCAGGTGCCTTGGAAAATAGCTTGACCCCCTTCCTTCTCTCTGTGGCAGCCCCTCAAATATTGGAAGACTGCTATCCTGTCTCCCCTGGTCCTTCTCTTCCCTAGACTAGCCCTGCCCAGTTCCTGCAACCGTTCATCGTATGTTTTATCCTCCAGTCCCTTAATCATCTTGGTTGCTCTTCTCTGCACTCTTTCTAGAGCCTCAATATCCTTTACAGATTAACAGAGTTGGAAGGGACCTTGTAGGTCATCTAGTCCAACCCCCCACCCAAGCAGGAGACCCTTCACCATTTCTGACAGATGGCAATCCAGTCTCTTCTTGAAAGCTTCCAGTGATGAAGCTCCCACAACTTCCAAAGGCAATTTCTGTTCCAAGGGTTGATTGTTCTCTCTGTCAGAAAATTCCTCCGCATTTCCAGGTTGAACCTCTCCTTGATCAGTTTCCATCCATTATTCCTTGTCTGGCCTTCAGGTGCTTTGGAAAATAGCTTGACCCCCTCCTCTCTGTGGCAGCCCCTCAAATATTGGAAGACTCCTATCATGTCTCCCCTGGTCCTTCTCTTCACTAGACTAGCCGTGCCCAGTTCCTGCAACCGTTCATTGGAGGAGTTGTTGTAGGAGGTTGGTTGCTCTGTTAGTTTCTCTGGTGAAGGAACATCAGAAAGGATGCGGTAGCCCCTTTTCCACCTATCCCTTTTCCAGGTAGTCCTCGACTTACGACAACAGAGCCAAAATTTATGTTGCTAAGCGAGACAGGTTGTTCAGCGAATTTTACCCATTTTACAACCTCGAATCACTGCTGTTCTTGGTAACACGGTTGTTAAGTGAATCTGCCTTCCCCCGTTGACTTCACTGGTCAGGAGGTCGGCAAAAATGGGGATCGTGTGACCGTCATAATCGTCATAAATACGAGTTACTTGGCAAGTATGACCATAGGGAAGCTGCAATGGTTGTAACTGTGAAAAGGGGCCATAAGTCTCTTTTTTCCGTACTGTTGTAACTTCGAACAGTCACTAAACAAACTGTTGTAAGTCGAGGACCACCTGTCTGAAGAGGCATAAGTTACAGTTCACAGTTTTAATACGTGGGTTAATTAGAAAAGAAACTTCCAGAATTCTTCACAGTGGTTCTGTCAGAGAGGGAGAAGGATACCTTGGAGCCGTTGAGGATATACGCGTCTCCGCGTTTCTTAGCCGAAGTTAGTAACGAAGCCGCATCACTTCCGCTTCCTAGTGACAAAGTGATAATTCAGAATATTTTCATTAGGAAACGCCTGCTCCGGTTCCCCTTTTCCCTCCCATCGCCCGTCGATTCGAAGCTCTCCCAGGAAGAGTCTCTCTTATCCTCAGTTCCATCATCATCATCACCCTCCATCTGAAAGTGGAAGGATCACCTCTGGATTCGAACCCGGATCTTTATGTAAAGGTAAAGGTTCCCCTCGCACATATGTGCTAGTCGTTCTTGACTCTAGGCGGCGGTGCTCATCTCTGTTTCAAAGCCGAAGAGCCAGCGCTGTCCGAAGACGTCTCCGTGGTCATGTGGCCGGCATGACTCAACGCCAAAGGCGCACGGAACGCTGTTCCCTTCCCACCAAAATGGTCCCTATTTTTCTACTTGCATTTTTTACCTGCTTTCGAACTGCTAGGTTGGCAGAAGCTGGGACAAGGAACGGGAGCTCACCCCGTTACGCCGCGCTAGGGATTCGAACCGCTGAACTGTCGACATTTTGATCGACAAGCTCAGCGTCTTAGCCGCTGAGCCACCGCATCCCTGTAATCCCAGTGTGGATCCACAGCACTGTTATAACAATTGGCCGATTTTATAACAATTTCCAAGAGTCCCAAAGGGACACAGTTGTCTCACCTGGCTCTGTCAGGCAATAAGAGGCAAATTTTTCCATGCTGCAAAGGGAAGGGCAGAATTTCAGCCTCTGTTCCTCGTTCCCAAAAGTGTCGATCATCCAAGCACACATGCTGCAGCGGGAGGAGAGAGTTACGGGTTATGGAGTCATCCATTACAGATCCAGTTAGTAGTTAAGGCATCAGGTTAGAAACCTGGAGACGGTGAGTTCTAGTCTCACTTTAGGCATGAAAGCTGACTGGGTGATTTTGGGCCAATCACCAGGAGACTGGGAGTTCTAGTTCTGTCTTTAGGCATGAAAGCCGGCTGAGTGACTTTGGGCCAATCACTAGGACACTGGGAGTTCTAGTCTCACAGTAGGCATGAAAGCCGGCTGGGTGATTTTGGGTCAATCACCAGGAGACTGGGAGTTCTAGTCTCACTTTAGGCATGAAAACTGGCTTGGTGATTTTGGGCCAATCACCAGGAGACTGGGAGTTTTAGTCCTGCCTTAGATATGAAAGCTGGCTGGGTGATTTTGGGCCAATCACCAGGAGACTGGGAGTTTTAGTCCTGCCTTAGATATGAAAGCTGGCTGGGTGATTTTGGGCCAATCACCAGGAGACTGGGAGTTCTAGTCTCACCTTAGGCATGAAAACTGGCTTGGTGATTTTGGGCCAATCATCAGGAGACTGGGAGTTCTAGTCCTGCCTTAGATATGAAAGCTGACTGGGTGATTTTGGGCCAATCACCAGGAGACTGGGAGTTCTAGTTCTGTCTTTAGGCATGAAAGCCGGCTGAGTGACTTTGGGCCAATCACTAGGACACTGGGAGTTCTAGTCTCACAGTAGGCATGAAAGCCGGCTGGGTGATTTTGGGTCAATCACCAGGAGACTGGGAGTTCTAGTCTCACTTTAGGCATGAAAGCCGGCTGGGTGATTTTGGGCCAATCACCAGGAGACTGGGAGTTCTAGTCCTGCCTTAGATATGAAAGCTGACTGGGTGATTTTGGGCCAATCACCAGGAGACTGGGAATTTTAGTCCTGCCTTAGATATGAAAGCTGGCTGGGTGATTTTGGGCCAATCACCAGGAGACTGGGAGTTCTAGTCTCACTTTAGGCATGAAAGCCGGCTGGGTGATTTTGGGCCAATCATCAGGAGACTGGGAGTTCTAGTTCTGCCTTTAGGCATGAAAGCCGGCTGGGTGAATTTGGGCCAATCACCAGGAGACGGTGAGTTCTAGTCCTGCTTTAAGCATTAAAGGAGACTGGGTAAATTTGGGCCAATCCCTCTCTCTCTCTCAGTCCAACCTACCTCACCCGATTGTTGTAACGAGGAAAATAGGATGAAAAAAAAGGCGCATTAGATAAATTCACTGCCTTGAATAACTTATAAAGTCATAAAGGCAGGCTTAAATGAAATGAAATGAAATGAAATAAAATAAAATAATAAAATAAAATAAAATAATAAAATAATAAAATAAATTAAAATAAAATAAAATAATAAAATAAAATAATAAAATAAAATAAATAAAATAATAAAATAAAATAAAATAAAATAAAATAAAATAAATAAAATAAAATAAAATAAATAAATAAAATAAAATAAATAAAATAAAATAAAATAAAATAAAATAAAATAAAATAAAATAAAATCAGATTATAAATGTATAACCCCCTCCATACCTTCAACCGGACAATCCCTGGGTGCTGGATGTACCCAGAAGGCCCAATGTGGAGGCTGAACCCACAGCAGAAACTCACTTGTGGATGCTGATGTAAGCTGTGGTGCTGACGCAGCCGGTCGAGAGAGCCTCGAAGATGACGGAGGTGTCAAGCCGAGAGAGTCCAGAGCCCCCCACCTCTGGCTTCACGTAGATGCCCCCAAACCCCAGCTGAGCTGCTTTCCGGAGTGTTTCCACTGGGAAGATTTCCTGTCAGTAACAAAGACGAGAGGGAAATGGAACCGCGTCAATTGCAAGAGCTTAAATCCAGCTCCCATTGCTACGGAATAAACATTCAAATTGAAATTGTGAATTGTTATTTCCCCGACAATTTTCATGCCAAGGAAGGGAAAGCCTCTATAAAAACAAAAGTTGTAAATGAGAGCAATATTTGGAGCGTAAAACAATGTCTCCCTTTTCATTTTCTTTCAGATCCTTAAGTCCTGCATTAGCCCAGTTTTTTTTGGGGGGGGGGGTCACTTTAAGCTGGGTAGACTTCAACTCCCAGAATCCCCCAGCCAGCAATGGAATTCTGGGAGTTGAAGTCCACCCATTTTAGCATCCAAAGTTGAGAAACGCTGCATTAGCCTTGCACCGAGTAAGAACATTTATTGACTGAGCTTACTATGTACTTACACCAGCCTTGTTTAATAAGGTTTGCGAAACCTATTGTGATCTGGTTGACCTCGACTGATTTTGAAAAAAAGATAAGCATGGATGGACCAGCCTTGTGCTCGGAAAGGAGACCACTAAGAAATCCCAAAACTGTAGAATACGGTGGCCCATCAAAAATAATCCCCGAAGGCACCAGAAAGCAGCTTGCATCTTTTCACCAAGAAAGTAACACAGTTGTTTGTGTCTTTCTTCTTTCTTTCTTTCTTTCTTTCTTTCTTTCTTTCTTTCTTTCTTTCTTCATTCATTCATTCATTCAATTTATATGCCGCCCTTCTCCAGAGACTCAGGGCGGCTTACAATGCGTTAAGCAACAGCCTTCATACTTTTGTATGTACCTGCTTAGTAGGGCTTTCGGTCCCCCCAAGTGGTGTTCATTTTTTATACAAAGTCATCTTATTGCCCCTACAATCCGGGTCCTCATTTTACCTACCTCGGAAGGACGGAAGGCTGAGTCAACCTTGAGCCTGGTGAGATTTGAACTCGCAGTAATTGCAGGCAACTGGCAGCTAAGTGCTACTTTAACAGCAGTTTAGTCCGCTGCGCCACCAAGGCTCCTTACAACCTGTAGGGCAGTTTTCCTTGACTCATGAATCTTATTCACTCCAGGCAAGCCACCGGTAGTGTCAGTAGACCCAAAGGAGACCATTGGACCATCTCGTTCAACCTTCTGCCCAAGCAGGACACCTTACACCATTTCTAACAAATGGCACTCCAATCTCTTCTTGAAAGCCTCCAGGGATGAAGCTCCCACAACTTCTGAAGGCAACTTCTGTTCCATCGGTTGATTGTTCTCACTGTCAGGAAATTTCTCCTTAGTTCTAAGTTGCTTCTCTCCTTGGTGAGTTTCCACCCATTGCTTCTTGTCCTGCCCTCAGGTGCTTTGGAGACTAGCTTGACTCCCTCTTCTCTGGGGCAGCCCCTGAGATATTGGAAGACTGCTATCATGTCTCCCCTGGTCCTTCTCTTCATTAAACTAGACATACCCAGTTCCTGCAACCGTTCTTCATAGGTTTTAGCCTCCAGTCCCCTAATCACCTTGGTTGCTCTTCTCTGCACTCTTTCTAGAGTCTCAACATCTTTTTTTATACCCTGTTTCCCCGAAAATAAGACATCCCCTGATAATAAAGCCAATTAGGTTTTGAGGACATGTGCTAAAATAAGCCCTCCCTGAAAATATTTAAACGCGTGTGCAGCCGGTCCTCGCCATTTCCTCTGGTTTCCTCCACATGCCCCAAAATAATAAGACCTCCCCGAAACTAAGGCCAAGCACTTATTTCGGGGTTCAAAAAAAAATATAAGACAGGGTCTTATTTTCGGGGAAACACGGTAGTATAGACCAGGTAGCTGTTCTGGGCAGGCAGCAATTCTCCAAGATTTATTTAAAATCTATTTTTCTGCTGTTTTTTTTTTTTTTTTTTTAAATTTGATTTATATGCCGCCCTTCTCCGGAGACTCAGGGCGGCTTACAATGTGTTCTGTTTTCTTCTGAAACTTTTCTTTTCTTGGATTTATTTTTGGACATTCAGACTTACCCTAGCTTGCCAAGTTTCTTATCTTTAAGCTAACTGCGCATGTCTACATTCCTTCACTTTCTTCTACTTTTTTTTTTTTTAAATTAAATTTTTTTAAATTTGATTTATATGCCACCTTCTCCGGAGACTCAGGGCGGCTTACAATGCGTTAAGCAATAGCCTTCATACTATTTGTATATTTATACAAAGTCATCTTATTGCCCCCACAAACTGGGTCCTCATTTTACCTACCTTTGAAAGGATGGAAGGCTGAGTCAACCTTGAGCCTTGGAGAGATTCGAACCAGCAGTAATTGCAGGCAGCTGTGTTAATAACAGGGTGCTTTAGACCACTGTACTACCAAGACTCCTGTTAACCCCATAGAGCTCTCTGAGGATTATTTTCACACAAAGCAAAGCCTGACTAGGTGGCTCAGTGGCTAAAGACACTTGAGCTTTGTCGATCAGAAAGGTTTGGCAGTTCGGCGGTTCGAATCCCTAGTATAGGTCTCCTGCATAAGCAGGGGGTTGGACTAGATGACCTCCAAGGTCCCTTCTAGCTCTGTTACTGTAAGTATACAAACACATCTCAAAGTGTTTGTAAAAAAGGACTGTTCCTTTTTTTTTTTTTCTTACACAAACTGGCTCAAGAAAAGAATTTCCTTAACCTTGGCAGAGAAGGCAGGAGGCGTGAACTGTACAATCGTCCGCATGATGTCCCAAGGAGAAAAAAACCAACAGGCGTCTCACCTTTTCGTCCCACTCAGCCATGTGCGGGGCCATCTCCTTGGCAGCAAAGTCGAAAGCCACTTTTTGAAACTCCTGCTGCTCTTCCGTCAGGCCCAGGGCAGCTGGGGAAGGCCAGGAGAGAATCAGCTCGCAAAAGCGGAAAGCGGGAAGGAAAATTTGGAGGGGGGGGGGGGAAGAAGAGGAGAGGAAAGGAAGAGAAAGCCCAACTCTTGAGAATTGAGGAAACTTCTTGGAGGAGAAGCAAAACGTTTTCAAAGAAAACATCCAAGAAAATCCAAAGGTGTTTTGGAAGACAAAACACCTATTGGGACAGCCACGACTTGGATGATTGAGAATCTCCGTAGAGAACCCCAAACTCTTTTTTTTTTTTTGTTCTTTCACCCCCATCCTGCTCTCCTTTCTCATACCTTCCTCCCTCCCTCCCTCCATGCTCTATTCCTTCCTCCCTCCCTTCTGCTCTATTCCTTCCTCCCTCCCTTTCTCTTGCTTCCTTCCTTCCCTCCCTTCCTTCCTCCTGCTCTATTCCTTCCTCCCTCCCTCCCTTTCTCATGCTATTCCTTCCTTCCTTCCTTCTTTCCTTCCTTCCCTCTCTCATGCTGTATTCTTTTATTCCTCCCTTCCTTCCTCCCTTCCTTCCTCCTGCTCTATTCCTTCCTTTCCTTCCTCTTTCCCTCCCTCCTGCTCTATTCCTTCCTTCCTCCCTCCCTTCCTCCTGCTCTATTCCTTCTTTCCTCCTTCCTTCCTCCTGCTCTATTCCTTCCTCCATCCCTTCCTCCCTCCCTTTCTCATGCTATTGCTTCCTTCCTTTCCTCTCTCCTTCCCTCCCTCATGCTCTATGCCTTCCTTCCTCATGCTCTATTCCTTCCTCCATCCCTTCCTTCCTCCCTTCTCTTGCTTTTGCTTCCTTCCCTCCCTCCCTCCCTTTCTCATGCTCCCTTCCTTCCTTCCTTCCTTCCTTCCTTCTCTCCCCCCCCCCCACATCCCTCCAACAAGGGGGAGTTACTCTGAGCTCCTTTCTCACCCTTCTCCCTTTTTACAGCACAGGCAATCTCTCGTGCAAGTCGCCCCTTAAGATTTTCACCCCAACCTTCCCCAAATCCAGCTCTCTCTCCCTTTACAATGAAACCCTGCTCTGGGGACCAGATCTGGGGGTCCCTCCTGCAACGAGGACCTCAGAGTTAGCCTTCCCACTCCGTGCCGAAATTCAACAGGTGAAGCAGCTTTTCCCTCCCTACCCCCACCCCCCACCCCCAAAAAAGGCAGATTGCCCCCTCCCTGGCTAACTTTTCCCCATAAATTCGAAGCAAAAGCAGAAGCACCTGAAATAACCACAGGGGTCTTTTTTCCTACCCATCCTTGGGCTAACAGCTGTCAAGCCTGGGTACCCCCAGCTCCCCCCCCCCAGCCAAGAATGCCTTCCTCCCAGCCCAAGGACCCTTCCCCAACCTGGCGCCCTCCAATGCTGGGGTTACAAATGCCATCATTAGGGCAGTCTGGGGATGATGGGCGCTGTAGTCCAGCTCAACCAAGGGGAGTTCGGGTTAGGGAAAAAGGCCGCAGCGGGGCACTCCCCTCTCCAGCTGAAAGCACCACCTGTTGGATTTCCGCCTGCAGCTCTAGACAAGCCAACTTTGCAAAAGTTGATTTTTTTTTTTTTTAAGATAAGGAAGGTCAACCACCCCCCAATTCCCACCCCATCTCCCCCCCCCCTCTGGAGCCTTACGGTCTATGCAGGAGGCAACCCCTCTGCGCCCCCAGGCTCGCTTCGGGGCAGCGCCCCGCAGCCGCACCCCCAACCTAAAACAGCCTCTCCAAGCCATTGCTTCTCCTGGATCTCTACGGCTGCGGCTAGGGAGGCCGCATGGCCTTGTGGGTATCGAAGTCCGCGCCTCTCCATCCGCTAGCGGGGAAACCCTTCCCAAAGAACTACCGATCCCGAAAGCGCTCGCGGCGAAGCGGCTTTGCTTTCTGGTATGGGCGTCTCCGGCTCGGGGCTTTCTGATTGGTGGAAGGGGAAGGGGCTGGTCTTAAAGGCACAGCGGCGTTTTTTTTTTTTTGCAAGGAAGTAGAGCCCGTCCGGACTCTCCAGCTGGGCTTGGAAGGAGAAGCGGCTGCTGGGGACGGAGAGCCGAGTAGGTCGAGGCGCGTTTTCCCCTTCTTCCAGGAGATTGTTTCTGCAGCATTCACTTACACGGGAAGCCTCTTCTCAACCGAAGGCATGCAGCTTTGCCCTCCCTCCCTCCCCTTCCTTCCTTCCTTCCTTCCCTCCCTCCAATCCATCCATCTAATCTATTATCTATCCATCCATCTAATCTATCATCTATCCATCTAATCACCCACCCACCCATCCATCCATCCATCTAGCTGATCTATCATCCATCCATCTATCTATCTATCCATCTACCTAATCTAACATCTATCTATCCATCGATCCATCTAATCTATCATCCATCCATCCATCCATCCATCCATCCATCCATCTAATCTATTATCTATCCATCCATCCATCCATCCATCTAATCTATCATCTATCCATCTAATCACCCACCCACCCACCCATCCATCCATCCATCCATCCATCTAGCTGATCTATCATCCATCCATCTATCTATCTATCCATCTACCTAATCTAACATCTATCTATCCATCGATCCATCTAATCTATCATCCATCCATCCATCCATCCATCCATCCATCCATCCATCCATCCATCCATCTAATCTATTATCTATCCATCCATCCATCCATCCATCCATCCATCTAATCTATCATCTATCCATCTAATCACCCACCCACCCACCCATCCATCCATCTAGCTGATCTATCATCCATCCATCTATCTAATCTATCATCCATCCATCCTTCTATCTATCTATCTATCTATCTATCTATCTATCTATCTATCTATCTATCTATCTATCTATCCATCTATCTATCTATCTAATCTACCATCCATCCATCTATCTAATCTATAATCCATCCATCTAATCTACCAACCATCCATCTATCTATCTATCTATCTATCTATCTATCTATCTATCTATCTATCTATCTATCTATTTTTCTAATCTTCCATCCATCCATCCATCCATCCATCCATCCATCTAATCTATCATCCATCCATCCATCCATCCATCTATCTATCTTTCTAATCATCCATCCATCCATCCATCCATCCATCCATCCATCCATCTATCTGTGAGAACAGTTAACCAGCGGAACGACTTGCCTCCAGAAGTTGTGGGTGTCCCATCACTGAAGGTTTTTTAAGAAGAGACTGGAGAGCCACTTATCTGAAATGGCATAGGACAATGATGGCGAACCTTTTCGACACCAAGTGCCCCAACTGGAACACGTGTGCATGTGCATACATGTGCGTGCGCTGGAGCGCCGGAAACCCAAAGACCAGCTGGCTGGCACACGCATGCCTGTTTTTAGTGGCCATTTTTCTGGCCATTTTCAGGCTGTTTTTCGGGCATTTTCAGTCTTTTTTTAGCCCAAAAAGGCCTGTTTTTTGCTGTTTTTAGGGCCGCTTTCAGGCCATTTTTGGCGGCCTTTTCAGGACATGTTCAGGACATTTTTGGGGCCATTATCAGGCTGTTTTTTTGGGCTTCTGGGCCATTTTCAGGCTGTTTTTTCAGGCCATTTCAGGCTGTTTTCTGGGCCATTTTCAGGCTGTTTTTCAGGCCATTTTCAAGCTATTTTCTGAGCCATTTTCAGGCTGTTTTTTGGGGGCTTCTGAGCCATTTTCAGGCCATTTTTCAGAAACTAGAAGAGTAGCTAGCGACGGCGCACATGCCCACAGAGAGGGCTCTGTGTGCCATTTCTGGCACGCATGCCATAGGTTCGCCATCATGGGATCTCCTGCTTGAGCAGGGGGTTGGACTAGAAGACCTTCAAGGTCCCTTCCAACTCTGTTGTCCTTCTTTCCTCCCTCCCTCCCTCCTTCCTTCCTTCCTTCCCTCCCTCCTTCCCTCATGCTCTATTCCTTCCTCCATCCATTCCTTCCTGTGAGAACAAGTGGAACAACTTGCCTTCAGAAGTTATGGGTGCCCCATCACTGGAGGTCTTTAAGAAGAAACTGGACAGCCATTTGTCCAGAATAATATAGGCCCGTGATGGCACGCGGAGCCATATCTGTGGGCACGCGAGCATTGCCCTAGCTCAGCTCCAGTGCGCATGCACGCACCGGCCAGCTAATTTTTGGGCCTTCCGGGCCCACCGGAAATCGGGAAACTGGCCGTTTCTGGCTTCTGGAGGGCCTCCAGGGGGGTGGGGAAGACCATTTTCGTCCTCCCCATGCTCCAAGAAAGCCCCTGGAGCCTAGGGAGGGCAAAAAACGGGCCTACTGGGCCCACCATGCCATCGCGTGCCAAAAGCGGGAGGAGCTTGGGGGGGGGTTATGCGTGCATGTATGAAGGAGTCGCGTGCACATGTGCGGGGGATGGGCCACATTAAATTATCCTTCCTTCCTTCCTTCCTTCCTTCCTTCCTTCCTTGGTAAACCGAGTTTTCAGCGCAGTCATCTTTATGCAATGTTAATAAAAAATTATGCATAATATTTGGAAAGTTTTAAAGTATTGAAGAGAACAAGGGAAAGGTGAAAATTCTATCAGCATCCATTGCCGCTTAGGATGTCAGCATTACAAGCATAAGAAACGTTTGACTTTTTGTCCAAAATAGAACATAAAAGAGAACCACTGCAATTCATTCGAAGTGTTGGCTATACAATTAAGACTTGACCTAATTGTTTAATATTAAGTTTCTCCATTGTGTTGTTACTTACTGTAACACCCACTATCTCCTGGACTCCGCATTTCTAAATCTGTGGGTCTCCTACATCCAGGCATGATCTGTCTCCGTAGCCATGAGGACTAGCAACATGAAAAGGAAATGAAACCTTTGAATTTTCACTAGAAATTAAACGGGCTGCTCGGGGACCCCCGCTGGGTGTTTATTTATTTATTTAAAACCTCTTTACATTCACCCATCTTCCACCAAACTGGGCAGCTGCCAATCAGAGAAGGTTTCCACTGATTCACGAGTGAAATCTTTTTTCTTTTTTTACAGGTGCCCAATCTACTCCTTGCCAGCGAAAGAATGCCTGCCCGTGGGAAGAAAAGAGGCCGGCCAGCTTCGACGGGTCAGTGGATATTTCCCCTTAATGCACATTTCTCTATGTTTCCTTTTTAAAGTATATGCTTCTTCTTCAGCCATGCCTGTTTTCCAATTTGCAGTAAGCTCTAACAGCTCAGCACTGTTTTTCTAATGTTTCCAGTCGCGTTTGCTCTTTGTTTTCCTATGCAGAAGAGGGATAGATGATCCTCCGTAGCTGCTGCTGTTGCTTCTTCTGTCTCCTCCTCCTCTTCTCTTCTTCTCCTCCTCTTCCTCTTCTTTCTCCTCCTCCTCCTCTCTTCTTCCTCCTCTTCCTCCTCCTCCTCCTTCTCTTCTTCTTCTCCTCTTCCTCTTTTTCCTCTTCTTTCTCCTCCTCTTCTTTTCTTCTCCTCCTCTTCCTCCTTTTCCTCCTCTTCTTTTCCTCCTCTTCCCTTCCACTTCCTCTTCTCCCTCTTCTTCTTTCTCCTCTTCCTCCTCTTCCCCCTCTTCTTCCTCTTCTCCTCCTCCTCCTCTTCTTCTTCTCCTCCTCCTCTTCCCTCTCCCCCTTCCCCTTCCTCCTCCTCTTCCTCCTAGCATATTCCCGCAGGTGCAGGGTCCGATTTTTGAATGATTGAATGCCACTTTGCACAATCAGCTGCGTATCCAGGGTGCAGGCCCACAGTTTGCATTTTTTTTTTTAATTTGATTTATATGCCGCCCTTCTCCGGAGACTCAGGGCGGCTTACAGTGCGTTAAGCAATAGCCTTCATTCTTTTGTATATTTATACAAAGTCAGCTTATTGCCCCCACAAAATGGGTCCTCATTTAACCTACCTTAGAAAGGATGGAAGGCTGAGTCAACCTTGAGCCTTGGAGAGATTCGAACCAGCAGTAATTGCAGGCATCTGGTCTTAATAACAGGGTGCATTAAACCACTGTACTATCAAGGCTCTTTGTTGATGGTATCTTACCAGCTCTGTTTTGGGCGCCCGCAAAGTCGCCAGCCATTGACTTCTAGTTGGTAGGCAGTCTTGGCCACGGTGGAAGGTGCTGCTCTCAGGACGTGTCCATCCCAGTGGAGCCGGCCTTCTCTCATCTTCTCTATAATTGGTGCCACCCCAAAATGTTCTCGAACGGTGTCATTTGTGATGTGGTCGAGAAGGGAGATGCCCGCTATCCAACGGAGCCTTTGCATTCCCATGGCATGGAGAAAGCTTTCGGTCCTGGTTGTTGCTGCCCAGCATTCAATGCCATACAATGCAACAGGGCAGATGGTTGTCTTGTAAAACTTAGATTTAAGATGGGTTGGCATTCGTCTGTCGCATAACACACCGGTGAGTTCCCACCAACACATCCAGTCTGCATTCACCCTGCATTCAGTGGTGAAATGTAAAATTTGTTACTACCAGTTCTGTGGGCGTGGCTTAGTGGTGGTGGGGTAATATGACTGATCGGCAGAGGCTTTCTTTTTTTTAAAAAAAAAGCCTCTGACGATCCCAGCTGACTTGCCTGATCGGCAGAGGCTTTTTTTCCTTTTAAAAACACTTTTTCTATAACCTCTTCGGCAGGTTGTAGAAAAAATGCTTTTAAAAGCCTCTGATGATCCCAGCTGAGCCGCGCGATCATCAGAGGCTTTTTTATATTTCCTTTTAAAAGCATTTTTTCGGCCGAAGAGGTTGTAGAAAAAATGCTTTTAAAAGCCTCTGATGATTGCGCGGCTCAGCTGGGATCATCAGAGGCTTTTTTATATTTCCTTTTAAAAGCATTTTTTCGGCTGAAGAGGTTGTAGAAAAAATGCTTTTAAAAGCCTCTGATGATTGCGCGGCTCAGCTGGGATCATCAGAGGCTTTTTTATATTTCCTTTTAAAAGCATTTTTTCGGCCGAAGAGGTTGTAGAAAAAATGCTTTTAAAAGCCTCTGATGATTGCGCGGCTCAGCTGGGATCATCAGAGGCTTTTTTATATTTCCTTTTAAAAGCATTTTTTTGGCCGAAGAGGTTGTAGAAAAAATGCTTTTAAAAGCCGCTGATGATCCCAGCTGAGCCGCGCGATCATCAGAGGCTTTTTTATATTTACTTTTAAAAGCATTTTTTCGGCCAAAGAGGTTGTAGAAAAAATGCTTTTAAAAATTAAAAAAAAGCCTCTGATGATTGCATGGCTCAGCTGGGCAATGGGGGAGGGCAGGGATTTTTGCTATCGGTTCTCCGAACCATCTGCTTCCATCGCTACTGGATCGGGCGATCCGGTCCGAACCGGGAGCATTTCACCCCTGCCATTGATCCTCCGTAGCTATCACCTGTATTTACAGCCGTGTTTCTGAATTGTGACAACTTTTAAAATCTGTGGACTTCAACTCCCAGAATTGGCTGGGGAATTCTGGGAGTTGAAGTCCACAGATCTTAAAAGTTGCTACCGTTGAGCAACGCTGATTTAAAGTCACTGCAAAATTCACAGGCACTCCGTGACAAAGCAGCCTAACCAATTATTAAGTGCATCTTGCAAATATCAAGTGAAAAACAGACATTTCAACGTGCCCCACCAGAACTTGACAAAACATGAGAGGTGTACTTCCCCCCAAAATAAAAATAAATCAAGAATATATATGGTAGTTTTTCAGAAAAAGCCCTTTTTTTTTACTTCTTTGTGATTGCTTCATTTAAGATCCATTTTCCATGACTTAATAAAATCTACTCAAAGGTGCTTTTTCAGGAGGCAACTGGACTTTCTTGGGGTTTTTTTTTTTTTTGAGGATGTTTTGATTCTCATCCAAGAAGCTTCTTCAGCTCTGCAAGGATAATGGGGAATGAGCACCCAGTCAGAGTTGAAGAAGCTTCTTGGATGAGAAGCGAAACGTCTTCAAAAGAAAAAATACAAGGAAGTCCAGTTGCCTCCTGAAAAAGCACCTTTGAGTAGATTTTATTAAGTCAAGGAAAATGGATGATGGAGAATCTCTACAGAATCCACTCAACATTCCGTATTCTGGTTTTGTCACCTTAAGGTACCAAACAGCCCAAGTTGCCTAAAACTGAGATCCAAAAGGAGAAGGAAGGATCCAAAGTACCCAGTTCTGGGATGAGAAAAACTGGGACAAGCTTGAAAGAAGATGCTGGAATTGAGGAGAAAAGCAAAACAGTTTATACTCACTGGCTTATGAAGTCCGAACCGGAGAGCAGGTTTCAAAAAGGAGTCGATATGAAGGTGAGCAGGTTATTTTACCTTTTAATTCATGAGTTGGTAGAGACAGTGTCTTGAAACCAGTGATGAAATCCAATTTTTTTTTACTACCGGTTCTGTGGGCGTGGCCTGGTGGGTGTGGCGTGGCTTGGTGGGCATGGCAGGGGAAGGATACTGCAAAATCTCCATTCCCTCCCCACTCCAGGGGAAGGATACTGCAAAATCCCCATTCCCTCCCCGCTACAGGGGAAGGATACTGCAAAATCCCCATTCCCTCCACACTACAGGGGAAAGATACTGCAAAATCCCCTTCCCCTCCCCACTACAGGAGAAGGATACTGCAAAATCCCCATTCCCTCCCCACTCCTGGGGCGGAAGGATATTGCAAAATCCCCATTCCCACCCCACTTTGGGGCCAGCCAGAGGTGGTATTTGCCAGTTCTCCGAACTGCTCAAAGTTTCCGCTACTGGTTCTCTAGAATCTGCTGGATTTCACCCCTGCTTGAAACAGCAAAAGGCAAACCTAACTACAGGTAGTCGTTGACTTCCGACCACAATTGAGCCCAAAACGTCTGTTGCTAAGCAAGAGTTTCACGGGAGTTTTTGCCCCCATTTTACGACGTTTCTTGTCATGGTTGTTAAGTGAATTCAGTGCTCTTGTTAAATTAGTAACGCAATTGTCAAGGGAATCTGACTTAAGGTAAGTCAAGGACTACCTGTATCTAACGTCTAGACAGGCTCTAGAAATGTAAAAAGTGAAAATCGGTTTACTGGAGATCAGTGGTTCTTAAGCCCCATCAATTGCGTTAGCAAAGTATCTGAATCCCACCTAAACAGAAAGAAAAACAGTCCCTTAAATCAGCAGAATGCATTATTATTTACAACTGATTTATGTTCCACGGACAGATTGTCGTCTGAGGCATTTCTGGATACCTCGCTTATTCATTTATATTTGACTGTTTATTCTCCCTTGTCTTCTTTTTAAAGTTTGATATAGCGTGTTCAATTTAAAATGTTTAAATATTTTATGGAAGGAAACAGCAGCGCTTTGAGTAATGCGATGTTTGCCGTTTCATTCACCAGTTTGGCATTGAAGACTTGAAAGCTCAGCCTAACCAAACAGCTTGTTGGGACGGAGTCAGGAATTATCAGGTAAAAAGGTTGTCGAATATATATGTGACAATTTTTGTTCAAGTTATAAACTGGGAAACCAGTTGTTGTTAGTTGCGAAGTCGTGTCCGACCCATCGCGACCCCATGGACAATGTTCCTCCAGGCCTTCCTGTCCTCTACCATCCTCTGGAGTCCATTTAAGCTTACGTCGACTGCTTCAGTGACTCCATCCAGCCACCTCGTTCTCTGTCGTCCCCTTCTTCTTTTGCCCTCAATCATTCCCAGCATCTTCTCCAATGAGTCCTTCCTTCTCATTAGGTGGCCAAAGCATTTGAGTTTCCTCTTCAGGATCTGGCCTTCTAAAGAGCAGTCAGGGTTGATCTCCTCTAGGACTGACCGGTTGGATCGCCTTGCAGTCCAAGGGACTCGCAGGAGTCTTCTCCAGCACCAGAGTTCAAAGGCCTCCATTCTTTGGCACTCAGCCTTCCTTATGGTCCAACTTTCACAGCCATCCATTGCAACTGGGAAACCAGAGATAAGGTTTAATATCTTTGAGAAGCTCCCGTTCATTTCTGTTTTCTTTTCCCCTGGAAAAAATATGGTGAGTCCTCAATTTACAGTCATTTTTTAAAATGACCATTAGAAGTTACAACAGCAGTGAAAAAAATCACTTACAACCAGTCTTTAGAACACTTGCAACATCCCCATCAAGGTAACAGGAACAAAATTTGGATGCTTGGCCAAGTGTGATTGCAATTTGTGACTGTCCCAGCCGGCTTCTGATAAGCAAAGCCATTGGGGAAAGCCAGATTCACTTAACAGCAATTTATCCACTTAGCGACCACAGCAAAAAAGGTCATAACATTGGGCATGGCTCACTTAACAACTGCCTTTCTTAGCAATAGATGTTCAACTCCCAACTGTGCTCATAAATTGAGGATTACCTATAAGTAAAATATATTGAATGGGATACGTTTGAAATTGACTAGTTTTTAGATCATTTGCTTTGGGATCAAAATCCGTTAAAAGGGAGCAGTTAAGGTAGTGGTGGGATTCAAATAATTTAACAACCGGTTCTGTGCCCTACCTTAATGACCAGCTGGGTAGGCGTGTTTCGGTGGTCATGTGACCGTGTGGGCGTGGCCAACTCAACGTCACTCACGTCAATGGGCGTTTCGCCTTAGCTGTTACAATGTAATAAGGGTTAACCAGAGGCAATTTCTGTAAGCAGGGCAATAAAGATCAGGCTAGAAACACCGCCAGAATGTTTCCTTCCTGCCTTCCTTACAGGATTAGCCCTGTAAAGTGGGAAAAAACCAAAATAAGATTTCTTCCAACAACCGGTTCTCCCGAATAGGTGCAAATTGGCTGAATCCCACCGCTGAGTTAAGGTCTGCTTTTAATACTCCATGAATTTCCACTTCTTGCAGTTTACTTCTGAGTAAGCCACAGTTAGTTAAGTTTGGGTCAAGGTAAAGCCAAGCCAATGTACAATGATGTCAAACCAGCTATTTCTTGCTCATTGTGCAAACTGTGGTTACCCCAAAACATGGCTTAGTGGGACGTGGGACCTAGTGAGAACCTGGTTCACTAAGACAAAGTTCATTATGGTTACTCATTATAATTGCATCTTTTGCTAATACTGTATTTTTACTTGGCGGCAGCCAAAAAAGCCAATGGAATCCTAAATTGCATTAACAGAGGGATGCAATCAAGATCGAGGGAGGTACTAATACCACTCTATAAAGCCCTAATAAGACCACACCTAGAATATTGCATCCAGTTTTGGTCACCACACTATAAAAAAGATGTTGAGATTCCAGAAAGAGTGCAGAGAAGAACAACCAAGATGATTAGGGGACTGGAGGCTAAAACATATGATGAACGGTTGCAGGAAGTGGGCATGGCTAGTCTAGGGAAGAGAAGGACCAGGGGAGACAGGATAGTAGTCTTCCGATATTTGAGGGGCTGCCACAGAGAGGAGGGGGTTAAGCTGTTTTCCAAAGCACCTGAAGGCCAGACAAGGAATAATGGATGGAAACTGAACAAGGAGAAATTCAACCTGGAATAAGGAGAAATGTTCTGACAGAGCAATCAACCAACAGAACAGAAGTTGCCTTCGGAAGTTGTGGGAGCTTCATCACTGGAGGCTTTCAAGAATAGACTGGACTGCCATCTGTTAGAAATGGTGTAGGGTCTCCTGCTTGGGTGGGGGGTTGGACTAGATGACCTACAAGGTCCCTTCCAACTCCGTTAATCTGAATTTTGTTTTTGTTTTTTTTTTAACTTCTAAAACTGGAGCAATATAGATTGCCGTGGGGCTTATATAAAAGCGAGCGAGCTTCGGCTTGTTTCCTGGACACACAAAAGCCGGAAATTCACTCTTCTCCTTTGGCAGGCACGGAATTTCCTGCGGGATATGAAAGTTGGAGAAGACGCATTTTTCTACCACAGTAATTGCAAGGAACCTGGGATTGCAGGTATCATCAAGGTGAGTGCAGAGTTTGAAACGAGCCCATAATTCTGGAAAAGCACCACAACACCAACAGGCTGAGTATTGGCTTCACGTGCGAAAGGCAAGATTGAATGTTGGTATTTATGATGAAGGTCCAAGCACTTGCCACACTGTTCACGCATTGATATATATAAGGTAAAGGTTCCCCTCAAATATATGTGCTGGTCATTCCTGACTCTAGGGGGCGGTGCTCATCTCCGTTTCAAAGCCGAAGAGCCAGCGCTGTCCAAAGACGTCTCCGTGGTCATGTGGCCGGCATGACTCAACGCCGAAGGTGCACAGAACGCTGTTACCTTCCCACCAAAGGTGGTCCCAATTTTTCTACTTGCATTTTTTACGTGCTTTCGAACTGCTCGGTTGGCAGGAGCTGGGACAAGTCACGGTAGCTCACCCCATTATGCGGCGCTAGGGATTCGAACCGCTGAACTGCCGACCCTTCGATTGACAAGCTCAGCATCTTAGCCACTGAGCCACCGCGTCCCTTTTGATATCTATACTTCTCAAAAAAAAACAATATTTAATTATTTTAAATTGTTTTTAAATTTTGTATGTATTGTTTTTATTCTGGCTGTTCACCGCCCTGAGTCCTATTCTGGAGAAGGGCGGTATAGAAATTTAAATAATAAATAAATAAATAAATAAAATAAAAGGAACACAAAACAGAAGACATCCGAGATCCGAATGAATGAAATAGCCTTATGAAATACTTTGTTCTTTACATACAGTAGTTTATACACTGCTCAAACAACTAAAGGGAACACAAAACTACTGTATGTAACGAACAATAAGGCTGTTTCATTCATTCAGATCTCGGGTGTCTTCTGCTTGTGTTCCCTTTATTTTTTTGAGCAGTGTATATAAAATAAACTTGAAAAGAAAAAAAATATTAATTCAGTGCGTGAACAGAGTATAATAAAAAGCTAATTTTTACTGGAAAAAAAAATGGATGTTTTTTGCTTTGTGGCTGTGTGACTGCAGCCACTGATATCCCCTCTCCCCTTTTTCCTTCCCAGATTGTTAAAGAGGCTTACCCCGATCACACCCAGTTTGAAAAAAGTAATCCGCATTACGATGCTTCCAGCACAAAAGAAGAGCCCAAATGGTCCATGGTAAGGTGGATTTCATCTGAGCCTTGTGGTTTGCCAAGGTCCTTCTCTAATTCTCTTCTACCTCATCTTCCCCAAACTCTTGTGTTCTGCCCCAGCTACGGACCCCAAAGAACGCAGCACACACAAACTCTATACAAAGCTTATTTTACTCAAATAACTTAAGTCTTTATCATTCAAAGGCTGTTAATGAACTGTCTTAACAGCCTGCCAGAATTCTAAGATAAGGTAATCACAGACTTACTAGAGTTGGCAGAAAGCCCAGAAGCAATTTTGCAGACACGAATGAGAGTGAACTGAAGTTGTTCCCTACAGCTTGCTGCAATCGCCGTTCCTCCTTAAATAGGCTAAGGGAGTGGCCAATTAGCCCCAAGCCTTACTCTCGAGGAGACCTCCTCCTGAGGAGCCACTCCTGCCTTTTGGCAGCTCTGCGCGCCCATGCATTGAGAAGAGGCTCCTCCTCTTCGTCCTCTTCACTTAAAGGAGCTTCTGGAGGTTCTGAAGGCCCTGGCTGAATCCCTGCCTCTGGCACCACATCTTCTCCAGCCTCCTCACTGTCCGATTCAAGCACCAGCTGCACAGGCTGCTGACGCAGCACCACACCAGCCTCCTCGCTGTCGGAATCAGCTACAATCCGCACAGGCCGCTGATGGGTCACAACACTTTGTGCCCAGTAATTTCCTATTCCCAGTGACATGAAAAATAGTATGGATCCTTTTACGGGTAGCCCTCGACTTACGACATCAATGGAGTCCAAAATTTCTGTTGTTCAGTGAGATATTTGTTAAGTGAGTTTTGCCCCATTTTACGACCTTGCTTGCCACGGTGGTTAAGTGAATCTGTCTTCCCCATTGACATTGCTTGTCAGAAGGTCGCAGAAGGGGATCATATGACCTCGGGACACTGCATAAGTACATGCCAGTTACCAAGCATTTGAATTTGGATCACATGATCATGGGGCTACTGCAAAGGTCGTAAGTGTGAAAAATGTCCTAAGTTACATTTTTCAGTGCCTTTGTAACTTTGAATGGTCACTAAATGAACTGTTGTAAATTGAGGGCTACCTGTATTTAATTTATATCCCAGTTTCAACCAGTTTTTCAGAATTCTTTAGTGCCATCACACAGTTTATATGGTGGTTTCTTGTCTTTGTGTACATTGATTGCTTGTTTAGTATCCATGACGATCACTAAGTGTTGTTATCTAATGTTTTATGGTGAATGTATTTTTACAAGGACTATGATAATGATCTATCACTGTGTTGTATGTACACTGAGAGCTTATGCACCGGAGACTAATTCCTTGTGTGTTTAATCAACCTTAGCCAATAAAGAATTCTATTTCTATTTCTAAATTCTAATTCTATTTCTTCTACTTCTATTTCTTCTATTTCTGTTTCTAAATTCTAATTCTATTTCTTCTATTTCTATTTCTAATTCTTTTATTTCTATTTCTTCTATTTCTGTTTCTTCTATTTCTGTTTCTAAATTCTAATTCTATTTCTTCTATTTCTATTTCTAATTCTTCTATTTCTGTTTCTAAATTCTAATTCTATTTCTTCTATTTCTATTTCTAAATTCTAATTCTTCTATTTCTAATTCTTCTATTTCTATTTCTAAATTCTATTTGTATTTCTTCTATTTGTATTTCTTCTATTTCTATTTCTAAATTCTATTTCTAATTCTTCTATTTCTATTTCTAATTCTTCTATTTCTATTTCTTCTACTTCTGTTTCTTCTATTTCTGTTTCTAAATTCCAATTCTATTTCTATTTCTTCTATTTCTGTTTCTAAATTCTAATTCTATTTCTATTTCTAATTCTTCTATTTCTTTCTTCTACTTCTGTTTCTTCTATTTCTAATTCTATTTCTATTTCTTCTATTTCTGTTTCTAAATTCTAATTCTATTTCTTCTATTTCTAAATTCTAATTCTTCTATTTCTATTTCTAATTCTTCTATTTTTATTTCTAAATTCTATTTGTATTTCTTCTATTTCTTCTATTTCTATATTCTAATTCTAATTCTTCTATTTCCATTTCTTCTATTTCTAATTCTTCTATTTCTATTTCTTTTAATTTTATTTCTAATTCTATTAATTCTAATTCTTCTATTTCTATTTCAATTCATATTTCTATTAATTCTATTTCTAATTCTATTAATTCTAATTCTATTAACTGTAATTCTAATTCTATTAATTCTAATTCAGCAGAGAATGATTTTCTTACAGCTTTCCTAGTACAAATTGGCTGGAACCAGGGAAATTTATAGTTCATTATTTACAGCAGGTTTCCCCCCCCCTCCCCAACGTTTTAGGTATGTGGACTTCAACTCCCAGAATTGCTGGCTGGGGAATTCTGGGAGTTGAAGTCTACACATCTTAAAAGTGGCCAACATTGGAAAACTCTTCTTTACAAAATTGTCTCCCGAATCTTTTTTTTTTTCAATTAAGGAATCAACATCTACTGGGGGGAGTCACGTCTAGTGAGTAATGGGGCCACTTCCTGAATCCCACCGATGTCCTTCCTTTTTGCTTTTGTAGGTCGATGTCCAGTTTGTGCGAATGACCCAGAGATTCATCCCATTAGCTGAGCTCAAGGCCCATCGTCAAGCCCACCAGAAGTCAGGAGGCCCTCTGAAAGAGATGGCTCTCTTCACAAGACCGAGGTTGTCCATCCAACCCGTCACAGATGGTAAGGCCTTGAGAGAATCAGAAGCTTTTTTGCGCCTCCTGATTAGCTCTGGTTTGTAACATACAGATAGTCCTCGAGTTATGACCATTTGTTCAACGACTGTTCAAAGTTACAATGGCACTGAATCAGGGGCGAAATGCTACCGGTTCGCACCGGTTCAGCAAACCGGTATCGGTGGCGGTGCATGGTTCAGACCCACCAGTGTGATCTCTTTCCCCAACCTGTCTGCACCTGCATATATACACACACACACACACAGAGAGAGGGGGGGGAGTGTCTTACCCAGTGGTGGGATTCAGAGGTGGGTTTCAGCAGGATCTGACCAGTTCTGGAGAACCGGTAGTGGAAATTTTGAGTAGTTCGGAGAACCGGTAGTAAAAATTCTGACTGGCCCCGCCCCCATCTATTCTCTGCCTTCCGTGTCCCAGCTGATCGGGAGGAAATGGGGATTTTACAGTATCCTTCCCCTGCCACGCCCACAAAGCCATGCCACGCCCAGCAAGCCACACCCACAGAACCGGTAGTAAAAAAATTTGAAACCCACCACTGCTAGGGTTCAAATGATGTCATAACCAGTTCTCTGCCGTAATGACCGGCTGGGTGGGCGTGGCCATGGTGGGCGTGGCCAGTGGGTGTGACAGGCAGCACTCGGCCTCCTGGACCTCCCTAGGAGCAAAAACAGGCTGCAGGGGGGGAATGTGCCTCCCGCCCCCCGTGCCCCGTTTTGGGCCTAGGAGGCCTCCCTGCATTTAACCTGGGAGCCAAAGTAGGGCGCCTGGGGACTCCTGGAAGGAGCGGGGAGGGGCCATCCAGCAATTTAACTACTGGTTCACCTGAATCGGCCCAAACTGGCTGAATCCTATCACTGGTCTTACCCCAGCCTCTGAGCTTGTACCACACTGCAACAGCAGTCTCAACTCATGTGCGGCCTTGGTCAGTCCTCTCATTCCCCATCCTTTTGGACTTCTTACCCAGGACTCTCTCCGCTTCCCACTTAACAACCCACGTGTCTTGGGTTTACGTCGACAGTCAGAACCGATTGCTGTCACTAAGCGATGAGGTGACGTGACGTTGTGGTTTATAACCGTTGCCTTGCTCAGCGACAGCAGTCTCGATCTCAATTGTCATCATAAGCCGAGGACTATCTGTTACGTCAAGCCAGGGGTTAAGAAAAGGTAAGTAGAGCAGGGCACCTTGATTGACTGACTTTTTTCTTTTTTTCTCAAGAGGAATTTCAATTCATTTTGAGCCTTGAAAAAGGGACGAGGAAGACTCCCGAGAACTGATTTTAAAGCCGCTTCCTTTCAAAACCACCCGGAGAGCAAAGCGCACGAGAGTTTACTGTTCAATTTGTTTTAGTTGCTTTTTTGATTGCAGTGCAACCTTTCCTAAATAAATGTGAGTTTTTTAGTGATTTTTTAAAAAACATTTCGAGGGAGGGAAAACTATGTTCTTCAAGGCCTCGAATTAGCTTGCACTTAAAAGAGATCGATTTAATAATTAGCTCGTTTGTATTTGCTAAAGTCAAAAGGTCGTAATTATCTGTCTTCTCACTACCGCAGGTTTTCCAATGAAGCTTCATGAGGTTATGTACAAAAAAATTCCCAAAAGCACATAAAAATAGAAAAAGTGCCAATATTGCACAACGCCTGTACACAAATGTGCGAAAATACAAACCAATTCTAAGGCAGAATAAAGCCATTATAAAATGATGTAGAAACAGGAATACAAGTCTGGAAAACCAAAGAACCAACGGAGAATAAATTTGTGGATCTTGTGTGATTCTACTTGCATATTGTCTTTAAATTGGCAAAGCTTTCTATTGCTTTAACAAGGCAAGACAGCTGTCAATTCTCATGGTAAGCGCTGAGAAAATCTGAGAATCGCCTGAGCATACAGTAGCGGCCAAAATTGTGGAAACCTTTTGGGAAAAGTGTATTTTTGAGGTTTGATGGCTAATAGAAGAGCCTGTAGTACAGTGGACTAAAGCACTGTTATTAACAGATTAACATCTGCTGCTTGCAATTACTGCAAGTTCAAATCTCACCGGGCTCAAGGTTGACTCAGCCTTCCATCCTTTCAAAGGTAGGTGAAATGAGGACCCAGATTGTGGGAGTTATAAGCTGACTTTGTATAAATATACAAAAGTATGAATTGCTTAATGCATTGTAAGCCGCCCTGAGTCTCCGGAGAAGGGCGGCATATAAATTAAAGCAATTTTTAATTTTTTTTTTAATAACACCATTTATTTATTTTTTGGGGGAGTTTCAAGATAATCCTATTCCACTGCTGGAATGGGCTGGGAATAGCCCAGACCTTCATCTAATTGAAAAATCTATAGAGCCGACTAAAGAAACTTGCTAGTCAGAAGCAACCCAGCAATAAAACTCAGTTAATAGAAGCAATCCTTCAATCTTGGTTTCACATGATAACAGCTGCAGAACTCAAAGACTTGGTTCACTCCCTGGGAAGACGTTGTAAGGCCATCATTAATGCTAAAGTTTACCCAACTAAGTATTCACTGATAGGGTGATCATTTTTGTATCTCGTTTTTTCTACGTGTTTCACTCTTCTTCTTTATACTGTAACGGCTATTCTAATAGCAAATCCTTCATAAAAGTTATTGCATTACATTCTTGATTAAATTATCTTTCCATTGATATATAATTTTATAGTACTACTCTCCCATAAAGTGGTGTTATTAGCTAGTTTTAGAAAATATAATTTTCCCAAAAGGTTTCCACAATTTTGGCCATTACCGTAAGCAGAATGCCTCTCCTGCCAATAACATTTTGCACTCAAGAGGTCAGTTCGGGCCAGTGGTAAAAGGCACTAGGCTTAGAAACTAGGAGACAGTGAGTTCTAGTCCTGCCTTAGGCATGAAAGCCTGCTGGGTGACTTTGAGCCAAACCCTAGGAGATGGTGAGTTATAGTCCCACCTCTGGTATGAATGTTGCCTGGGTGAGTTTGGCCTAGTCCCTCTCCGCCAGGGGTGAAATCCAGCAGGTTCTGGAGAACTGGTAGCGGAAATTTTGAGTAGTTCAGAGAACCGGCAAATACCACCTCTGGCTGGCCCCAGTGGGGTGGGAATGGGGAATTTGCAGTATCCTTCCCCAGGAGTGGGGTGGGAATGAGATTTTGCAGTATCCTTCCCCTGCCACACCCACCAAGCCATACCACGCCCAACAAGCCACGCCCACAGAACCGGTAGTAAAAGAATTTGGATTTCACCACACTGCTCTCAGCCTATCTCACAGCGTTGTTGTTGTTTTGTTGTTGTGGGGTAAATAGGAGGAAGGGATGTTGGAACTGCTCGCTGCCTTATTTTTTAAAAATAAATCAAGGCAGGATAACCAACCAATAAATTGATTCAAGGCAGAGATGGCTTGAGTTTCTCTCCACGGGCACGTTTGAAAGACAGCTCAAGGATCCAGATTATGGGGGCAATAAGCTGACTTTGTATAAATATACAAAAGTATGAAGGCTATTGCTTAACGCATTGTAAGCCGCCCTGAGTCTCCGGAGAAGGGCGGCATATAAATCAAATTTAAAAAAAAATTGGAAAAATTGGGGAAAAAAAATTGGGAAAAAGTCACACCAGCCCCTAACTTTTCAAAGGTGTGAGAACTGTCCTTTTTTTTTTAAATTGGAGTCAAAAGAAAACTTCCCATTCTTTTAAAAATACAAACATTTAAAAGACAATGGGTTAAGAAACAGGTAAACAATGGAGAGGCTTAAAATTTACATGTCGCACAGCTTACCTATAGAATCCCCTTTTGGACCTCACCTCCCCAAATGCGTTTTTTTTCCTGATTGTCACGGAATCCCATCATTTCTTATCTACAACTTTTTATTTCCCTACTGTCCCAAACCGGAGGCAAACGAGAGGACTTTTCCTAAGCTGGAACTGATGTGACATAAATACGGGTAGCCCTTGACTTAACAACTATTTGTTTAGTCACTGTTCGAAGTTACAAGGGCATGAAAAAGTGACTTACCGCGTTTCCCAAAAATACAACCTACCCCGAAAGCAAGCCCTAGCTTTATTTTTACCCGTCTGCCCAATGTAAGCCCTACCCACAAAATAAGCCCGTTAAGACCCTGCCCACTCCAGGGTGCACGAGGTGGGGCAAGGCGCATGGGTAAAAATCAAGTTGGGGTGGGGATGGGGGGGTGGGGCTGCCCTACTTACCAGGCCTCGCACACCCCGACACCTTCCTTGCTGTTGTGGTCCGCCAGCAGCCTGCAGAGCTGGCAGCAGTCGGACAGTGAGGAGGCTGGGGAGGAACATGGACCAGTCCTGGAGTCTGGGGAAGGCTCGGAGGGCTCTGCGTCGGAGGCAGAGATGGGGCCAGGGCCATCTGGGAGTTATGTGCTGCCTCCAGAGTCGGACATTAGAGAGGCAGATGCTAAAAACCTGGATTTCTCGCTCGGTCCTGGTTTCTTTCTGTACAATAATGGAATATGTCTACACCTCCATTTCTCGGTCTCAGAAGACCAATCTAGCAGCTGAATTTCACAATCAAAAGCTTTCCAGCTTTCTCTCCTACGGCTGGAGAAGTAAAAGGAAGAGCAGGTTTAATTCTTTCAGCAGCTTCAAAATAATGTTTATCTCAAGAGCCAGACTTGTCACAGAGAATACAAGTACAAGGTACGAACGGTTCTCGCAAAAGTCCCGTATAGATTTATCGCGCCCTACTTCAAAGTTGTCATCAGCCATTTTGGGAAACTTTTTTTTTTTTTAAAAAAAAATTACATTTACAAGTAAATGTCTCTGCAGTCCTAATAGATTTGAGCTGAGAGCAAACTGCATTATTAATTTAAGGTGTCCGCATCCTTTTTGACAAACGGCGATTTTTCTTTTGAACCCACAAAGAACACATTGATAAGGACTCCAAGTGGCAAAGTTCTCTGAGAAAATGATGGGATGGTTTTGTCGTCATCCTGGCTTGGCAACGATGCTGTAACTGAAGAAGGAACTCAGAAAGAACAGGAAAAGTTTCAAGAAGTCCACGAAGTTCTCCAGAACAGTAGTGGTACCACTCACAAAACTTTCCATCTTCATCCTCTTTCTTGACGAAATATTAGAAAGTATCCTCAGAGGAGGCTTGTATACAGGTAGCCCTCGACTTACAACAGTCTGTTTAGTGACCGTTCGAAGTTAACAATGAAAAAAAAGTGACTTACTTTTCACACCACCATTGTAGCAGCATCCTCATGGTCTCACGAGCTAAAATCCAGACACTTGCCAACTCATAACTTACGACGGTTGCAGTGTGGATCACCTTTTGTGACTTTCTAACCAGATAAGTCAACGGGGAAGCCAGATTCACTTAACAACCCTGTTATTGGATGTTTTAAATTTTGGGGGTTTTAAATTAAGCCAAATTTATTTAATATTTTTAAATTATTTTAAATTGATGTTGATTCTGTTTTTAAATAGGCTGTACACCGCCCTGAGTCCTTCGGGAGAAGGGCGGTATAGAAATAAAATTATTATTATTATTATTAACTTAAAACAATGGCAGTGTTTCATTTAACAATGGTGGCAAGTTAGGACGTGAAACGGGGCAAAATCCATTGAACTGTCTCGCTTAGCCACAGAAAATTTTGGGCTCCACTGTGGTTGTTAAGTGGAGGCCAGAACAAAGACTGGTGGGACCAAGAATAAAAATATATACACGTTTTTTTAAATAGAATAAAATTAAGTTATATACAGTTAGTAATTTCCTTCTTCAAATCATTGATCATCATCTCTCTTCTTCCCATCTCAACCGAGTGACAACTTTTGAAAGCATTCTGGACACCCCAAAGTTTCAAGAAGTCCATACGACCATTTGGCCTCTAATGCGGACTACTGCACTAAACCATGGTTTATTTTAATTAAGGTCCATCTGCTTTAACCTTGCTTAGTATCGTCTATTAGCCATGGTCAATATAATTAGGCTGTAACGGTTCAATTTACACCTAATGCTAAATCCATAACTAAGATTTACAAGGCACCTGGGCCAGTTTCGCACAGTGCTCTAAGTCATATTGTGGATTGGCTTGATGTCGGCTCATTGTGAACTTGGACACTGTGATTTAAACATGGTTTAGCCCCCTTTCTCTTGGTCAACAAGCCACCTTTAAACCAAACTGGCTTATAACAACAATGCCTATTGAATGAAGTTTCAACAGTTTGGACAATATTTTTTCTCTTGAATATAAAAATGAGCAGCTTCAATCATTCTGAAAATGTTCCAAGTTCAAAATAGTGTCCTATACCCAGTTGAAGAAAGATTTGAGGTACTTTCCCACATTGGTCTGCAGGCAAAGGGGCGCCCCAGAGCACCCCAATTTCTCATGTTTCTGCCCAACGGAGTCCCTTTTCTGGCCAAGAGGAAAGAACCCCACTTTAGAAACCCATGGAAATTTTCCACGGTGAAATTGCCACTTCTGAAATCTGGACAGGGTGCGACCCACAAACTTTAGATGCCAACATCCATGAGGACTAGAAACCTGACTTTATTGCAGAACAAAAAGTGAGACGGTATATTTCCATGTTTTCGCAGACACTTCTGTGAAAGGTGATCAGGAATAAGATTGGTCCAGAATTCTTAAAACCGTTAGCTACTTACCTTTCAGTTATTCATTCAATTTATATTCAGATGGCATACTACAAGTAGTTTATAAATAGTATAGCGAGTAGAACCGTAGTTTCCCTTTTCTAGAGGAAGACGTTCACAATTCTAATTCTCATCCCGTATGGCAGAATCGGGCAACTAATTTAGACACCATTATTTTAAAAACAAAAGGCAACTGAGATGCTAAGTCAGTTTATCAGTAGCCTTAATATATATAGTTCTTTTTTTTTTTCCCCTTTCCCCAAATTGGTGGGGAAAACTGCACCTTTGTTGCTGAACTCTGGTGATGCAAACACCAGGATCGGAAGCCTCACGAAGTCCTCGCACAATCCACTCCAATTTAAGGGCACATATAATGTAAAATTAAAAAAAAAAATTGAAAATAAAATACGAGGGGAATCCTAAAAGTGCTGAAGTCCAAAAATGGACCAAGACAGTACTGACCATGCTGCTAAATGAGTGAACGTGGATTGATTTCACACACTCTTCAGAACATTTGCAAAAAATAACCCATGATTTCAATCCACCTTTAGGCCAAAAAGTGCTTAATTATCACACAATGGAGCCAGGGAATAAGAAATCAAACATGACTGGCCACAACTGTCCTTAATTTGTCTGAAATGGCATAGGGCCGTGATGGCGAACCTATGGCACGAGTGCCACAGATGGCACACGGAGCCATGTTGCCTGGCACGCCAGCTCAGCTCTGGTGCGTGCCAGACAGCTGATTTTCGGGCCTTCTGGGCCCACCAGAAGTAGGGAAACAGGCTGTTTCCTGCCTCTGGAGGGCCTGGGGGGGTGAAAGCCCGTTTTTCTTTCTCACCTGGCTCCAGATCCTCTCTATGCATCTGGGGAGGGCAAACAACAGCCTTCCCCATCCCTCTTTAGGAGTTTTTGGAGGCTGGGGACAGCAAAAAAGTCACTTCCTGTCCAACTGGAAATTGGGAAACGGGCCTTTTCTGGCCTCCGGAGGGCTTCCGAGGGGGTGGGGAAGGCTGTTTTCACCCTCCCCAGATGTATAGAGGGGATCTGGAGCCAGGTGAGAAAGAAAAACGGGCCTACTGGGCCATCGCATGCCAGGAGCGGGGGATGGGGGTCGTGTGCGCATGCGCAGGGTGGGGCGCATAGAATTATGGGGTGTGGGCACGCACCTCCCCCGCTTCCCGGCACGCGATGGCAAAAAGGTTAGCCATCACTGGCATAGGGTTTCCTGCTTGAGCAGGGGATTGGATTAGAAGACCTCCAAAATTCCTTTATTCTCTTCTGTTATTATTAATTCCTTTTGAAAGGAACGGGGGAAAAAACCCAAGAAAATTCAGCTTGCACTATATTTAAGATGCACTCAGCTCATTCCATACCCTGACTAGGGTGGCTCAGTCACTGAGCTTGTCGATCAGAAAGGTCGGCAGTTTGGCGGTTCGAATCCCTAGTATAGGTCTCCTGCGTGAGCAGAGGGTCAGACTAGATGACCTCTAAGGTCCCTTCCAACTCTTGTTACTGTTATCTTCAGCTAAAGTTGAAAATTTGGTTTCTCTGCATGGAAAGGTGGAAAATCTCTTCTGCAGGCGACTGGACGTCCATTTTTCTAGCCTGAATGAGCTCAGGAAGCAAAGCAAAAGTAGGAAGCAGACGGAGAGCGGTCACAGGTGTGGCAACATCGCTAAGTTAGGTGGGCTGGTGGCTCATTGTTCACAGAAGACATTTGTGTCCGTGATCCGCTCTTTTTGGCTCTCTTCCTCCGAAAGATGATTTTCTGCAGAACAGCTGTACGGTTCCCAGCAGAGACACACGCTGTCCCAGCAGGAAACAAATCCAGAACAGTGTCATCAGGCAGAGATGCAACAGAGAAACTCCTCTGAGAGGAGGGTAGGCGGTTCCTTCCATTTTTCTCACCGCACACTTTACGAATCCCAAGAGTGGGAAGCAACAGAATTCTTGGGAATCCGGAGAAAGGAAGTAAATTTGACTGGGCTTAAAAACAGGGGTGGGGAAGGATGGCCCTTTTGTGACTTGTGGACTTCAACTCCCAGAATTCCATGCTGGCTCAGGAATTCTGGGAGTGTTCTGCCCCAGCTACGGACCCCAAAGAACGCAGCACACACAAAGTCTGTACAGACCTTAGTTTACTAAATTAAATCAGTCTTTTTTCAAACAAAGGCTGTTAATTAACTTTTTTAACAGCCTACAAGAATCCAAAGAATAAATAATCGTAATCTTACTAGAGTTGGCAGAAAGCCCAGAAGCAATTTGCAAAGAAGTAAGATCCAGACGTGAAGGAGTGTGAATGAAGTTGTTCCCTGCAAATTGCTTCAGTCGGCATTCTTCCTTAAGTAGGCTAAGGGAGTGGCCAATTAGCCCCAAGCTTTGCTCTCGAGGAGACCTCCTCCTGAGGAGCCACTCCTGACTTTTGGCAGCTCTGCGCGCCCGTGCATCAAGAAGAGGCTCCTTGTCTTTGTCCTCTTCACTTAAGGGAGCTTCTGAAGGCCCTGGCTGAATCCCCGCTTCTGGCACCACATCTTCTCCAGCCTCCTCATTGTCCGACTCGAGTGCCAGCTGCACAGGCTGCTGGCGCAGCACCACACCAGCCTCCTCGCTGTCGGAATCAGCTACTAGCTCCACAGGCCGCTGACGGGCCACAACAGGGAGTTGAAGTCCACAAGTCATAAAAGGACCATCGTTTCTCCCACCTCTGGCTTAAAAAGGATAATTTTTGACAGAAGCCAGGACAGGGTGTTTTTAAGTCGTCACCATTTAAGCGAAAACTGTTTGGCTTTTCCTGCTTTGCTCCCTTTCTCTCTCGGCAAAAATCAGCCTGGGAGAAGCTGGTAGGAAGAACTGTTTTCACCCGATACTTTGCTCACAAACCTGAAAAATGTTAAGACAATGTGTGTCAGAACTAACCACCAGAAAAAAATGGCTCCAAGGAGGTTTCCCGCCGTCTCCCTGAATGATTCAGGCATTTCCATCTCTTTCTTTTCAGACGGAGTGGTTTGTCCATCACGATGCTCAATCCTCAAAATTTTTTGTCCCCCGTTTACGAGGTGCTTTCGGAACAGAGACTCATGCAGAAACATAACGCTAATCCTCTCTAAAGGTTAAGTCCTTTTTCCCCTCCAAGGGATAAAACTTCTAGCGATAAAAATCCTTAGGAGCAAAGTGTGTTTTACCTTCTTCCAGAAACCAAAATACAAAGAAACTTCTCGGCATCCGGTACAAACCGCCATGATGCCGGGCACAACATGATGTGCCCAATGTGCAAAGGCCAGGAATTAACGAAGCGGCTTCATTTGGATGACAAAACATTAAGAACGGGTGCTGCTTTGTACACACAGACACACACCCTGTGATTGCCTGCGCATCTCAGCCATCCAAAGTCTGGGAAACATTTTGACCCGTGGTATATTCACAGACGATTGTTAAATATGTGGTTGAACCTCTCTGGCAGGAGCCATGTTCCAACAGAGAGGAAAAAAAATGGGACACTCTTGAAATCAAAATATTCTTCCCCAGTCCTCTTCCAACACAACATCCAAAACTCCCATCTGTCCTGGCCCTTTAGCTTATCCACAAATACTGAACGTAGAGAGAAACGGCTGTATTCGCTCTCTTTTTTTTTTTGTGCGCCAACCCCTTTCCACGGTCCTGTTAAGCTGCTAGTCCTCAAGATAAAAGACGAAACACACACACGCACACACACACAGAGAGATAGACAACCTGACAGATAATTTTGCGTTTGCAAGTTTCTGGCGGAAGAGCCCTTGATGCTTCTTCCCCTCCTTCCACGGTTCCTTCGAGGGCCCTCACTGCCGCCCGTTGTTCTCTGAAGCCTGGCTGGCGGTCCTGCTCTCCGTCTGGGACGAGGTGCCTTCGAAGCGCTGGGCGGCGATGGCTGCCTGGTGGGACATGCTTTTCCTCACGATGTCTCCTTTGCGCCACAACACCACCTCCTGCATCCCATAGGAAAAGAAGACAAGGACAACGTCAAACTGGTGACTCCCAGGGGGAGGGCCTTCTCTGTGAGGGCTCCAACCCTTTGGAATGAACTGCCCCCGGAGATACGGAATATCCCTGATCTCCGTGCTTTCCGCCGTGCCCTCAAGACCCTGATGTTCCAACAGGCGGGGCTAAACATACGAACATGCGAATGATTTTTTAAATGTTATCTAATTCTGGGTTTTATTTAATTGACCAAACTAAGTAATAATTTTAATTAGCAATTTTATGATGTTTGTGTGTCTATATATTTCTTGACTGTACACCGCCTTGAGTCCTACGGGAGAAAGGCGGTATAGAAATATAATTAATAAATAAATAAATAAATAAATAAATAAATAAATAAATAAATAAATAAATAAATAAATAAATAAATAAATGTGCTGCCCCAAGCTAATCCAGAAGAGGAAACTTAGGGGCCCCAACGGATGCTCAGGACTACATCTCTCATCGTTCTGGACCCCGGATGTTCTGAAAAAGTCTGGGCAGGGGCAGCAATGTGCACCAGAGGCCTTGCTGTGCATTAAACAGGGATACGCTAGAGAGCAAATGCATGGATACCCTTAAATGCCAGCAGGAAACCAATTCCGTAAGAAGGCTTAAAGCCATTTTTAAGATTGAGTATAAGAAGAGAAAGAGGGATGCGGTGGCTCAGTGGCTAAGACGCTGAGCTTGTCGATCGAAAGGTCGGCAGTTCGGCGGTTCGAATCCCTAGTGCCGCGTAACGGGGTGAGCTCCCGTTCCTTGTCCCAGCTTCTGCCAACCTAGCAGTTCGAAAGCACGTAAAAAATGCAAGTAGAAAAATAGGGACCACCTTTGGTGGGAAGGTAACAACGTTCCGTGCGCCTATGGCGTTGAGTCATGCTGGCCACATGACCACGGAGACGTCATCGGACAGCGCTGGCTCTTTGGCTTTGAAACGGAGATGAGCACCACCCCCTAGAGTCGGGAACGACTAGCACATATGTGCGAGGGGAACCTTTACCTTCATAAGAAGAGAATCTGGCCAGTCTGATTGTGCTGGACTATAAATGTAGTCCTCATTTAACAATCATTCACTTATCAACTGTTCAAAGGTACAACAGATCCTCCACCCCAAAGGTACTTATGACTCAGATCCAGAGTTATGATGATGACATGAATCCCCCCAGATACAAGACCTTGATAACCTACAATCTGGAACGAGCTCCCCCAGGAGATACGGAGGATTCCGGATCTGCGCACCTTCCGTCGCGCGCTCAAGACTTTCTTATTTCATCAAGCTGGCCTGGCCTAAATCTTTTCCCCCTTTTAAATGTAAATTTTAATTTGTTTTTAAATTATTGGGTATTTTAAATTCGTCTCAGCCAAATTATTTAATTCGTTTTTATTCTATTTTAAATTTTTATATTTATGTGTTTTTTTCTGTGGCTGTTCACCGCCCTGAGTCCTTCGGGAGTAGGGCGGTATATAAATCCAATAAAAAACAGAACAAAAAAAACTGCTCACATTTATGGCTGGTTGCTGTGTTTTGTGGTCACGCAATTTATGTTTTTTTTCCCCAGAAAACAAGATTTTTGGCCCAGTTTAGGGCAATAAACGCCCGTAGGATTGCATTGACCCGTTTAACGACTGTGGCTTTTGCTCAACCGGCACAAAAAAGGTCATAAAATCATGTGAATCAGGGTGCTCGAGTGACTGTCGTCATAACGTAGGATGGGGACTCTAGGTTCCATTACGACTGGCCGGCTGGGGAATTCTGGGAGTTGAAGTCCGCTCAAGCTTCAAGTTGCTCAGGTGGAGAAACACGGCTCTTAGGGCCATGGCAGGGGGTGGGGGTGGGGTGGGATAAGGGTTTGGGGAACTCCCTGCCTCAGGATTTGACTCCTGTCCCAAACCCCCTCCAGATAATTCGGTTTTCTCACCTGCTGTTTAAAATAACGTCGCTCCTCCTCATCAATTAGCACCAGGTTGAGGTAATAGCGCACCGAGAACTTCTTATTGATGTCTCTCATGGTGGGAGTCAGTTCATAGCCAGCCAGGAAGAGCCGAATTGGGATGGACTCTCCTGCAAAGGAAGGGAGTGGCAGTTAGCCGACCGAGTATTATTATTAGGCCTTTATCCTTCTTTGATATATTTGAGGGGTCCTTGGGGCTTTCTGGGTTTTGTTTTCTTGCAGACGTTTTATTACCAAACTAGGTAACAAAATCAGTGCTAGGAGAGAGTGGGGATTTGCTCTCTGTTTATAAACCCCCACTCACTCGTAGCACTGATGATGTTACCTAATTTGGTAATGAAGTGTCTGCAAAAAAACAACCAAGCTCAGAGAGCAGCAAGAATTTTACAAATATTCTCCTTTATATAATTTACACATACATACATACATACACACTCACACACAGAGGGAGAGAAAACGCTGGTCTATGATTGAATAAAAATACACAAACACACACACAACCAGTTATTTTTATTATTTAATTTTAGTATTCATTATGTAGATGATATTATATAATGATATACAATATATATATATATATATATATATATATATATATATATATATATATATATATATATATATATATATATATATATATATATATATATATATATATATATATATATATATATATATAAAATTTATATCTCCAGGCGGTGCACATCTCTAATATCCCTACCTCCTATAATCCTGGAGTATGCCATAAACAAGACATTAGAATGGTGTTGTGGCCTGCCAGTGGCCAGCAGAGCTGGCAACAAATTCGGACAGTGAGGAGGTTGGGGAGGAACATGGGCCAGTCCTGGAATCTGGGGAAGGCTCTGATGAGGGCTCTGCGTCGGAGGCAGAGAGGGGGCCAGGGCCGATGCCAGTTATCAGCTGCCTTTGGAGTCAGTCATCAGTGAGACAGACGAACAGCTGGAGCCTGTTCCCAGTGTGCGCATGCACAGAGTTTTCAGACGAAGGGAACCGCTAAAGAACAAGGGTCGACTTGGGAGTAAAGCCACAGGTTGACAATGAATGGCCCCTCCCAGAGGAAATAAAAGAGGAGCGAAAGGGGAGGGGAGTTTGCAGGAGACAATTAATTCGCTTAATTGGTTCGTGACTCCTTGCCAAGTTTTGAAGATATCGGCCTGGCAGCTTCCCAAGCCAGATAAGGTCTGTGACTGTAAATTCTCCCTTGAAAGACTTTGTTGGATGTGAATGAGAAGAATTCACAGTAACTTAATAAAAAGGGCTTTTGTGTCGGGACAAGGAATCTGCTTTGTGGTTTGGGGAAGCCTAGGTCAGAATAGATGGAGAGAAGTGAGGAAAAGGTAGATGGCTTTCTCTGTCCCACCACTGGCCACAAGGCCCTTGAAAGCCCCCTTCCCTTCTGCCATGGAGATGGTTCTTCCACCTCACCTCTCACAGGGGCTCCGTCCATGATCTCATATTTAGCAATGGTGTCATTTTCATGGTAGACGTTGGGCCCCGTGCCAGTGGTTTCCCTCTTGATGATGTCAATCTCCATGTGTTTGATCTTGATCCGGACGAGAAGGAAGTAGATCTTCCCGACAATCACGTCTTTTAAGTGGTACCTGGAAGAGATGGTATAGAATAGCTCAGCAGGGAATGAGGCTGGTGGATCAGAATAATCTGTTCTCTTCACAGATCCTTAATTTAATCTATAGCTGTGGAGCTGCTTCGTCCTTTCCTGCAGGGACTCAAGGTTGGAAGTTCTCTTCCAACATTTCTCCTTCACAACAGCTGTAAAAGGGACACTAAAACAGGGTAGATAAAAATAGATTGATTTTTAAAAATAAATAAATTAAAAAATGGATTTTTAAAAATTTAAATTGGATTTCTGCACTGTGAATGTTTACGTTATGTTCAATTAAACCATGGCAACATCTAATGTTTGTGTAGTATTATTTTAAGCAGACTGTGTTTTTCTATTGTTGTGACTTAGATGAAGTTCAGAGCACATTTTATGACCAATTCATGCAAAACTCCATGTAATCCCAAGGGGTTCACATACTTTTTCTTGCAACTGTATCATGTCACCCCTGGTCGTCCTTTTCGTTAAACTAGACATACCCAGTTCCTGCAAACGTTCTTCACATGTTCCTTGGCTGCATCACTCGCCACAAGACTCGCATATCACCCGCCACAAGACTATTAAGAAGTGCACCATAAGCCAACTTACTTGGATTTATTGTACTCAAACTCAATATGTAGGCAATCTTCAATCCCCACCTCCATCTTAATGGAGGAGTTGAGCTCCGGATACGTGCTAAGGGTATGTACCACAATGTCCATCTCTTTCACCACATCATTCAATCTGCGGCTCACAGTGGCTCTGAGGAAGTACCTGCAAAAGGGGAAAAGGTGGATTAAGATGCTTCTAACCAGGTGTCAACTCGCAAAGCATCCCTGGCCTGCTCTCAAGTTGCCATAGGCCAGGGGGGATGGGAAACTGGCAAAACTGCACAGCAGCCAAAAACGGATGCACATTCCATGCTTATCTCCCTCAAGGCTGTATCCCAGGGATACCTATAGCAGCCGAAGGGGAGCTGCTCTGTTGGCCAATGTGATTGATGACACACCCGGGGGGGGGGGGGAGGGGGAAAACAGGGTCATAATTGGAGCGTAAATTACGTAGTGTCAGAGCTGGCTTCACTTGGGAACGTTCAGACATGAAGCTCCTAATAAATAACTGGATTTCTTTTGAAGCTTGGCTCAAGACTCATGATTTAATTAGGGAAGAGGTCTTCAAACTTGGCAGCTTTAAGACTTGTGGACTTCAACTCCCAGAATTCTCCAGCCAGCATACATTCTGGGAGTTGAAGTCCACAAGTCTTAAAGCTGCCAAGTTTGAGGACCCCTGAATTAGGGCATCCGTTGAAACCCTGATGCCAGGTTTATCTCCTGGGGAAAAAAACAGAAAAGACTTGGCTAGAGAAACCCACTCGTGGGAATTGAACTCACCTGAGCTTCACATTCTGCCCAGTGTAGGATTCATATGGTTTCTCCACATGGGTGAATTCAAAGTCAAAAGTTTGTGATTGGGTGAATTCACCAGGACGGGCCAAATCTTTTACCAGAGACACAAATTCATGATGGTTTCCTCGGTCGTAGTATAATTCTAGGGAAGGATATACTCTCAATTAAAAAGGATACTTCCATGTTAAAACAAAATTAAAATAGCAACATCAATAGCACTTAAAGACTCATATACCACTTCATAGTGCTTTACAGCCTTCTCTAAGCAGTTTAGAGTCAGCCTATTGCAGGGGTGGGCTTCAAAAATTTTAGCAAGGGGTTCTCTGCCCGGTTGTTCGGTGGGCGTGGCCATGACGGGCGTGGCCTAGTTGGTCTCCTGCACCACGGGAGGGCGTTTTTGCCCTCCCCAGGCTCTGGAGGCTTTCCTCGAGCCTCCAGGAAGGCGAAAATGGCCTTCCCAGGCTCCGGAGGTCGGAAACGTTTCCAAACTTCCATAGGCCCGTTTTTCGCCCTTGCCAAGCCTCCGCACACACCCTACACTTACCTGCATCCAAAACGGGCTGTGTGGGGACTCCTGGGAGGGGCGGGGCCAGCCAGGAGTGGGATTTGGAGGTTCTCCGACCTGCACAGAATCTTAGCTAGAGGTTCTCCCGAACCCCTGCGAAACCCCCAGCAGCCCACCCTTGGCCTATTGCCCCCAATAATCTGGGTCTTCATTTTACCGACCTCGGAAGGATGGAAGGCTGAGTCAACCTTGAGCTGGTGAGAATCGAACTCCTGGCAGTGGGCAGAGTTATCTCTGCAATATTGCATTCTAACTCATTACGCCACCACGCCTCTGATGCCACCCTGATGTATCACCGTGATATCTGACCCCTTTGAGAAACAACGTGGGGTGGGGGGAGAAAAAACCCAAAATATTTTGGAGAAAACTTTCTACTAAGTTATTCTGCTGTGCTGATGTTATTTTTCCCTCCCAGGTTTAATTTTGGCCAACACGACACAGAACAGTTACTAGTGCAAGGAAAGGACAACTACAAACTAGGTCAGGCAAATGGATTCAGTTCTGAGCTATTATGTAGAAATGGCCTCTCCTGAGCCACATACACACACACAAAAAAAGCAGGCATTTTGAGTTAAGCCATCGCCAACGGTTTTCTCTGGGAATCCAGAATGCTGCGTGAATAATTGAACGAAAGTCGAATGCAACTGAGCAGTCGTTATCTTAAATTACGCAGCATTTTAATAAAGCAAGCTTTACGTAAAAAGGTTGCTCGCCCATTTCCATCAAGCCTGGCGCAGTTCATTGATCTGAGCAGCTCCGAGTTGTTGGCTACTGTTTTTTACAAAAAGAATTACTACTGTTCCATCTATCTTGATCAACCAGAAATAGTAACCACTTTTTTTTTTTTTTGCAAAAAGTTTTTTTTTAAAAAAAATTTCAAACACACAAATTACATCTTTTCGGAACAGAGCTTTGATTCGGTCATCAATTTGTTCCAATTTTTTGTCATCTTTAACAAAATTTTATATATTTTATTTTGCCATAACACTTATTTCTTAATCTTAAATCACATATCTCAACTAATACCATCTTAGAAAAAGTTTACTCATATTTACTTAATCAAAACAATTACGCTTCTATTAACCCACCTTAATTCTTAATTCAATTAATACCTCATAATCAGGGTGGATAAAAATCAATGATTTTTTTAGAAAAATCAAAAAAATCAGATTTTTTTGATTTAAATCGGATTTTTTATTTAAATCAGAATTTTTTGATTTTTATTGAATTCATAAATCTATCGTAAGATAGTTTTCTATTTAAGATACATAAATAATTTAGTTTATTCAGCATGAAATGGAGCTTAGTTATGTAGCACAAGGCTGTATATTCTGCAACACTGGGACTATCGGTGAGTCAACAGTGGGTCAAAGGAGTAGCAGAGATGACAGTTGCTCTTTAAAAATTATGATTTAAATCGAGTTGATTTAAATCAAGTCTTTTTACTAGTGATTTAAATCGACTTGATTTAAATCAAATCCACCCTGCTGACAGTTATTTACTGTTGCCCAGTTAAAATGCTGTGATATTCTATCAGGGAAGAGTGAAACAGAATCAAATCTGGTGCATGCAAGTTCTCCCCGATTAAAAATAACAACAACAAAGAAAATTTACTGGGAAAAAAGTTCAGCAAATTTGCACTCGGAGTATGCGTGACATTCAAAATTGCCAGTTGGCATTTTCAAGATAATTAATAGGTCCTCAGGGTAAGCTCTCAGATCCGAGATAAAAATAAATAAATATGTGTGGCCACAGCGCTGAGCTTTGAAAATGGATACAGGATGTTATCATTCCACGAATATAAAATAAGAAGTATCACCCCCAAAGTGTTATTTATTTATTTTTCACATTTTTCAACCATCCGTCTCCTTTAGGGATGAGTTTAGAAAGTTTCCGGTCTTATGAAATTTGAACGATATAATTCAACGAAGTCTAAAATTAACGTGACGGGGAAAACGGTGGCTTAGCCTAAAGTGTTATCTCAAAAAGCAACATCCATTTGTGAGATGACATTAAGATAACCACGAATCATAAAAACTCCTCCTGCAGCTAAATTTCAATAGAAAATTCAATTACAGCTTTCAAGGAAAGGTCAGCGGTAAGCTAACCATAAAAGAAATAGTTTTTCTTTAAAACCAAGCCACCTCTACATCCTAACAAAAATTAAAGACTATCATCATAAAAACACTGAAATCTGAAAACTCATCCACTCCTTAAAAGTTCAATTTAGACCTGAAGCAAGCCTAATCTAATCCAATAAAAAAGCATTTATTTTACCTAAATTAGTCAAAAAGCGATCGTCACTCTAATAGGATTATTGCCAGTGACCATAAAAACTCATCTTAAAGCTAATCCAATTCCCATGCCAAATTGAAGCAGTCTACAAAGACGCCAAACTCTAAACCTGACTTGATTTTGGTAGGGATGTCCAACATCGGCAACTTTAAGACCAATGCCCAGAATTCCCTAGCCAGGCATAGCTAGCTAGGGAATTCTGGGAGTTGAAGTTCACAACTCTTAAAAGTTGCCAAGGTTGATACCCCAGCAAAATATTTTTTGCTGCAAAGCAATTCAGAAAGTTACCCTTTCTGTAGTGAGAATAAAAAACTGCCAATCATCATAAAAATACACCCCAAACCTCAAACTCTGTTTAAATTTTATCCCAAACACCAAAGATATTTTCCATCCTCAGAGTTACCTACTCTTCTCTGACTGTCAAAACTTTTACCATGTTTCAGTGATGTCCTTTGATGGTATGCCAGAAGACACCAAAAGCTGGCTTCAGAAGTATCATCCAGGTTCTTTTACAGGTAGTCCTCATTTAGTGGCCACAATTGAAACCGACAACTTGGTCGTTAAGCAAAGCGATAGTTAAGCAAAACGGCAACTGTGCTTACAACCTGACTTCAGCTTTGGCTTGTTCTGAAGACCTTGCTTTACCCTTTGCAGTAAAGTTACCTTTTCATCACTCTCATAACAATGATTGGTCACTAAACAAGTCAGGTGCTAAACGGGCACTCCTTGTAATTGCACTTGGCTTAAGGGACTACTGAAATAAAGCATTGTGAATGCAGTTTCTGCTTATCACAGGTACCTGGAAGGTGAAGGTAAAGTTAAAGGTTCCCCTCGCACATATGTGCTAGTCGTTCCCGACTCTAGGGGGCAGTGCTCATCTCCATTTCAAAGCCGAAGAGCCAGCGCTGCCCGAAGACATCTCCATGGTCATGTGGCCAGCATGACTAAATGCCAAAGGCGCACAGAACGCTGTTCCCTTCTCACCAAAGGTGGTCCCTATTTTTCTACTTGCATTTTTTACGTGCTTTCGAACTGCTAGGTTGGCAGAAGCTGGGACAAGTCACGGGAGCTCATCCTATTACGCGGCACTAGGGATTTGAACCGCTGAACTACCGACCTTTCGATCGACAAGCTCAGCGTCTTAGCCACTGAGCCACCGTGTCCCTTGGGGCAAAGAGAACCAGGATTAATTCCCTTCCTACTGTCAGGTCAACTAGCCAGAGTGGGTCAGATTCTGGAACCAGGATGAATTCCCTTCCCACTGTCACACCAACTAGCCAGCATTAGCCCATCTTACCAATTTGCCCAATGAATTCCACCTTGATGCCCTGGTGTTCCAGGCGTTTGTTGGGGTGCTTCAGGGTTAAGATGACCCTCCCGGATACCGTTTCGCCGTCATAAAAGAGGAAATATTTCTCCTTCTTGCCTTCCTCCGTCTTATGTTCCGCCCGGCGCCTGCTCTCGGCATCGCTCAGGACCAGTTCCAATTCGGCGCTTTGTCCAAAGCCAAAGAAGCTCATCTCGGGGGTCGGGAGAGGGGGTGGCGGGGCGGAGGACACCACCCCTACCAAGAACTCCAACAGGACCCCAGCCCAAGCCAGGGAAAGCAGGCCCTACCTAAAAGATGCTCAAGGCTGGGAAGATGCTAGAAGCAACCTGGCCTTTGCTGGACCACTCTGCTGGACCACTCTGGCTCAAGGCAGAGATGGGGATGCAGGAGCCAAAGGGGATGCTGACTGGCTGGGGATGCAGGTGATGAAGCTTTTTAAGGCCGGGAAAGGCTCAAGGCCAGAAGGGACCCCCGCTTGCCTCTTGAGACCAAGGAAGACCCGGACATAAGGGAGCCTAAAGTGGGGGAGAAGGGGGACCCCGAGATGCAGAGCCCAGCTGCAAAGGAGAGCCAAGGCAAGGCAGGTGGGCGTGCAAGGAGAAGGCGCAGCTTGCAAGCAGAGTTAAAAGATGCAAAGCCCGGGAGGAGGGGGGGGTTCTCCCAGGGAAAAGCATGCAAGGAAGGGCATGCAAAGGAAGCAGCCGGGAGGAAGCAGGAGACAGGGCTTTCCCCCCACTTAATATTATTATTATTATTATTATTATTATTATTATTATTATTATTATTATTATTATTGTTATTGCTGGCCTTCCAAAGACCATGCAAAGAAGGGGATGCTTTGCACGGCGGAGAAGGGGAAAGGGTGGGGGTGGGGGGGTTGCACGGGGGCGTCGCTCTTTGCGGCGGCGGTTGCAAGGAAGGCCGCAAAGCAGCGGGGTCAAAATTGCAAGTGCGGCGCCTCGTCCGAGCAGCCGGTCCCGGCTTTCCTTCCAAGCGTTGACAGCAGCCCGTCGATGCGGCAGCCGCCCGCCGCTTCCTCCTCCTCCTCCTCCTCTTCTTCCTCCTCCTCCGCTTGCAAGGCAGCGCCGGCTTGCAAAGCTTGCAAGAAGAGCTCGCGCCGCGTCCCGGACCTGGGAATCGGGCACCGCGCATGCGCCAGCCCCGGTAAAAAAAAAAAAAAGGGAGGGGGGGAAAAGGGAAAGCGGGAGGCGGTTCTTCGAGGACGGCGCATGCGGGCTTCCCCTCGGGCCTCGCCTGCTTGGGAACGCCCCTTCTTGCCCTCTTTCTTTGGCGCGCAGGCGCGGCGCGCGGGGCGTCTTTCCCCCCCCCCACCCCAGGCCGGCGGGGATTGGCTGACGGGCGGCGAGAGCGGCGATTGGTCGGTTTGAAGGCGGCGGCGGCGGCGGGGATGGATCCGCGCGCGATGGCGGCGAGGGATCGCTTGGAGGGCGCGGTGGATCGCTGGGGATTCCGGGACGTCGAGCGAGGTGAGCGGTGGGGAGGAGGGGGGAAGAATTGGAGCTTCTGGGGTTGGGGATTGGGGGGGGGGCCGTGGGAAAAATGACTTCCAATGATCGGGAGGTTAACCCGGCTGGTACTTTGCTCTTCCTTGGATGGGGGACCACCAGGAGATCACAGGGTGGAAAAGAGCTGGTGGATTCTGGACCCAGATTCTTAGCCCTGGGATGGGGGACCACCAGGAGATCACAGGGAGGGAAGGAGCATGTCACTTCTGGACTCAGGTTCTTAGCCCTGGGATGGGGGACCACCAGGAGATCACAGGGAGGAAAGGAGCATGTCACTTCTGGACTTAGGTTCTTAGCCCTGGGATGGGGGACCACCAGGAGATCACAGGGAGGGAAGGAGCAAGTCACTTCTGGACTCAGGTTCTTAGCCCTGGGATGGGGGACCACCAGGAGATCACAGGGAGGGAAGGAGCATGTCACTTCTGGACTTAGGTTCTTAGCCCTGGGATGGGGGACCACCAGGAGATCACAGGGAGGGAAGGAGCATGTCACTTCTGGGCTCAGGTTCTTAGCCCTGGGATGGGGGACCACCAGGAGATCACAGGGAGGGAAGGAGCATGTCACTTCTGGGCTCAGGTTCTTAGCCCTGGGATGGGGGACCACCAGGAGATCACAGGGAGGGAAGGAGCATGTCACTTCTGGGCTCAGATTCTTAGCCCTGGGATGGGGGACCACCAGGAGATCACAGGGTGGAAAAGAGCATGTCACTTCTGGGCTCAGGTTCTTAGCCCTGGGATGGGAGACCACCAGGAGACCACAGGGAGGGAAGGAGCCTGCGGATTCTGGACACAGATTCTTAGCCCTGGGATGGGGGACCACCAGGAGATCACAGGGTGGAAAAGAGTTTGTGGATTCTGGACCCAGATTCTTAGCCCTAGGATGGGGGACCACCAGGAGATCACAGGGTGGAAAAGAGTTTGTGGATTCTGGACCCAGATTCTTAGCCCTAGGATGGGGGACCACCAGGAAATCACAGAGTGGAAAAGAACTTGTGGATTCTAGACCCAGATTCTTAGCCCTGGGATGGGGGACCACCAGGAGATCACAGGGAGGAAAGGAGCATGTCACTTCTGGACTTAGGTTCTTAGCCCTGGGATGGGAGACCACCAGGAGATCACAGGGAGGGAAGGAGCATGTCACTTCTGGACTTAGGTTCTTAGCCCTGGGATGGGGGACCACCAGGAGATCACAGGGAGGGAAGGAGCATGTCACTTCTGGGCTCAGGTTCTTAGCCCTGGGATGGGGGACCACCAGGAGATCACAGGGTGGAAAAGAGCATGTCACTTCTGGGCTCAGGTTCTTAGCCCTGGGATGGGAGACCACCAGGAGACCACAGGGAGGGAAGGAGCCTGCGGATTCTGGACACAGATTCTTAGCCCTGGGATGGGGGACCACCAGGAGATCACAGGGTGGAAAAGAGCATGTCACTTCTGGGCTCAGGTTCTTAGCCCTGGGATGGGAGACCACCAGGAGATCACAGGGAGGGAAGGAGCATGTCACTTCTGGACTCAGGTTCTTAGCCCTGGTTAAGTAGCCCTGGTCTACTCTACTCTACTCTACTCTACTCTTCATTCCAATATTCTATTCTATTCTATTCTATTCTATTCTACTCTACTCTACTCTACTCTACTCTACTCTACTCTACTCTACTCTACTCTACTCTACTCTACTCTACTCTTCATTTCAATATTCTCTTCCCTTCCCTTCTATTCTATTATCATAGAATCAACTCATTTGTTGCATGTTGCTTGAAAACACCAACAGGTACTCCTTGACTTATAATCGCTTGCAACAGTTTGAAGTTACAACGGACCTCCCTAGAGTTCCTTGTGACCCATTCCGATGGCCCATCCCACCCGTGGGGCACATGATTGCATTTTGGGTGCTTGGCAACTGGACTGTTTTTGTGGTGTCCTGGAGTCATGTGACTACAATTTATAATTATTAAATTTTTTTTGCTGGAGTTTGATTCCATTTTTTTTTTTTTTTTGGCAAAAAAAAATATCCATTGATATTTGCAAAAAAGCTCATATAATTGCAATCATGGGGCGATCCACTTAATGATTGGCATGACCTAAAACTGTAAGGTAAAGGTAAAAGTTCCCCTCGCACATATATGCTAGTCGTTCCCGACTCTAGGGGGGCGGTGCTCATCCCCGTTTCAAAGCTGAACAGCCAACGCTGTCCAAAGACGTCTCCATGGTCATGTGGCCAGTATGACTAAACACCAAAGGCGCACAGAACGCTGTTCCCTTCCCACCAAAGGTGGTCCCTATTTTTCTACTTGCATTTTTTACGTGCTTTCAAACTGCTAGGTTGGCAGAAGCTGGGACAAGTCACAGGAGCTCATCCCGTTACGCAGCACTAGGGATTCGAACCGCTGAACTGCCAACCTTTCGATCGACAATGAAAATAAGACCCTGCCTTATATTTTTTTGAACCCTGAAATAAGCGCTTGGCCTTATTGCCATGCTTTCAAAAGCCCGATTGGGCTTATTATCAGGGGATGTCTTATTTTGGGGGAAACAGGGTGTATAAATATATATATACATATATATTTATATATATATATATATATATATATATGTAGGTCTTTGGTTATTTGGGTTTTCTCCCGCATAAAATTGGAGGTTTCTTGGCGACGTTTCGACGAAGTCTCATTCGTCATCTTCAGGCTGGTGTTCTCGGCTTCGTGCTTCCAGGAGCAATATATATATAGTATAGATCTATTTCAAGCTTTTTAGCTTTCATCAGCTAGTCATACCCTACCTAACATGCAGGAAGCCCAAGTTCGAATCCGAGTAAGGGTATGGCTAGCTGATGAAAGCTAAAAGGCTTGAAATAGATCTATACTAGTCTCCCTTTATTTCTTTATCAGCAAAATATAAATTTGATATAAAATGGTTTGTCGTGAAGGGCTCCTGGATTGGAGCTGAAAAGCAAAAGGGAGCAGAATGCCCCCTCCCACATGTTGTGATAGACCAGGTGTCTCGATATATATATATATATATGGTAAAAAAATCATTGATAATTTCCGAAAACCTCATAATTCATACTTCATTCAGTAAGACTAACTCGTGTATATGTTTGTGTGTATGTATATACACACACACATATCTATATCTATATCTATTTATCTATCCATCCATCCATCCTTCTTGTGCCATATCCGGACGTTGGCAATCATATTGGCTACCCTACATATATCAACAGCCGTACGAAAAAGTGCTGTTGAATTTTGTCCAAACCAGTCCCTTAGATTTTGAAGCCATGTACACACACAAACACGAGTTAGTCTTACTGAACAACGCATGAATTATGAGGTTCTCTGAAATTACCAATTATTTTTTACGCCTGGAGCAAAAGCATGACAGATTTGGGAAATTTAAATTCTATTTGGCGTTTTTTAAAATCCTCATGACTGATCCACACCTTAAAATGATGGAGAAAGCTAAGTTACCATTGCCTCCTGTTATCTATTTCATGCCTTGCAATCTTCTGCTTGGTTGATTGAATCGTATCTTAAAAGAGGAGGATTATTTTTCTTGGTGCTGGCAGTTTATAACTAGAGACCTGTTTCAATATTTATCCTGGAATTGCAAAAAGCGGCTATACGAGCATTAGTTTTAATAAGACATTCTAATTTATGCTTCAGCCTTTTTTCTCCTTGCAATTCCATAGACGTTTAAAAAGATAATGACATAGAAAAGGGTGGTAATTTTTTTCCCCTGAATTGCTAGTGAGTCACAAATTTAATCTCACTTAGAGGAGAGGGGATTGTTTTTTTGCTTTGTTTTGTTTTTAAAAACAAGAGTTACTACGTATTATTTTAAAAATTTATACAACCCTCTTCTAATTATCACTAAGCAGATTATAGTATAGCTACCAAAGCAAAATGCAAGCAGCAAAGGAAAAAAGAAAATGTGTAAACAATTAAATCCTCTCTAGACATCACGGGCCAAATGTGTTGGAAGAAAGAAAGGCTCAGCTGTAGGGTTGTATCTTGGGTTCAAAAAAAAGGAAAGGTAGTGAGTATTTTATTTTTATTTATTTTATTTTGTTCTGTATTCTATTCTGGTCTAGTCTAGTCCATTCCACTCCACTCCATTCATTGTTCTGTTCTGTTCTGTTCTGTTCTGTTCTGTTCTATTCTATTCTATTCTGTTCTGTTCTATTCTATCCCATCCCATCCCATCCCATCCCATCCCATCCCATCCCATCCCATCCCATCCTACTCCATTCATAGTTCTATTCTATTCCATTCCACTCCACTCCATTCCTTGTCCTGTCCTGTCCTTATTATTATTCTCATTCTATCCTATCCTATTCTTATTCTATGCTATCCTATCCTATCTTATGCTATGCTATGCTATGCTATCCTATTCTATTCTTATTCTATGCTATCCCGTCCCGTCCCATCCCATCCCATTCCATTCATAGTCTTATTCCATTCCATTCCATTCCATTCTATTCTATTCTATTCCACTCCAATCCAATCCAATCCACTCCTATCCAATCCACTCCATTCCGAGTCCTGTCCTGTCCTATGCTATCCTATTCTTATCCTATCCTATCCCATCCTATTCTTATTCTATGCTATCCTATCCCATCCCATCCCATTCCATTCATAGTCTTATTCTATTCTATTCAATTCCATTCCATTCCACTCCACTCCACTCCACTCCTAGTCCTATCGTATTCATATTCTATGCTATGCTATCCTATCCCATTCCATCCCATTCATAGTCTTATTCCATTCCATTCCATATTCTATTCTATTCTATTCTATTCTATTCTATTCTATTCCATTCCATTCCATTCCATTCCATTCCATTCCATTCCTTATTCTATTCTATTCTGTTCTATTCTATTCTATTCTATTCTATTCTATTCTATTCTATTCTATTCTATTTCACTCCACCCACTCCATTCCACTCCATTCCATTCCATTCATTATCTGATCCTATCCTATCCCATCCATCGGCCGCCCATCTCACTCTCAGTTAAAACCATAAACACTGTACAGAAAACATTAAACAGCACCGTCCTTTTGTACCTCTGCAGTCATTTCATTTTACTATTGTTGGGAGCCAACACCCTTGCTCTATTTTAAATATTTACATATTTCCTCTTTTCAGCCTGGGTTGACATCGTGTGGGAACTGGACTTCACCGAGACGGAGCCTTTGGATTCCCGGACCGAGGGCTTGATAACCGATGACGGCGTGGAAACTTTTGTTCAGCTTTACAAGGCGCTGTATCCATTTAGTGCCGATGACCACGAGACCACGGAAGTAAGGAACAGTTCTACTCCTCTAGCATCCACTCCCCTGCAGCCCGCCACGTCCCTCACCTTGTTTAATTTAATTTAATTTAATTTAATTTAATTTAATTTAATTTAATTTAATTTAATTTAATTTAATTTAATTTAATTTAATTTAATTTAATTTATATGTCGCCCCTCTCCAAAGACTCAGGAGTCACAGGGACCAGCTGTCCCATTAAAGTGAATGGGACTGTCTCAGGGATGAAATGTAAAATCTGTTACTACCGGTTCTGTGGGCGTGGCTTGGTGGGGGGGGGTAATGTGACTGGGTGGGCATGGCCAACTTTTTTTTTTTAACTTTTCAAAGCATTTTTTTCTAATGCTTTGAAAAGCTTCTCTGCCGATCAGGCAACTCAGCTGGGATCGTCAGAGAGTTTTCAAAGCATTTTTTTTTTTTACCATCTCTTCGGCTAAGAGGTTGCAGAAAAAAATGCTTTGAAAAGCCTCTGATGATCCCAGCTGAGCCGCGCGATCATCAGAGGCTTTTTTTTTTTTTTTTACTTTTAAAAGCATTTTTTCGTCGGAAGAGGTTGTAGAGAAAATGCTTTTAAAAGTTTTAAAAAAAAAGCCTCTGATGATCACGCGGCTCAGCTGGGCATGGGGGGGGGCAGGGATTTTTGCTACCGGTTCTCCAAACCACCCACCTCCATCGCTACCGGATTGGGCGATCCGGTCCGAACCGGGAGCATTTCACCCCTGGACTGTCGGTGAGTCAATAGCGGGTCAGAGGAGGAGCCACTGTGGGACAGTGATGACAGTTGCTTTTTTTTTTTTTTTTTTGACATGTTTTTAGGCATCTTTTATTTTTATTTTTTTTAATAATTTTTATTAAATTTTTAATACGAACAAACTTACAAACAACAACAAAACAAACAAACGAAAATCGATCTTTACATCTTCTTTTCAACATTTTCCCATCAGTAATCTATATTTATACATTTTCTCTTTCTTGCCTTAATCTCTCTTATACATATATTCCTAGTATATCATTTATCCACAATTACACGGGAAGAAACCCGAAATATTAACTATACACATATATATATATATATATATATATATATATATATATATATATATATATATATATATATGCATATTCTTTCTAGCCAGGTTTTACCTACGTAAACTAAGTTGTTCTACAGCCCTGGTTCTGTGAAATCTCATTCACAAGTTTCTGGACCTGTGAATGAGATTTCACAGAACCAGGGCTGTAGAACAACTTAGTTTACGTAGGTAAAACCTGGCTAGAAAGAATATGCACATAAAAGCCTACGAAAAAGAAAAAGACACACACACACACACATATATATATATTCTTAATCTAAGTATTTTATTTACATTTAACCTAAACAGGTACCTAGTTTCCTTTCCACAATTTATATCTTCCCATTTGTTTCCATATTTCTCCACCTAATTTAACTATTGTTTAGTTTTCTTTCCCCCCCACTTTTTTTCTTTTTCCCCTTTCTCCTCCAACCATTTATGCCATTTCTCCCAAACTAAATAATAATCTGTTTCATCTTTTTCTTGTATCTCCTTTGTGAGCTTATCCATTTCCGCACATTCCATAATTTTTCTAATCACCTTGTCTTCTGATGACAGCTGCTCTTTAAATTTTTTTGATTTCGATCGAGTTGATTTAAATCAAGCCTTTTTACTAGTGGTTTAAATCGTGATTTAAATCGACTTGATTTCAGTCAAATCCACCCTGCTGACACCAAAAATGACTTGATGTGAGCCTGCTATCAGCTTGTTCTCTTTTCATTTCAGAGCATCTGGCCTCTTTTGGTGGAAAACAACATCTCCCCTAACACCATGGTTGCTGTGTTGCATCATTTTGTCCAAGAGGCCCAGAACAGAAAGGCCAACACACAACGACGCCTTTTTGCCCTCCACGCGGCTGGATTGTATTTTTTATTAGTTGAAATTCCTGGTAGGTCTGTGAACTGCTTGTGTTGTGCTTTGACCCGTGTTTGGCATGGACATGTGCATTGAAACGTAGCTCCATCGATGGTCGCAGTAACTCTGTCTGTGACGATTAGGTATGAACTTCAAGCAATCAACCAAGGGAGCTCATCCAGTAATGGAGTTTCTCCTCACTTTCTTCCGGACTGTCCTCAGGACCCATAAACCTGATTTAGACCAGGGATTTTCAATCTGATTTAGGTTTAGACCAACATTTCTCAATCTTAGCAACTTGAAGATGTGTAGACTTCAATTCCCAGAATTTACTCAGCCCGCATGGCTGGCTGGGGAATTCTGGGAATTGAAGTCCACGCATCTTCAAGATGCTGAGGGTGACAAACTTTAGACTTTAGACACATGTGGAGTGCGTGTTGTGGCCCGCCAGTGGAGTTGGTGGCAGACTCAGACAGTAAGGAGGTTGGGGAAGAACATGGGCCAGTCCTGGAGTCTGGGGAAGGCTCTGACAAGTGCTCTGCATCAAAGGCAGAGAGGGAGCCAGGGCCATCTGATAGTTGTCAGCTGCCTTGGAAGTCGGACATCAGTGAGGCAGAAGAAGAGCTGGAGCCTATTCCCAATGTGCACATGCGCAGAGCTGCCAAGAGAAGGGAACAGCTAAGGAACAAGGGCCGACTCAGGAGTAAAGCCACATGAATGGCCCCTCCCAGAGGGAATAAAAGAGGAGTGAAAGGGGAGTGAGGTTTGCAGGAGACAATTAGTTCACCTAATTGGTTCGTGACTCCTTGCCAAGTTTTGAAGATATCGGCCTGGCAGCTCTCCAAGCCAGATAAGGTCTGTGACTGTAAATTCTCCCTTGAAAGACTTTGCTGGATGTGAATGAGAAGAATTCACAGTAACTTAATAAAAAGGGGTTTTTGTTGGGACAAGGAGTCTGCTTCATTTTCTTGGGAAGCCTAGTGTGTAGAACAGCGTAGTAAAAGTGTAGTGTGTAGAACAGTGTGTAGGCCAGTCTTAGAAAAGCAAAATCTGACTAGCAACATGTGAACTTTGTAAAGCTTCCTTAAAGTCATCCATTCATTAGGATCAGAAGTGAAGAACAATGTCAGTCCCGTAAGGCAGAGAGACCGTAGCAAAAATAACAGTGGTGTTGTAACACCATCACACCAAGCGAAAGTTGTATTCAAATTCTCATCAAACTGCGGCAAATCATCTTGTCTCATCCTAACTTACCAAACAATCTTTGTGGGAAATAAAAGGTATGGAAGAAAGAGATTTGGGGAGGGAGAGGAGATGGAAAGATAAGAAATCAAATAGAGGTATCTAGTGTTGTGGCCCGTTGGCAGCCAGCAGAGCTGGCAGCTGAGTCGGACAGTGAGGAGGTTGGGGAGGAGCTTGGGCCAGTCCTGGGGGGTAGGGAAAGCTCAGACGAGGACTCTGCATCAGAGGCAGACAGGGAGATAGACAGCAGTGAGGCAGAGGAACAGCTGGAGCCCGTTCCCAGTATGCGCATGTGCAGAGCTGTCAGAAGACAAGAACAACTCAGAAAGCAGGGTCGACTCGGGGGGGGGTAAAGCCACACCTTGGAGGTGATTTCGCCCCTCCCATAGGAAATAAAAGAGGAGCAAACGGGGAGTGGGCTTTTGCAGGAAACAATTCGTTCATTCCGTGACTCTGAGAGACTCTGTGCCAAGTTTGGCCTTTTCTTGCGGTTGGAAACAAGTTACGTGGCAGCTTGCCAAACGAGATAAGGTTTGTTGAGAAATATTCCTTGGAAAAACTGGACAAACCTTGCTGACTGAATGAAGGTAATTCACAGTCGTGTAAATAAAAGAGGTTTTGCCGGGATCAATTCCTGCCTCCTTTTTTGTTAAGGGAGGCTAGATCAGAACATCTGGGTTGTTAGGGAGGTAGCTGCAAGAAGGTTTCAAAACACCTGATAATATCATGTTATCAATTATGTTTTTGGTGCTCCGTTAGCTGCAGGTGGTGTGGTATAAAACTATGTTATCGTTCACATGCAAACGGTCTTTTTTGGCAGGCAGCATAGCCAACCAGATCTTACACCCAGTGATGTTCGAGAAATGTCTTCAAACCTTGTCTAAGTGTTGGCCAGAGGAGTTGGATTTGCCCAGAAAAAGGAAAAAAAACCAAACCAAAAGCTTGATGGGCGAGAGAAAGAAAGGGAAGCCGGCAAGAAATGAAAACATTCCGGTAAATAATAATAATAATCGTACATCTTAAGAAGGTACTTGGTTGATCCCTAGGACGCTGGCAGCAACCCATATCAACCATTAGCACCAGTCAATGGTATTTGTGATGCATTTCTGAATGTTCAGTTGACTGAGTTTCATGTTTAATGAATAATAATAATAATAATAATAATAATAATAATAATAATAATAAGCACTTGGTCCACAACACACCTGACATAACAATAGTTGAAAAGAAAAAAATATGGTTCATTGACATTGCAATACCTGGTGATGCACGGATTGAAGATAAGCAGCAAGAAAAAAATCACAAAGTACCGGGACTTGCAAATTGAAGTTGAGCGACTGTGGAAAAAGAAATCGTGTGTTGTCCTGATTGTAATTGGAGCCCTTGGAGCAATACCCAAAGGGCTACCCCGCTATTTAGAAATTCTAAATTTGCCGAACTTGAACATTTTGACTCTACAAAAAACCACCTTACTCGGAACAGCTTACATCCTCCGACGATACCTTAACAGTTCCTAGGTCCTTGGTTAGGACTCGAGCTGCTGAGCTATTAACCAGCCTCAAAGGCTGTGAATCTCACTAAAGATTAACCAATAATAATAACAACAACAACAACAACAATTTAATAATAATAACATTTTAATATTCCTTATCAAAAGCATTCTATTTTGTCTGCTTTTCCCGCTGCTTAGTTGATTCGTCCTTTTGGTGTTTTCTGGTGTTCAGTAGAGCAGTTGAAGGCCAGGCCTTCTAGATCAGGGGTGTCAAGCTCCATTTTGTTGAGGGCCGCATCAGGGTTGTGTTGGCCCTGGGGGGGAGTGGGCGTGGCCAGGGTGGGCATGGCCAGCTCGACGTCACTCGTGGTGGGGGCACCTGTGGTGGCCAAGTGCTAAGGCAGAACTTCCTTCAGACCCTCCCTCATTCTCATTATAATCCCTTCCTTCCTTCCTTCCTTCCTTCCTTCCTTCCTTCCTTCCTTCCTTCCTTATTTCCTTTGTTTCCTTCCTTTGTTTCCTTCCTTTGTTTCCTTCCTTTTCTTTTCCTCTTCATTCTTCTTTCTTCCCCTCTTTCCTTGTTTTTCCTTCCTTGCTCTCTTCCCATCTTCCCTCCTTTGTCTTTCCTCTTTCCCTTTCTCCTTTCCTGTCCCTTCTTGCATGCTCAAATGCAAAAGGGGAAAACATTTCTCCTTTTGTTTTTAGTTTGGTTTGCTAGCCCTCTGCCAGAGAACAGAGCTCTGTTTTTGCCGGCAGAGCCGCCTCTGGCCGGGCCTTTGCCGTCTCCAGGGTGGCCCCGTGGGCCGGATCTGGCACCCCAGGCTTTGAGTTTGACACCCCTGTTCTAAATCAATCATCCCCAATTTTTGGGGCACAAGGGACCAGTTTGGCAGAAAACAATTTTTTCACAGATTGGGGGTGTGGGGTTTTGCGCAGTACCAAGATCTCACGTACGCACAGATGACATTTTGCTTGCTTGCTTGCACGGCTCTGTTCCTAACAGGCTGTGGACTGGTACCAGGAAAGTGCAATTTCCGAATCTTGCTTAACCAATCCATCGTCTTTTTCTTGCCATTCTAGATGGAAGACATCTTTGAAGAGGAAGACATTCAAGAAGAGAACGTTTACTTTTCCGCCAGGGAGCTGCTCGAAATTCGCGAGGCCCTCTTCCTCCTGCTGCAAAACCTCCTGAGGCTTTTTTCCAAGATTTCCCTGAAAGAGAGGCCCCAGTGCGTGCAGACCTGTATTCAGGTGACTGCGATCTCTTCGCTAAAGTGGCAGGATGCCCCCTATATGCTAGGGTGGCTGGTCCCCGACTTACGACCAAAATTGGGAACAGGATTTCCATTGCTGAGCAAGGGGGTTGTTAAGGGTAGACCTGATTTTAAGACTTCGCTCTCAGGGTTCTGACCCGATACTCTAATTAAATCATGAGCCTCGAGCCAAGCTTCAAAAGAAATCCAGTTATTTATTAGGAGCTTCATGTCAGCACGTTCCAAGTGAAGTCAACTCTGACCTCTGTTCCCCCCACCCCACCCCCAAGGTGTGTCATCAGTCACATTCTCCAACGAAGAAGCAATTTCGCAGGTTGTAGAGATCACTCCCCTCCAGCCATTGTGGGTTACTGCGGAGACGGCCTTTACAGAGATATGGCTGGAATGTGCTTTTGTTTTGACTGCTGTGCTGCAGCTGCAGAGTTCGTTCTCCCATCCCGTTTGCCTATGGCAACTCGAGAGCAGGCCAGGGATGCTTTGCGAGTTGATACTCCTTTGCCACGCTTGTTAAGCAAATCACTGCGTTGTTATGTGAATTGAGAGGTTGTTAAGCGAACCTGGCTTCCCCCGTTGACTTTGCTTGGGACTGGGAAGGACATAAAAGTGGTAATCACCTGACCCCGTTGTAAATACCTGTTGCCAAGCACCTGAATTTTGATCACATGACGGCAGGGAGTCCATCATGGCCGTAAGTGCAAGAACTGGTTGCAAGACAATTTTCCCGTTGTTAACTTCAAATGGTCACTAAACGAATGACAGTAAGTCAAAGATTACCTGTAATCAGATCAGTGTTTTTTTTAACACACTTGGCAACTGCAAGATGTCTGGACTTCAACTCCCAGAATTCCCCAGCTTTATCATCCTATAGTATTTGTCAGGATAAGGGACCGTCAGTATGACAATTTCCCTCTTCTGTTTGACAATAGAAATTAAATCATCATCTTTTAATGACCCCACAATCCCTTGCGGGGTGGAGTCTGGGCAACTGAATGGAGACGAGTATTTACTGGCCAGATGCCTTTCCTGTCGCCAATGCGGAGTTTTGTTCAGCAGATATATTCTCATATGTGCCCAGGGAGAGAAATATCTGCCTCTACCTAGGATCAAACTCACAGCCTCCTGATTGTGAGGTGAGGGCTCCACCTCTAGGCCACCGCACCACTCTACATGGGGCTGTAATGCTCTCTACATGGGGCTCCCCTTGAAGAGCACTCGGAGGCTCCAACTGGTCCAGAATGCGGCCGCGCGGGTGGTTATGGGTGCAACCCGTTGCGCCCACGTGACACCCCTCCTGCGCGAGCTGCACTGGCTCCCAGTGGTCTTCCGGGTGCGATTCAAGGTGTTGGTTACCACCTTTAAAGCGCTCCATGGCATAGGACCCGGGTACCTTCGAGACCGTCTTCTGCCACCAATAGCCTCCCACCGACCAGTCCGCTCCCACAGAGAGGGTCTCCTCAGGGTGCCATCAGCCAAGTTATGTCGGCTGGCGACATCCAGGGGGAGGGCCTTCTCTGTGGGAGCCCCTGCCCTGTGGAATGAACTGCCCCCCGAAATACGAAAGATTTCCGACCTCCGGGTGTTTCGCTGCGCTCTGAAGACCCTGTTGTTCCGCCAGGCAGGGTTACTAACATAACGTTTTAAATTGGGGTATTTTAAATTTCTGGGATTTTAATTGGAGCCTAATTATTTAATGATTTTAAATTTTAAATTGTTGTCGTGTTTTTTGTGTTTTTAAATAGGCTGTACACCGCCCTGAGTCCTTCGGGAGAAGGGCGGTATAGAAATAAAATTATTATTATTATTATTATTACAATAGAAACTGAATGAATGAATAAAATTCTGTTCTGTTCTTCTGTTATAAATAAAATGTATTTTGGTTTGTTTTCGCACAGATCTTTGTTAAGCTGACGAGCCTGGAGCCCTCTACACAAGACTTCAAGCCTGTAGACATGACGTGAGTTTTTTTTTTTTTTTGCTCTGGAATCTCAAGATGGTATTTTGAGTTTGTGAAGCCCAACGGGTGTTGAGGGCGTGGAGTCGAGCAACGCTAAATGTTCTTTCCCTGAAGATAATAGACTTAATCTGCAAACATTTCACTCTGTGTCACACAATCGATCCAACAGAGAACTTTTCCTTTGGCTGCAGGACTATTTCCAGAGCCAAGTATGTCTCCGAGCTTGCTTACTTCGGCCTACGACTGTTGTGTTCCCCACTTCACAGCCTAGGAGACAAGGTAAAGATTGTGTTCATCCATATTGTTCTTTGTTGGATTCGAAATGCATGGATCTATAAAACTCTCCTTTCTATGGAAGTGGCCACGGAAATCCAGCTGTCTCTTAATAGGAGATCTGGTGGCTTCTCCTCCTCATTTTCTTCTTCTTCTTCTCCTCCTTCTCCTCTTCTTCCTCCTCCTCCTCTTCTCCTCATTTTCTTCTTCTCTTCTTCTTCTTCTTCCTCCTCCTCTCCTTCTCCTCTTCTTCCTCTTCTCATTTTCTTCTTCTCCTCTTCTTCCTCTTGTTCTCCTTCTCCTCCTCTTCCTCCTCCTCCACCGATATGGATCCGCACGTCACCTGTGGCACGCGTGCCATAGGTTCGCCATCACGGATCTATTCCCACCCACCCCAAATCTGATGTCTAGGATTATCAGGGAAGCAGGTATGTGGTAATGATTTATTTTAATTTTTTTGGCCAATTTTTTTCAATCTCTTTCCAAAGCCAAAACTCCTACCATCACTTCTTTGGTTTTCCTGCTAGATGGAGCTTTAATACTGCTTCGCAGGCTTGGCTGGTGGGTGTTTTACAAACAGGGAAACAATGCTAATTTTCCAGAAGCATTTTTTTTGTGACCTTTTGACTTCAACAACCCTTCCAAAAATTATTTTCCTTGATTTCCTGCCCAAATCCCCCCCCCCCCAAAAAAGGCAGAAATGCTGAAATAAATGCTTCCTTTTGAAAAATATTGTCTTTATAAAAGATTGCTTTAATAACAGGGAGTGCATTGATTTAGGGATGGGGACATTGAACAAGAACAGAGCTAGAAATAATCGTGTTTTTCTCTTTTTTCTCCTGGGTTTTTTTTTCCCCCTCAAAAAAAGCGGAAGAAGTATAGCATGCCAGCTGAAACCTGTTCTACAGAGCTTTCTAAAATAGGCTAAATAAAACAGATAGTATGATTTGTCCTCTGCCTGTATCTCAATAAAGTCTCAATCATTCGGGCCAAAGGGGTTTAAATGTAGAAGATGACTCTTGTAGCAAAGCGGCTAATTTAACTGAGATAAGTGGGACTTTTGTTGTTGTTAGTCACGAAGTCGTGTCCGACCCATCGCGACCCCATGGACAACGTTCCTCCAGGCCTTCCTGTCCTCTACCATCCTCTGGAGTCCATTTAAACTCGCTCACACTGCTTCAGTGACTCCATCCAGCCACCTCGTTCTCTGCCGTCCCCTTCTTCTTTTGCCCTCAATCTTTCCCATCATTAGGCTCTTCTCCAGGGAGTCCTTCCTTCTCATTAGGTGGCCAAAGTATTTGAGTTTCCTCTTCAGGATCTGGCCTTCTAAAGAGCAGTCGGGGTTGATCTCCTCTAGGACTGACCGGTTTGATCGCCTTGCAGTCCAAGGGACTCACAGGAGTCTTCTCCAGCACCAGAGTTCAAAGGTTTCCATTCTTTGGCGCTCAACCTGGGACTTTTGTTACCTTTGTAAAAGGAATCCCCAGCTGTCTGTTCTCCCATTTTTTTTCCTTTCCCTTCCTTCCCTAGACGTTGCGCCAAGTGTTCTATCAACTTCTCAGGGTCATCCTGATGCTGCCAGGGAAAGAAGGCGGCGTCTCTCTCCCCATCCCTTCTCAGATCATCGATGCAAGGAAACTGGCCCTCAAGTTCCTCAGGTAAAACTCCACCTGCCTGTTTTCACTTCTTTTGCATCTGTGCAGAACTGCTTTTTGGGGAATGATGGAATAGAATGGAATAGAATAGAATAATGAATGGAATGGAATAGAATAATGAATAGAATAGAATAATGAATGGAATGGAATAGAATAATGAATGGAATGGAATAGAATAGAATAGGATAATGAATGGAATGGAATAGAATAATGAATGGAATGGAATGGAATAAATAGAATAGAATAGAATGAATGGAATGGAATAAATAGAATAGAATAGAATAGAATAATGAATGGAATGGAATAGAATAATGAATAGAATAGAATAGAATAATGAATGGAATGGAATAGAATAGAATAGAATAATGAATGGAATAGAATAGAATAATGAATGGAATGGAATAGAATAATGAATGGAATAGAATAGAATGGAATAATGAATGGAATGGAATGGAATAATGAATGGAATGAAATAGAATAATGAATGGAATGAATAGAATAGAATAGAATAGAATAGAATAGAATAGAATAGAATAATGAATGGAATGGAATGGAAAGGGACCTTGGAGGTCTTCTAGTCCAGCCCCCTGCTCTAGCAGGAGAACCTATACCATTTCAGATAAGTGACTGTTTAGTCTCTTCTTAAAGTGAGTTTGGCTCCGTCTTACGACTTTTCTGGCTGCCGTTGTTAGGTGAATCATTTCAGTTTGTTTAAGTTAGTAACATGGGTTGTTAAGGGAATCCGGCTTCCCCCCTTGACTTGGCTTGTCGGAAAGTCGCAAAACGGGGATTCACACGAACCCCGGGGACGCCGCGGCCGTCATAAATATGAGTCAGTTGACGAGCATCTGAATTTCGATCGCATGACCATGGGGATGCTGCTACAAGGGCTGTCAGTGTGAAAAACGGCCACTAAATGAACTGTCGTAAATCGAGGACTACCTCTATTTGCACCTCTCCTATCTAGCTCTCTGACTGAAGAACTGAAAGAAGTTGCCTTCCCCGTACTGAGGATCTTGCTGCAGCATATTTGTGTCAAGGTGAGGTGTGTTCTTTACCTTTCTATCAACCTGTCCGTTTGGAGGGGGTGGGACAGGGATGGAGGAAAATTTTCCTGACAACGGCAGTCAACCGAGAACTGATGACTTGGAGTAAATGTTGGAGAAGTTTGAAGATTTTTTTTTTTGGTAAATATTTTTTATTATTTTTCAAACATAAGCATAAAATATAACTTTCAAGAGCAAAAACTCGATCCGGTCATAGATGGTTACCACGCTTACATTTCTTTGACAGACTCCATTCACAATTTCCCACTGCATCTTTAACAGGTAAAAGTTCAAAACATAAGAAGAATAAATTTTAACATATATTCTAACATCCTTATCTATATAAATCTATTATATCAATACAATTTTAATTTCATATTTACTTTAGCTCATTTGTGTCTAAGTATCAATCCTGCTTATATCTGGTTCTTCTCCACATTGTCTTTATCATCTCTTTTACCATCAGTTGCAAAATACTTTTTAACAATATTCTAATCTCTTATTCTAATTATTAACCACAATTTTATCACCTCAAATCTTAATTTCAAATACAATACATCTCCATTTTTCTTACCATTTATACAACAAAATTCTAACTACATTTCTTAGTCTCTTGACCCATTCCATCAAATCTTGATATCTTAAATTTTATCATTACTTTTACACATTTCAAATTACACAGATTCATCCCTAAAATTTTAAGATTTTTCTTGGGCATCTTTTAAGTTTCTCTTCTGGCTATCTTTGCATCCTGAACTCGGGTCTTGATTTTAGAGTTGCCCTTTAATATATGTGAGGCAGCAAACTCCAAAAATGGGGGGTAAAAAATAACTCAGAACAGATCTCTGGTATTTGACATTTCCATTAGTGGGTCTTTTGATTTAAAAAAACCTCTGTCCCATCAACCCCTTTTATCATTCTGGCTCTGCCATTTGCATGGTTCTTCTTTTCTCCACTGTACTAATCAGGGATTCGCATTAAAACTATTTTAATAATTAAATTGAAATATTAATTAGCATTAAAACGGAGATTTATTTGAGGTGGCCATCTCACTGGGATCTTCTTTCATGAATCAGTTGTAGCAGAAAACAGAAAATATATATATATACACAAATACTTAAGCATTACATATATATATGTAACGCTTAAGTAATTCTTAAAGTAGGAAAAGGATATTGAAAATATATTTGAGAGTACTTGTATTAAGAGAAAGTTAAAGAAAAGGATGTACCAATTTAAAGAAAAACTGTTAAAAAGGATATTTATAAAAGAAAAAGAAATTCTATAAGGGTAGTTTGGAGGTAGGGATCTAAACGTAATACTGAAATTTAAAGTTTGTATGTTAAGCCAAAGACAAAGATGTATTAGAAAGTTTTGATTTAAAAATTAAAAAAAAAAAGTTTAGTACTTAAAAAAGAAGGGTGAAAAAAGAGGTTTTTTTTTTTCCTTTTCTTTTCCAGTAAGGTCAAAGATTTGAAAGACTACAATGAATTTTGTAAAGAAAAATGGTGATAGTTGACAAAGATTACTAGGTGCCAATAGAAATACACATTATTTCCATAGAAAGGAAGATAAAGCAGGAACGGTTCAATTGATTATTTTATTCCAAGAGGAAAATTTGTTTTCATTTGGATATCACTTCTGGAATTTGTGCTTGTGAAGACCAAAAAAAAATAAAAAATGAAACTTTGACTTTGGTTTTGTTGATTAGAAATATTTGACGTTATAGGAATGGTTAGTTATATGTTAAGGTGTAAAAGCAAAAAGTTGAGTTGGAGTGTTTTTATCTTGTACTGTGCTAAGAAGAGTTGGAAGTCAATGCTCCATTTTTTCTTTCTTTTTTTTTCTCTTTCCCTTTGTATCTCACACCCCCTTTCCCCCGCTCCTTTTCCTTCCCTTAATTTCCTATTTTTTCTTCTTCTTCTTCTTTGTATTTTATATAATTTAAAAAAAAAAAAACCTTAATTGAAAAAAAATAACATCTAGTAACCAGCTCTGTGTGGTATTCACTGCGATGGAACATCTCACTTCAGCGAAATTTGATCGCTCCCTTTATGCCTTTTCATTCCAGGTTCCGGATAAATCCGAATACCGGACCTACGCAGCGTTGTCTTTGTCCCAGTTGCTTTACAAACTCCCTTGCGCTGAACATGCCAGATTCATTGCTTGGCTGTATGGATACTCCCGCAATAACAAGGTGAAGAAATGAACCCAATGAACAAATTTTGGAATTTCCAACCTCATCCAAGAAAATCAAAACGCTACCAGAGTGGATTCTGCAGCCGACAGAATTTATCCTTTAATTGATTGGCCCCTTCGCTATGCCAGGGGTCCCCAACCCCCAGGCCACGGCTCACTACCGGGGATTCAGAACCGGGCCACGCAAGTAGCGGGCCAGTGCATATGCAGCTCTGAGTGGTACAAACGGCAGGCCGGCACACGTATACCTCAGAAGTGGTATTCAGCAGCTTCTGACCAGTTCTGGTAGCGGAAATTTTGAGTAGTTGCGGAGAACTGGTAAATACTACGTCTGATTGGCCCAGCCCCCAGCTGCCTCCCGAGTCCCAGCTGATCGGGAGAAAATGGGGATTTTGCAGTAACCTTCCCCTGGAGTGGTGAGGGAATGGAGATTTTACAGTATCCTTCCCCTGGAATGGGGTGGGAATGGAGATTTTGCAGTATCCTTCCCCTAGAGTGGGGTGGGAATGGAGATTTTGTAGTATCCTTCCCCTGGAGTGGGGAGGGAATGGAGATTTTGTAGTATCCTTCCCCTGGAGTGGGGAGGGAATGGAGATTTTACAGTATCCTTCCCCTGGAATGGGGTGGGAATGGAGATTTTGCAGTATCCTTCCCCTAGAGTGGGGTGGGAATGGAGATTTTGTAGTATCCTTCCCCTGGAGTGGGGAGGGAATGGAGATTTTGTAGTATCCTTCCCCTGGAGTGGGGAGGGAATGGAGATTTTACAGTATCCTTCCCCTGGAGTGGGGTGGGAATGGAGATTTTACAGTATCCTTCCCCTGGAATGGGGTGGGAATGGAGATTTTGCAGTATCCTTCCCCTGGAATGGGGTGGGAATGGAGATTTTGTAGTATCCTTCCCCTGGAGTGGGGAGGGAATGGAGATTTTACAGTATCCTTCCCCTGGAGTGGGGTGGGAATGGAGATTTTACAGTATCCTTCCCCTGGAGTGGGGTGGGAATGGAGATTTTACAGTATCCTTCCCCTGGAGTGGGGTGGGAATGGAGATTTTACAGTATCCTTCCTCTGCCACGTCCACCAAGCCATGCCACGCCCACCAAGCCGCACCCAAAGAACTGGTAGTAAAAAAAATTTGAATCCCACCACTGATATACATACATGCGCAGCTCAACTTCTGCATGTCAGGGTGTGCACACATGTACGTGCTGGCCCGTCATTTGCACAAATCGAGATGCGCGCACTGGCCAGCTGCTCGTGTGGCCCATTTCCCCTCTCAGCACCTGTCGGGCCACCAAGCCACAGAGGTTGGGGACCCTTCCGCTGTGCGACTTCCGAGGGGGATGAGGGGTTCAAAAATGTGAAAAATAAATGAATATGAGCCACGGTGGCGCAGTGGTGAGAGTGCAGTACTGCAGGCTACTTCTGCCGGCTGCCTGCAGTTGGGCAGTTCAAATTTCAGCAGGCTCAAGGTTGACTCAGCCTTCCATCCTTCTGAGGTGGGTAAAATGAGGAGCCAGATTGTTGGGGGCAATAGGCTGACTCTGTCAACCACTTAAGGAGGGGTGTAATGCACTGTAAAGTGGCATATAAGTCTAAGTGCTATTGCTATTGCGGGCAAACTCTGCCCACAGCCACAGTTCGATTCTGATCAAGGTTGACTCAGCCTTCCATCCTTCCGAGGTGGGTAAAATTAGGACCCAGATTGTTGGGGGCAATGCTCTGACTCTGTCAACTGCTTAGAGAGGGCTGTAAAGCACTGTAAAGCGGCATATAAGTCTTAAGTGCTATTGCTATGGCTAATATACCTCTTATTTCCTTCCGTAACAGACTTCCTACAGGGTATTTGCACTCGATGTGGCCTTGGCTTTGTTAGAACATCCAGAGCGGGTTCAGGACGTCGTTTTGACCGAAGAGGAGCAGGTGTTTCTGAAACACAAATTCCTGATTCAGGTCATGATCTTCGGCCGGTGTTCGGACAAAGTGCCCACCGTTCGCAGCAAAGCCCTGTCCAGCTTCGCTCAGTGCCTGGAAAACAAAGTTGTCTCAAACGTACAGGACATTCAAGAGCTGTTGCATGGCAGTAAGTATGAGCTCTCAAAAGATAACAGTTACGCATATAGCAGTAGCACTTAGACTTAAATACCACTTCACGGTGCTTTTACTGCCCTCTCTAAGCAGTTTATAGAGTCAGCCTATTGTCCCCAACAGTCTGGGTCCTCATTTTACCGACCTCGGAAGGATGGAAGGCTGAGTCAATCTTGAGCCAGTCAGGATCAAACTCCTGGCCGTGGGCAGAGTTTGCCTGCAATACTACATTCTAACACTGGGAGGGAGGGAAGGAAGGAAGGGAAGGGAAGGAAAGGAAGGAAGGAAGGAAGGAAGGAAGGAAGGAAGGAAGGAAAATAGCAATAGCACTTATATACCACTTCACATGGCTTTTACTGCCCTCTCTAAGCGGTTTACAGAGTCTGCATATTGCCCCCAACAATCTGAGTCCTCATTTTACCCACCTCGGAAGGATGGAAGGCTGAGTCAACCTTGATCCAGTTAGAATCAAACTTCAGGCTGTGGGCAGAGTTTGCCTGCAATACTACATTCTAACACTGGGAGGGAGGGAAGGGAAGGGAAGGGAAGGGAGGGAAGGAAGGAAGGAAGGAAGGAAGGAAAATAGCAATAGCACTTATATACCGCTTCACATGGCTTTTACAGCCCTCTCTAAGCGGTTTACAGAGTCAGCATATTTGCCCCCAACAATCTGGGTCCTCATTTTATCCATCTCGGAAGGATGGAAGGCTGAGTCAACCTTGAGCCTGGTGAGATTCGAACTGCCAAATTGCAGTCAGCCGGCAGTCAGCAGAAGTAGCCTGCAGTACTGCACTCTAACCACTGCACCACCGCGGCTCTTATACCCACGTACACACACATATACGACACAAGAGAAACATCACGGTCTCGTTCGGATGTAGGCATATACATGGCGAAAAAGAAAAAGAATCCTGCAAATTTACAAGACGGATGGCATCAGGTCACATGACCCTGCAACCGTCATATATATACATGCCAGTTGCCAAGCACCTGAATTTCAACCCAGTGTAGTGTAAGCTCGGAAAACAATCATAAGTCACTTTTTCGGCGCTAATGCAACTTTGAACCGTCACTGAATGAATTGTTGTAAGTTAAGGACTACCTGTACAATTCCCTGCCATGAAGGGCTGTTGAAGTTTGTCGCTGCTCTGGTGTGAAATTCACAGGTGAACGGAGTAACTCATCCTTTTCATTTGTCTTCCTCTACAGCAGCTTGTTCTTCGGTCATGGATGCAAACACCCCTGCTGAAACATTCCTAACCAATGTGGAAGGTAAATAGTTTAGCCCCATGATGGCAAATGTCAAGTTTCCGAAAGATGCCCTAATTAATTCATGAGCCATGATCCAAACTTCAAAGGAAATACATTCATTTATTAGGAGCAACATTCCGGCAATACTCGGATGCAGTTAGGACTGATCCCACGTAGATTTACGTTCCCCTATGACCCTGTCTCTCCCCTCCTCTCTGGCCATGTCATAAATCACATTCTCCAATTAACCACTTTGGCTGGCTGTGAAACCTAACGCCCTCCTTCTGATTGCGGTCAGAAAGAATGTATGGAATTCACTTCAGTTCTCCCTCCCTCCTGCTCATGGCAACTTGAAAGCTTTGCAAGTTGACAGCAAACCTATGGCACGCGTGCCAAAGGTGGCACGCAGCGCCCTCTCTGATGGCACGTGAGCCTTCGCCACAATTCAGCTCTGTTGTGCATGCGCGCGCGCCTTCCGTCGGCCAGCTGGGCTGCTGTGTATGCGCGGGGGTCGTGCACGCATGCATGGCGGGCAGGGTGCATGCAGGGGTATGCACAGAGGGTGGGATGCATGCATGGGGGCGATGCACACATTGCATTTTGGGGGGTTCAGGCGCGTGTGCATTTGCACTCACGGGTGGGCTTTGGACGTTCGGTCCGGAAAAGTTTAGCCATCAGTGGTCTAGCCTGCTAAAAGACCAGCCACCGTGCTGTCCCATTCTTTGCTCAATGTTGAAGCCTGTTTGAAATATTTCCTGGTGGAAAGAGCTCTCCAAAACAAAAAAAATCAGTTTCTTTGAGCAATTGGTTTGAAAAACCAAAACCCTGAAAACCTCCCCCTGGATTTTACGATCTTCAAGAGGGAGCCATTTTAGGATTGTTCGGCACCGTTAAATAACTTTTGGAAAAAATTAGGAACTCGGTTGAGTTTATCATCGTTCTGGGAGCATCCGTTAAGACTCTTCTGTTTCATTTAACCCACCCGTCAAATCTCCTCGAGTAAATATAGCATCGTTTGAAATAATGCAGCCGGTGATGCAGTCAGTGCCCCCCCGTTTCTTCTTTCTCTTCGCCAACTGTTTCCCACCTTTAATTCTTTCTCTTGACGATGTGTCACAGTTTTGTCACTCTAGCAGCCGAATAACGCAACATCGGTTTCATTTCTGAGGCTGCGGCATCATATTTCTGCCTACACCTTTGAGAATTTTCCCCAGTTGGTTGGTTTAATCCCTGCCCACTCCTGTGAGTAATAAATCTGCTTGCCTCGATTCTCGGTTTTCCGAAATAACTTATTGAGGGGGCTTCTTTTAAAGGTCGTACCAGCCATCAGCTGAAGACATTCCCAACCTTCAAAACCATCGAAGTGACCCACGAACGGGACTCCACTGAGTTTAATGGTACGCCGGGTTTAAAAATGGGGTGTGTCTTTCCCTGTATTGTCTTTAAAGAAAGAGAGAAGTAGGGAGACGATAATTTTATGTGATGTTTTAATTTCGGTTTGAAGAAAGAATGTCAGAAGATTGAGGAAAGGGGAAAGGAGGAATTTAGGAAGAAAAGGACTGAAAAAGATGAGGGAATGTTGTCCCAAAGGTGCTTTTTTTCAAGAGGCAACTGGACTTTCGGGTTTTTCTTTGAAGATGTTTCACTTCCCATCCAAGAAGCTGCTTCAGCTCTGACTGGATGGTGGGGAATGGAAGGATTTATACTCCTTGAGTATAAAGGAGTATAAAGCCTTCCATTCCCCACCATCCAGTCCGAGCAGAAGAAGTTTCTTCGATGAGAGGCGAAACATCTTCAAAGAAAAACCAGAAAGTCCAGGTGCCTCTTGAAAAAGCACCTTTGGGACAACCATGACCTGGATGATTGAGAATCTCCAGAGACATGAGAGAATGTTGAAGAGCAGATCCAGATCTGGAGTTACATGAGTTGTCCAACATGCCAAATTTGAAAAAAATAAATAAATAAAAAGTAAATAAATAAAAAAAGCTGTAGGGTTGTTTTGGCCAAAGATTTGAATTATTAACTTATAAGGTAAAGGTAAAGGTTCCCCTCGCACATATGTGCTAGTCGTTCCCGACTCTAGGGGGCGGTGCTCATCTCCGTTTCAAAGCCGAGGAGCCAGCGCTGTCCGAAGACGTCTCCGTGGTCGTGTGGCCGGCATGACTCAATGCCAAAGGCGCACGGAACGCTGTTACCTTCCCACCAAAGGTGGTCCCTGTTTTTCTACTTGCATTTTTTACGTGCTTTCGAACTGCTAGGTTGGCAGAAGCTGGGACAAGTCACGGGAGCTCACCCCGTTACACGGCAAACTAGGGATTCGAACTGCTGAACTGTCGACCTTTCGATCGACAAGCTCAATGTCTTAGCCACTGAGCCACCACGTACCTTAAATAACTTACAGACAACTTCAAAAATTGGGTTCTAGGACTGGTAGTCGCTCACCCTGTCTTGAGTAAATGTTAAATGCTTCTGATGCTCAATTGAGCACATGGCAGTTTTGAGAAATCTCCCGTTTTCCCTATTCAACAGGAAAAGAAATCATGGCCATCCTGAGGCAGAGAGCTATAGACGAGAAGACTAATGTGAGGAAATCAGCCCTCCAGGTAGGCATCTCACCTCTTCTGCTCCTGTCCAGGCCGATCAAAACCTGCAAGAGGGTACAGTTTTTCAATGGTTCCTTTTACCCAGCGGTCATTAACTGGTGGTCAGTGAACCTACTGGTGGTCCACGAGAAAATTTTGGTGGTCTGCTGAAAAATATTTGCATTTTTTATATTGCACTAAATCAGGGGTCCTCAAACAACGGCCCCTGGGACAGATACATGCAATGAACGTTTGTGTTGCTGCAGAGAGTCTCCTCTTTTTTTTTTGGTAAATAACTTACCCATTTTATCCCGATGCTGCCAGTGCTAAGGGTCAGCCTTCTGCAATGCCCAGTCTGTTTATTAAATTTTTATCCCGCCTGGATTGCTTTCAAAATAACTCAAGGCAATGAATACAGATAGTACTCCTTCTTCCTCTTCTTTCACCCTCCCTAACAGTAACCCTGTGAGGTGGGTTGGGCTGAGAGAGAGAGAGAAAGAAAGAGAGATTGGCCAAAGTCACCCAGATTGGTTTCATGCTTAAGGCAGGACTAGAACTCCCAGTCTCCTGGTCTCTAGGCCAGCACCTTCACCACTGCACCATTATATAGTAGCTACAATTTTTCATTGATTTGTGCCTAAGGGTGGGACCAGAATTCACAGTCCTGGTCTCTAGCACCTTCACCACTATGCCATTATAGCTACAATTTTTCATTGATTCATGTCTAAGGGTGGGACTAGAACTCCCAGTCTCCTGGTCTCTAGGCCAGCACCTTTGCCGCTGCCCCATTATAGCTACAATTTTTCAATTGATTCATGCCTAAAGGTGGGACTAGAACTCCCAGTCTCCTGGTTTCTAGGCTAGCACCTTCGACACTGCCCTATTATAGCTACAATTTTTCAATTTATTCGTGCCTAAGGTTGGGACTAGAACTCCCAGTCTCCTGGTCTCTAGGCCAGCACCTTCACCACTGCACCATTATATAGTAGCTACAATTTTTCATTGATTCATGCCTAAAGGTGGGACTAGAACTCCCAGTCTCCTGGTTTCTAGGCTAGCACCTTCGACACTGCCCTATTATAGCTACAATTTTTCAATTGATTCATTCCTAAGGGTGGGACTAGAACTCCCAGTCTCCTGGTCTCTAGGCCAGCACCTTCAACACTGCCCCATTATAGCTACAATTTGTCAATTGATTCGTGCCTAAGGATGGGACTAGAACTTCCAGTCTCCTGGTCTCTAGGCCAGCACCTTCGCCACTACCCCATTATAGCTACAATTTTTCAATTGATTCGTGCCTAAGGGTGGGACTAGAACTCCCAGTCTCCTGGTCTCTAGGCCAGCACCTTCACCACTGCCTTATAGTTACAATTTTTTATTAATTCGTGCCTAAGGCGGTACTAGAACTCCCAGTCTCCTGGTCTCTAGGCCAGCACCTTCGCCACTGCCCCATTATAGCTACAATTTTTCAATTGATTCGTGCCTAAGGGTGGGACTAGAACTCCCAGTCTCCTGGTCTCTAGGCCAGCATCTTCAACACTGCCCCATTATAGCTACAATTTTTCATTGATTCGTGCCTAAGGGTGGGACTAGAACTCCCAGTCTCCTGGTCTCTAGGCCAGCACCTTCAACACTGCCCCATTATAGCTACAATTTTTCAATTGATTCGTGCCTAAGGGTGGGACTAGAACTCCCAGTCTCCTGGTCTCTAGGCCAGCACCTTCACCACTGCCTTATAGTTACAATTTTTTATTAATTCGTGCCTAAGGCGGTACTAGAACTCCCAGTCTCCTGGTCTCTAGGCCAGCACCTTCGCCACTGCCCCATTATAGCTACAATTTTTCAATTGATTCGTGCCTAAGGGTGGGACTAGAACTCCCAGTCTCCTGGTCTCTAGGCCAGCATCTTCAACACTGCCCCATTATAGCTACAATTTTTCATTGATTCGTGCCTAAGGGTGGGACTAGAACTCCCAGTCTCCTGGTCTCTAGGCCAGCACCTTCAACACTGCCCCATTATAGCTACAATTTTTCAATTGATTCGTGCCTAAGGGTGGGACTAGAACTCCCAGTCTCCTGGTCTCTAGGCCAGCACCTTCACCACTGCCTTATAGTTACAATTTTTTATTAATTTGTGCCTAAGGCGGTACTAGAACTCCCAGTCTCCTGGTCTCTAGGCCAGCACCTTCGCCACTGCCCCATTATAGCTACAATTTTTCAATTGATTTTTACTAGCCTTATATCTCTTTGTGCTCCCTTGGTCGACCAGTTGGAGGCCAAGTATCTCAGTTCGGTGTTTGTGACTCCACTCCCATTTTATTTTTTTAAACCCTTGCAGTATTCTGGCTTTGGCTGCCGTTGAGCAGAGTTAATGGTTAAGGTTTAAAGCCTGCTGTTCCATCACCTGCTAGAGAATAAATCTGGAATCTCTGCAAAATGCAGATGTTCATTACTGAAATTGCCACCATCCTTCTTCTCTCTGCCTCCTCTTCATTTACTCCGTAATTTGTAACTAAAGGTGTATAAATTCATAACCGGCGTTCCTCGTGGGCCATATGTCTAAATCAGCCCAATTGTTCTCTTATCGATATCAAGAATTCCCCTCCCTGGAAGTGACAGTGAGTGAAAAACGATGGGTGGGCGGAGTGAAATGTGACCTTAACTTAGGCAAGTACTGTCTCTCCTGCCGAGAGATTTATTACTCGGTAATGAAAGTCGTAAGCTTGAATAAATCACTTTTAAACATTTAAACCCTCCCGTGTTTAGAATATTTATAGGGGTATAATGAATTTGGATGGCGAGCTAATGAATGAGCACTCATCTGAATGCAAAGTGGCACAAAATCCTGGTTTCCCTGAATATTGTAGATTTCGCTAGTTTATTTTACGGCCTTGATGCAGCCCCTCCCCCACAATTGGCAAGAAAGAGAGGTGGCCATTATAAGGGCTGTGGAATTATATATCAGCAAGAGCTTTGTTCCTCTTTCGATCATCAAATTTTACAACTCACTATATTGCCAATCTTTGGCAGTGCTTCTCTCTTTGTCTATGGAGATTCTCAGTCATCCAGGTCATGGTTATCCCAAAGGCAGGGGTGAAATCCAGCAGGTTCTGGAGAATCGGTAGCGGAAATTTTGAGCATTTCGGAGAACCGGCAAATACCACTTCTGGCTGGCCCCAGAGCGGGGTGGGAATGGAGATTTTGCAATATCCTTCCCCCAGGAGTGGGAAGGGAATGTTGATTTTGCAGTATCCTTCCCCTGGAGTGGGGTGGGAATGGGGATTTTGCAGTATCCTTCCCCCAGGAGTGGGGTGGGAATGGAGATTTTGCAGTATCCTTCCCCAAAGCACCTTTGGGACAACCATGATCTGGATGACTGAGAATCTACAGACTTCCAAGACTGGAAGTTTTTAAGAAGATATTGGATAGTCATTTATCTAAAATGATATAGGGTGTAATGATATCCTGAACTGTGGGACAGCAGGTTTCCTGAGCGGGGAGTTGGACTACAAGACCTCCTTACAGAAGTCCTTTCCAACTTCTTCTGTTATTCATAGAATATATGTAAAGATGTCAATTTCTCTGGCTCAGATTTCCTATTGTCCGTATACCGCACACTCCATACAAAACGAGAGCCAGATTTGAAAACAGCTTCCTATAGTTTGGTGTTTTGTGTCTTCTGCTCTGAGTTGTATTCCAAGATCAGCTTTTTTTTCCAACTCTTTGGGTTTCTATCAAAAATGGCTACAGCTGAGGAAAACGTATCCTATTGATCCCTTTCCCATCTCTACCTCTTTCCCTCTGTTGTTTGATGTCCAGGTGTTGACCAGCATTTTGAAGCACACCGTGGTCCCGTGCACCTCAGAAGACCTGTCCACCGTCCAGGATCGTTGTCGTGATCCGGCTATCTCCGTGAGGAAGTTAGCGCTGCAATCTATTACGGAGCTCTTACAGGTAACGGGGTAACTTTTGACCCCTTCTAAGCCTTCCCTTCCCCCAAATCCTAGGACAGTGATGGCTAATCTTTTTGCCACCGCGTGCCAAAAGCGGGGATTGTGAGGGGGGGTGTCGCATGCACGCGTGCCCACACCCATAATTCAATGCGCGCACCCCCCGCGCATGTGCACATGACCCCCTCCCCGCACTCCCCCCCGCTTTTGGCATGCGATGGCATGGTGGGATTGGAAGGCCCATTTTTTGCCCTCCCCAGGCTCCAGAGACTTTCTAGGAGTCTGGGGAGGGTAAAAACTGCCTTCCCCACCCCCTTGGAGGCCCTCCGGAGGCAGGAAACAGCCCATTTCCCGACTTCCGGTGGGCCCAGAAGGCCTGAAAATCAGCTGGCCAGCCCGTGTATGCTTGCTGGAGCTGAGCTAGGGCAATGCCCAAGGATATGGCTCCGCGTGCCACCTGTGGCACGCGTGCCATAGGCTCACCATCACGGTCCTAGGAGATTATACTAAATCCTTGGAATTTGGGACCCAGAGCCCCACCACTGGCCCGGCCAGGGGATCTGGCAGCAGATTCGGACAATGAGGCAGTAGGGGAGGAACATGGGCCAGTCCTGGAGTCTGGGGAAGGCTCTGCGTCAGAGGCAGAGATGGGGCCAGGGCCATAAGACTGGTATCAGCTGCCTTTGGACATCAGTGAGGCAGACAAACATCTGGAGCCTGTTCCCAGTGTGCGCATGCGCAGAGTTGCCAGACGAAGGGAACAGCTAAAGAACAAGGGTCGACTTGGGAGTAAGGCCACAGGTGGACGATGAATGGCCCCACCCAGAGGGAATAAAAGAAGAGCGAAAGGGGAGTGGAGTTTGCAGGAGACAATTCGTTCATTCCTGCATTCTTGCCAAGTATTGCGGGCGTCTGAAAGACATCGGCCTGGCCACTCTCCAAGCCTGATAAAGGTCGGTAATTGGGAACTATCTTGAAAGACTGTGGGAGAGGAAAGACTTTGCTGGAGAGGAATTCACTGTCAATTAAATAAAAGGGGTTTTTGTCCTGACGAGGACTTAGCTTCGTGGCTTGGGGACGCCTAGGTCAAAACACTAGCTCTGTTGAAGGCCTCTTTAAGTTTCTTCAGCTACTGTGCATTTTTTTAAAAAATTTTTATGTCTTTTATTTTTAAACGTTCTTTTGAAGTTGCACCCTGCCCAAGGTCATAGATACGAGGTGGGCATTAACAGATTAATAGAGTTGGAAGGGACCTTGTAGGTCATCAAGTCCAACTCTCTGCTCAAGGCAGGAGACCTTATACCATCCCGATCAAATAAAGGAATGAATTGATCCGTTAATCCATACTATTGCTGATCTCTGCTTCTAATGATTCTGGCTCCCAGAGATGTATGACTCAACACTGGTCTAAGAAGATTCACTTCCTGCAGTAGTTTTTTTCTATAGGCTTTTGGCCTCATCCAGCATGGCTGCCAAGAAGATTCTAGAAAGAGTGCAGAGAAGAGCAACGAAGATGATTAGTGCACTGGAGGCTAAAACATATGAAGAACGGTTACAGGAACTGGGCATCATGGCTAGTCTAGTGAAGAGAAGGACCAGGGAAGACATGATAGCAGTCTTCCAATATTTGAAGGGCTGCCACAGAGAGGAGGGGGTTTTTCAAAGCACCCGAAGGCCAAACAAGGAATAATGGATGGAAACTGACCAAGGAGAGATTCAACCGGGAAACAAGGAGAATTTTTCTGACAGTGAGAACAATCAACCCATGGAACAGAAGTTGCCTTCAGAAGTTGTGGGCGCTTCATCACTGGAGGCTTTCAAGAAAAGATTGGACTGGGGTCTCCTGCTTGGGCCGGGGGTTGGACTAGATGACCTACAAGGTCCCTTCCAGCTCTTAAATCTCAGCACGATTCGCCACGTGCGAATAGGCGGGCCGTATAAATTTCCAAAAATCAAAATAAAATAAACCCGATTGGCCAGCCGAGCTTTCTAACCAGCGTCTCTTCTCCTTCTTCTTACAGTCACAACCGAAGAACCTTCTGATGCAGAAGGCTTGGCTCACGGGCGTCATCCCCGTCGTTATGGACTGCGAGACCTCTGTGCAGGAGAAAGTCCTGGAGTGCGTGGATCACCTCTTGCTCCAGCAAATGAAGCCCTGCCATAAATTCACGCATCAAGACAAGGACCAAGTGCTGGCTTGGGATCTCCTTACCTTGCTCACAAAAGAGAGTCAAGAGCTGAGGTAGGGTTTCTAACGTCTGGCTGAGCCCAGAAGCCTCCCCCTCTAATCATAGGCACAATATCTCAAAGCTGCTATTTTTTTAAAAAAAATATATATTGATTTTCTATTAAATACATTTTTTTTTAATTTATTTTTTTAATTTATGCCGCCCTTCTCCGGAGACTCCGGAGGGCGGCTTACAATGTGCTCAGCAATAGCCTTCATCCTTTTTTGTATATTTATAAAAAGTCAGTTTATTGCCCCCACAAACTGGGTCCTCAATTTACCTACCTTAGAAAGGATGGAAGGCTGAGTCGACCTTGAGCCTTGGCGAGATTCGAACCTGCAGTAATTGCAGGCAGCTGGTCTTAATAACCAGCTTAATAACAGGGTGCCTTAGACCACTGTACTACCAAGGCTCTTATTTCTTAGTGCTTAATAAACATAGTCTTGTCCTGGTATATAATTTGCTTAGTAATACGAATTTAACAATAAAGGACGCTGTGGCTCAGTGGCTAAGACAGTGAGCTTGTCGATCAAAAGGTCAGCAGTTCGGCGGTTCAAATCCCTAGCGCTGCGTAACAGAGTGAGCTCCCGTGACTTGTCCCAGCTTATTGCAACCTAGCAGTTCGAAAGCACGTAAAAAAATGCAAGTAGAAAAATAGGGACCACCTTTGGTGGGAAGGTAACAGCGTTCCGTGCGCCTTTGGCGTTGAGTCATGCCGGCCACATGACCACGGAGACGTCTTCAGACAGCGCTGGCTCTTCAGCTTTGAAACGGAGATGAGCACCGCCCCCTAGAGTCGGGAACGACTAGCACATATGTGCAAGGGGAACCTTTACCTTTACTTTACAAATGTACATTCTTTATCTGTACCCCTTTTTTCCAACCATTGGTAAAATAAATTCCATGCTTGCTAACATTCTACATCTTCTTTCCGTTTAATTTTCAATGTCAGTCTATCCCTTTCTGCACAATCTAGTATCTTCCTGAGTATCTCTTCATCTCGCGGTGTATCTTCATTTTTTCCAGTATTGTGCGAATATAATCCTCGCTGTCGAGAACCCTCTCTTCTAATCTTAACTCACAATGGATCAAAAGTGCTTTTTCAAGAGGCAGCTGGATTTCCTTTGTTTTTTTCCTTCCGCTGTGTCTCATTCCTTTTAGTCTCTTCCTACTTAATGACAAAAGTGAAGGCAAAAAACCCGCGACGCCTTGCTAAAAAAAACGAGAGCAGAAAGTTTCAGCATCGGAAGCTGAAAGTTGGGAGAGGGTCTAAGCTAAGTCCTCAAGACTGCTACTTGCCTGTCCTTAAGTGCAGATCTTTGCACTTCCTTTTATTAAGTTATAGAGCAGTGATGGTAACTGGAGCGCGCATGAACACGAAAGCTGTTCTTTATGGTTCTGTTGTGCGCATGCGCTTCGGCAATTTGCTCTCTTCCGGGTTCTGGCGCATCTATGCGCGCCGGACAGCTGGTCTTCCCACGAATCCCGGAAGAGCAGCTGGTGATGGCACGCGTGCCCACAGAGAGGACTCGGCGTGCCACCTCTGGCACATCTGCCATAGGTTCGCCATCACGGTTATAGAGTATTATAAAATGCCAGGAGCCTGGTTTAGCTCAACAGACAGAAGCACTGTAATTTAACACCAGCTGTCTGCAATTAAAGTAAGATAGAATCTCGCCAGGCTCAAGGTTGACTCAGCCTTCCATCCTTTCTAAGGTAGGTAAATTGAGGACCCAGTTTGTGGGGGCAATAAGCTGACATTGTATAAATATACAAAAGGATGAAGGCTATTGCTTAACACACTGTAAGCCGCCCTGAGTCTCCGGAGAAGGGCGGCATATAAATCAAATTTAAAAAAAAAATACAAAATTCAAAAGTAAATAGAAGAGCAGTAGGAGGAGGGAGGGGAAAGAGAAGTGAGGAAAGATGGGGGCGGGAGAAAAAGAAGCATTGACTTCCGACTCTTTTTGGTACAGTAAAATAAGGCGTTAACATCAAATCACAGCTTTTTGCTTTTCCATAATAGTATAAGCAAGTCGTTTCTGTAAAGATCCATCAATCTAATCTGGAAAACCCAAAGTCAAGAGTTATATTCTTTTCCACGTCAAGGACGAAGTCCAGAAGCGGTTTCCATGTGGAAACAAAAGTGCTTACAAAAGTACTTAAGGGTGTACTCACTTTTGTTGCCAGCAGTTTAGACATTAATGGCTGTGTGTTGCATTATTTTGGGGAGACAGCACTGTTATACAAGCTGTATACTCAATATTTTTAGTATCTTTTATTTTATGTACACTGAGAGTGTATGCACCAAGAGAAATTCCTTGTGTGTCCAATTATACTTGGCCAATATAAAAAATCTCTTCTCTTCTCTTCTCTTCTCTTCTACTCTACTCTACTCTACTCTACTCTACTCTACTCTACTCTACTCTACTCTCTTCTACTCTCTTCTACACTACTCTACTCTACTCTACTCTACTCCTATTCTATTCTATTCTATTCTATTCTATTCTATTCTATTCTATTCTATTCTATTCTATTCTACATTGTAGCCAAGTGTCATTTCTTCGGTGTTGTCCCATGGAAAGGTATACTTAAATATTTACAAAATGTGAGGGGGTGTACTCACTTCTGGGACATACTGTATGCTCTTTCCTTTAATCAAAGTGGTCAGCTTTGCCATTTCAGCCAACTCCCCTCAACTTCTGCAACCATTCTTCCACATGCTAGGAATCGATGTGTCCTTCCATTTTTTGGGCAGATCCTTGTTTTTTTTTTAAATCAACAAAAATGGCTATATGCTAATTAGAAATTTCCCTCCCTCCTTCGGAGAATATCCATCTTTACTGAGCTCAGCTTGTTTCTCTGCCTGCAACTCCAAGCATTTATTCCATGCAGGGTGGATAAAAATCAATGATTTTTTTTAAAAAATCAAAAAATATTTTTTTTGATTTAAATCGGATTTTTTTGATTTTTATCAAATTTATTTTAATAAAAAACTTTTGGGGTAAAAATCTATCGTAAGATAGTTTTCTATTTAAGATACATAAATAATTTAGTTTATTCAGCATGAAATGGAGCTTAGCTATGTAGCATGAGGCTGTATATTCTGCAACACTGGGACTATCGGTGAGTCAACAGCGGGTCAAAAGAGTAGCAGAGATGACAGTTGCTCTTTAAAAAATTATGATTTAAATCGAGTTGATTTAAATCAAGCCTTTTTACTAGTGATTTAAATCATGACTTAAATTGTGATTTAAATCAACTCGACTTAAATCAAATGCTTAACGCATTGTAAACCGCCCTGAGTCTCCGGAGAAGGGCGGCATATAAATAAAAAAATTAAAAAAAAATTAAATTAAAATCCACCCTGATTCCATGGTCACTCTCTCTCTCTCTCCCTCCCTCCCTCCATCTCTCTCTCTCTCTCTCTCTCTCTCTCTCTCTTTCCTCCCTCCCTCCCTCTCTCTCTCTCTTTCTTCAGCTTTTACAGGAAGCAAAATAAGGGGTGAGGTGCCGTTTCTGGAATGACAGGAACATATGCTGAATTAAAAACAGCGTCTGTTTATTAGTCAATAGCGTGTAACAGCTTCTGAAATAGAACATGTTGTGTTAGGATGGCTGATACCATCAAACCAATCCTAATTTTGGCCCGTGGATGAGACACTTGGAATTTTTAAATTGCCTGGGAGGTTTTCTGAATCATTTCAATATTTTTCGCCCTATTTTGAGACAAGTGAAAATGTACACGGGAGGAAGACAGTTTTTTTGGCACGGAGGAATAACGTTTTTGAAGTTTAAAGGGTCACATGGGTGACGCATGAGAAAGATGAAGGAACTAAATCCAGATATTGCTTAGTCATGAAAAAAAAAAAGCGTAGAAAATGTCTGACATGCCAAAATTTAATTTCGGAGCCTCGGGTTTCAAAATCTGCTTTTTGTTAATCTTTCGGTTAAACTGATAAACAGATTGTATAAACGTTGCATATTACTTTGAAGAAGGCTCTGGTAATCTGTGTGAATAGAATAGAATAGAATAGAACAGAACAGAACAGAATAGAATATTGGAATGAAGAGTAGAGTAAAGTAGAATAGAATAGAATAGAATAGAATAGAATAGAATAGAATAGAATAGAATAGAATAGAATAGAATAGAATAGAATAGAATAGAATAGAATAGAATTGAATTCTTTATTGGCCAAGTGTGATTGAACACACAAGGAATTTGTCTTTGGTGCATATGCTCTCAGTGTACATAAAAAGAAAAGATACTTTCGTCAAGAATCCTAAGGTGCAACACTTAATGATGGAATGGACCAGGGGTGAAATACTCCTGGTTTGGACCGGATTGCCCGATCCGGTAGCGATGGCAGCAGGTGGTTCGGAGAACCGGTAGCAAAAATCCCTGTCCCTGCCCCCCCCCTCCATTGCCCAGCTGAGCTGCACAATCATCAAAGGCTTTTTTTTTTTTTAATTTTAAAAAGCATTTTTTTTCTACAACCTCTTCGGCCGAAAAAAATGCTTTTAAAAGTTTAAAAAAAAAGCCTCTGATGATCGCGCGGCTCAGCTGGGATCGTCAGAGGCTTTTAAAAGCTTTTTTTTTTTTACAACCTCTTCAGCCCAAGAGGTTGTAGAAAAAATGTTTTTAAAAGAAAAAAAAAGCCTCTGATGATCAGGCAACTCAGCTGGGATCGTCAGAGGCTTTTAAAAGCATTTTTTTTTTTACAACCTCTTCGGCTGATTTTAAAAGTAAAAAAGAAAAGTTGCCCACGCCCACCCAGTCACATTATCCCGCACCAAACTACACCCACAGAACCAGTAGTAACAAATTTTACGTTTCACCACTGGAATGGACCCTTCTGTAGTTCTTTGCACCTTGGCCCAGAGAGATTAAAAAAAGCTCCTGCCTTTGTTGTAAATTAAATTAGACTCCTGTAGTTTGTAAACCATAAACTTTGAATAGCATGCATTAGCAATAGCACTTAGGTTTATATACCGCTTTGCAGTCCTCTATGAGCGGTTTTACAGAGACAGCATATGGCCCCCAACAATCTGGGTCCTCATTTTACCCACCTCAGAAGGATGGAAGACTGAGTCAACCTTGAGCTGGTCAGGATCGAACTCCTGGCAATTGGCAGAATTAGCCTGCAATGCTGCATTCTAACCACTGAAAAGGAAGGAAGGAAGGAAGGAAGGAAGGAAGGGAAGGAAGGAAAGAAAATAGCAATAGCACTTAGATTTATATACCGCTTCACAGTGCTTTCCAGCCCCTTCTAAGAGGTTTACAGAGTCAGCATATGGCCCCCCAACAATCTGGGTCCTCATTTTACCCACCTCAGAAGGATGGAAGACTGAGTCAACCTTGAGCTGGTCAGGATCGAACTCCTGGCAATTGGCAGAATTAGCCTGCAATGCTGCTTTCTAACCACTGAAAGGAAAGGAAAGGAAAGGAAAGGAAAGGAAAGGAAAGGAAAGGAAAGGAAAGGAAAGGAAAGGAAAGGAAAAGAAGATAGCAATAGCACTTAGACTTACATACCGCTTCACAGGGCTTTTACAGCCCTCTCTAAGTGGTTTACAGAGTCAGCCTCTTGCCCCCAACAATCTGGGTCCTCATTTTACCCACCTCAGAAGGATGGAAGACTGAGTCAACCTTGAGCTGGTCAGGATCGAACTCCTGGCAATTGGCAGAATTAGCCTGCAATGCTGCATTCTAACCACTGAAAAGGAAGGAAGGAAGGAAGGAAGGAAGGAAGGGAAGGAAGGAAAGAAAATAGCAATAGCACTTAGATTTATATACCGCTTCACAGTGCTTTCCAGCCCCTTCTAAGAGGTTTACAGAGTCAGCATATGGCCCCCCAACAATCTGGGTCCTCATTTTACCCACCTCAGAAGGATGGAAGACTGAGTCAACCTTGAGCTGGTCAGGATCGAACTCCTGGCAATTGGCAGAATTAGCCTGCAATGCTGCTTTCTAACCACTGAAAGGAAAGGAAAGGAAAGGAAAGGAAAGGAAAGGAAAGGAAAGGAAAGGAAAGGAAAGGAAAGGAAAGGAAAGGAAAGGAAAAGAAGATAGCAATAGCACTTAGACTTACATACCGCTTCACAGGGCTTTTACAGCCCTCTCTAAGTGGTTTACAGAGTCAGCCTATTGCCCCGCAACAATCTGGGTCCTCATTTTACCCACTTCAGAAGGATGGAAGACTGAGTCAACCTTGAGCTGGTCAGGATTGAACTCCTGGCAATTGGCAGAATTAGCCTGCAATGCTGCATTCTAACCACTGAAAAGGAAGGAAGGAAGGAAGGAAAATAGCAATAGCACTTAGATTTATATACCACTTCACAGTGCTTTTCAGCCCTCTCTAAGCAGTTTACAGAGTCAGCCTATTGCCCCGCAACAATCTGGGTCCTCATTTTACTCACCTCGGAAGGATGGAAGGCTGAGTCAACCTTGAGCCCATCAGATTCGAAGGAAGTCTGAGCTGCAGTACTACATTCTAACCACCAGGGCTCCTAGTTACATTCATTACATCCATCCGACATTAGGATTTATTAAAATAAGCTAGCTTCATTAATCAAACTCTTTTCATGCATCTTAGTTAAAAGAAAAGGTGGCAGTTTCTCTGGACAAAACGAACAGCAAGCTAATGGAGTTTGGCTTTCTGGCAATGGTGAAATTCAGTGACCGTGGCATCCACCGAATGCAAAAGGCCCTTATGATTGATTGTTCTCTCTTTCTCTTTCTTTCTCTCTCTCTCTCTCTCTCTCTCTCTCTCTCTCTCTCTCTCTCTCTCTCTCTCTCTCTCTCTCTCTCTCTCTCTCTCTCTCTCTCTCTCTCTCTCTCTCTCAGCCGCTATTTAAGCAAAGCTTTCCACATTTTGGCTCAGAAGAACAAATTCTCCTCTTCGTTCATTAACGGCGTCATTTCCCATACCGAAACCGAGCGTGCCGCGGCTGCTTGGATGTTATTGGCAAAAGTGGCTGGTTCCTCACCCAAGTTGGACTATTCCAAAATCATTGATGCCTGGGACAGCATCAGCAGGTGAGTGAAAACTCCCACGAAAGCGGGAGTGAGCATATGGCTGGAGTTAAATATGGCAATCAAGTGCTTCCTCTGGTTTTGGCCTAACACACAGGGCTCCAAACCTAGAGACTGTCAACCCTGAAGCTGACCTGACCGAGGCCATTTTGAGGCTTTAGTGTTGCCACGCTGGAGCTGAGGGATAGGGAGAGGGGGAATAGAGATAGCTGGGGTTTTATTGTTGTGGCCCGTCAGTGGCCTGTGCAGTTAGTAGCTGATTCCGACAGTGAGGAGGCTGGTGTAGTGTTGCGCCAGCAGCCTGTGCAGCTGGCGCTCAAGTCGGACAATGAGGAGGCTGGAGAAGATGTGGTGCCAGAGGCGGGGATTCAGCCAGGGCCTTCAGAACCTCCAGAAGCTCCCATAAGTGAAGAGGAGGAGGAGCCTCTTCTCGATGCACGAGCGCGCAGAGCTGTTAAAAGGCAGGAGTAGCTCCTCAGGAGGAGGTCTCCTCGAGAGTAAGGCTTGAGGCTAATTGGCCACTCCCCTAGCCTATTTAAGGAAGGACGACGACTGAGGCAATTTGCAGGAAACAACTTCGTTCATATTCCTTCGCGTCTTGATTCCAGAAACGTTTGATTCGGCTCTTGTTTATCACGTCAGTTTTCCTGCAAATTGCTTCTGGGCATTCTGCCAGCCTCAGTAAGATTACGGTTATCTGAAATACTGTGCCTCAGAATTGAGTTATTATTCTTTGGATTCTTGTTGGCTGTTCATGAAGTTAAATTAACAGCCCTTGTTCAGAAAAGACTGATTTAAACTGTACTTGTGTTCAAACAACTACTAAGAAAGCTCATTAGTAGTCCTTAATTAATAAACTAAGGTTTGTATGGACTTTGTGTGTGCTGCGTTCTTTGGGGTCCGTAGCTGGGGCAGAATATTTATAGCCAAAACAGAAGACTTTCTCCTTGAAACCAAGGACATTCCCACAGGTGGTTGGAGAGAGGAGAAGTGAAGTTACCAGGCAACCGGACGATGCCTTGATTGGACCATGTGACTGATTGTTTGGGGAAGGGGAAAAACTTTTACTTTTAATTGGGTGAAAACCGCGGGAACATTCAGAGTCGGTTTTCACCAGCCTGGGCCAATATGATATATCCAATAAAACTATTCTTTGAGGAATCTACCTGCCTCGGAGTTCTGTTTGCTATGGGTGTATTACTTGGAACCCTGACAGCGACTTTAAGACTTGTGGACTTCAAGTCCCAGAATTCCTCAGCCTGGCTGTAGAATTCTGGGAGTTGAAGTCCACAAGTCTTAAAAGTTGCCAAATTTGGGGACCCCTGGCCTAGTATGTTGACCCCAGCCCTTGGTTTACGGCCCAGAGTCAAATGAGCCACGGCACAACATATGAATCTAGTTGCTTTCATTCATTCATGAGAAGTGGGATCATTCATCATTTCATTCTTCTCCATTGTTCCAGACAGCCCGAAGCCAACCTGGAGACCATGGTGCACATCCTCAGCGTGATTGGAAGTGTTGCCAGACACCTGCCTAGCAGCACCCAGAGCAGGCTAATGAGTGAGAACTCACTAAACAGTCATTTGGGAGGGTACTTTTTCTTGTGGTCCGCCGGCGGCCTGCAGAGCTGGCAACAGATTCGGACAGTGAGGAGGCTGGGGAGGAACATGGGCCAGTCTGGAGTCTGGGGAAGGTTCAGACGAGGGCTCTGCGTCGGAGGCAGAGAGGGGACCAGGGCCATCTGGTAGTTATGTGCTGCCTCCGGAGCCTCTGGAATCTGACATCAGCGAGGCAGAAGAACAGTGTGAGCCTGTTCCCAGTGTCCGCATACGCAGAGTTGCCAGAAGGCAAGAACAATTAAGGAGAAAAAGGGTGACTCAGGAGTAAGGCTTGGAGTTGATTGGCCCCTCCCATAAGGAGCAAACGGACATGAGCCTTTGCAGGAAGCAATTAGTTCATATAGTCAATTCAAGCTCAGAAGTCCGTTTGACTCTGTGCTAAGTTTGGCCTTGCAAAACTAATTGGCAATTAGGTCTCTGGCAGCATTTGGGGTGCTTATCAACATTACCCTGAACGACTGTGTCAACTCAAGCAGACATCTGTCGGAAACTTCCCAGACTGTTTGTGAATCGTTACGGGCTGTGAATGACCATAATTCACAGCCGTCTCAACAAAAGAGGTTTTTTGGAGACTAAAATTGTGATTTATGCTTTAGAACCCTTTTCTGGAAGCAACTCTTATGCAATCTTTGTGGTGAGGGGGAAGGGCTGTCTATGCCCCCCAACACCCATTTGCTCAGGGGGGTTTGGCCTTCTTTTGCAGATGATCTCAAATGTTGGCTGCAGGACTTCCGGTGTCCTTTGGAGGCGATCAGCTCAGCTATCGAAACTCTGCAGAAGCTTAGCCAGGCCGTCACAGATGCCCCAAAGGAGATGCAGGTGAGACTCGCCGAGTCTTCTTCAAAAACTGTGGATGTTTTGTCCCAAAGGTGCTTTGTTTTCAGGAGGCAACTGGGACTTCCTTGTTTTTTTTCTTTTGAAGACGTTTCGCTTCTCATCCAAGAAGCTTCTTCAGCCCTGACAGGATAGTGGGGAATGGAAGGATTTATTCTGTCTGTATCCTTACGATTTATATTAATTGTTTCCTGGTATGATTTGATTGCTTATTTGTACCCTATGACTATCATTAAGTGTTGTACCTTATGATTCTTGATAATGTATCTTTTCTTTTTATGCACACTGAGAGCGTATGCACCAAAGACAAATTCCTTGTGTGTCCAATCACACTTGGCCAATAAAGAATTCTATTCTAATCTAATCTAATCTAATCTAATCTAATCTAATCTAATCTAATCTAAAAATTTACTGAAATTCCATCCACATCATGTTTGAACAGGAGCTGCTGAACAACATGTGTGGAGATCTTTTACCGACCTGTGAGCAATACATCTCAAAAATAGTCCTCAAAGAATTTGGCACGGAACAGCTGCAAGAGGACCTCTTGGTAAATAAAATCAGCGGGGTTGTGAGTGGTTAAACTCTGAATATCAAATCTGGGGGTTCAGCCAGCCCACCAGAGGAAGCCTTAATAAAAGATTGGTCAAGGCAACCCCTTCTTTCCATTTTTTTTAAAAAATTTGATTTATATGCCGCCCTTCTCCGGAGACTCAGGGCGGCTTACAATGCGCTAAGCAATAGCCTTCATCCTTTTGTATATTTATACAAAGTCAGCTTATTGCCCCCACAAACTGGGTCCTCAATTTACCTACCTTAGAAAGGATGGAAGGCTGAGTCAACCTTGAGCCTTGGCGAGATTTGAACCTGCAGTAATTGCAGATAGCTGGTCTTAATAACCAGCTTAATAACAGGGTGCCTTAGACCACTGTACTACCAAGGCTCTTTAGCTAGACTTTCACCGAATCATCATCATCATCATTTAATGATCCTATAATCCCTTATGGGATGGAGTCTGGGCAATTGAATGGAGCTAGCAGAGCCTTTTAATGGCCGGATGCCTTTCCCATTGCCAGTGCAGAGTTTTGTTTAGCAGTTACATTCTCAGTATGCCCCGAGAGAGAAATATCTGCCTCTACCGAACTCACAGCCTCTTGATTGGGAGGCGAGAGCTCCACCTCTAAGCCACCGCACCACTCTTAAGACTTTCACCGAATAGTATTTTAATACCCATTGTAGGATTCTCTTTCCGGTTGATGGCTTTGTTTCGTTTGGCAGGTGAGGCACCTCTTCACCTTGGGTGAGATTGCGCAGCTCTGTCCAGCCAAAGTGGACAAACGCGTCTTCTTGTTGATCCAATCCCTCTTGGCTAGTCCTGACAACATGGAACAGTGTAAGCTCTTCCTCCTCCTTCGGATGACCACCTTGCAGAGGGCGTGGCCTGCCTCCTATCCCCCAAAGTCCTTTCTTTATTCTCTGTGTGTGTTGTCTTTTAGTGTCCAGCCCTCCGGAGAATGAGGACCTCCCGGTGTCTCAACCGTTGTCGCAATTCCAAGGCTCCGTGATGCCTTCTACAGTCAGAGCACATGCCTTCATTACTCTGGGTAGGACACCTAGGCATTTTTTTTAAAAAAATTGATTTATATGCCGCCCTTCTCCGGAGACTCAGGGCGGCTTACAATGCGTTAAGCAATAGCCTTCATTCTTTTGTATATTTGTACAAAGTCAGCTTATTGCCCCCACAAACTGGGTCCTCAATTTACCTACCTTAGAAAGGATGGAAGGCTGAGTCAACCTTGAGCCTGGCGAGATTCGAACCTGAATTTTACATTTCACCCCTGCAGGAAAGCTATGCCTGCAGCACGAGGACCTGGCGAAGAAGTGCATCGCGGCCTTGGCTCGCGAGCTGGAGGTGTCCAAGGACGTGGCCATCCGCAACAATGTGGTGATTGTGATGTGCGACCTCTGCGTCCGCTACACCACCATGGTGGACAGGTATATCCCCGACATTGCCATCTGCCTGAAGGATCCGGAGCCATTCATACGGAAACAGACGCTCATCCTCCTTACGAATCTCTTGCAGGTGAGGGGAAAGCAGAATGTCGGAATTTAAGCTTCTTCATTGTCTAGATTGGGCGTGCTCAGGTTTCAGGAAAATGTAGCACAGGGTGTTGAATTCATATTTTGTTGTTGTTAGTCGCAAAGTCGTGTCTGACCCATCGCGACCCCATGGACAACGTTCCTCCAGGCCTTCCTGTCCTCTACCATCCTCTGGAGTCCATTTAAGCTCACACCGACTGCTTCAGTGACTCCATCCAGCCACCTCGTTCTCTGCTGTCCCCTTCTTTTGCCCTCAATCGTTCCCAGCATCTTCTCTAATGAGTCCTTCCTTCTCATTAGGTGGCCAAAGTATTTGAGTTTCATCTTCAGGATCTGGCCTTCTAAAGAGCAGTCAGGGTTGATCTCTTCTAGGACTGACCGGTTTGATCTCCTTGCAGTCCAAGGGACTCACAGGAGTCTTCTCCAGCACCAGAGTTCAAAGGCCTCCATTCTTTGGTGCTCTGCCTTCCTTATGGTCCAACTTTCACAGCCATACATTGCAACTGGGAAAACCATCGCCTTGACTATACGCACTTTTGTTGGCAGGGTGATGTCTCTGCTTTTTAGAATGCTGTCTAGATTTGCCATAGCTTTCCTCCCCAGGAGCAAGCGTCTTTTGATTTCTGCTTCCGCTTTCACCTTTCAGCCCTAATCACAGGGTGCTACATTTTCATTAGGAACAAAAACCTGGAATTCACCTTTCCTAGCATGGACTCAGGACAATCGTCCAGTTAATTCAAAGATGCCATCTTTGAAAACCTAAAAAAAGCTTCCGAAAAGGGGAAGGTGCAGGGGGGGGTTTGAGGAAACGTTTACGGCTTTGAGCAAATGTACATATATATATATATTGTAGGGAAGACAGTATCCACCTTTTCTATCCAAAGGGCTAATTGTTGTGCTGTTTTGGTTTGATTAGGAAGAATTTGTGAAATGGAAAGGCTCTCTCTTCTTCAGGTTCGTCAGTGTTCTGGTGGATCCCAATCCAGAAATTGCCAGGTAAGGAAGGTTTTTTGGGAAGTTGGTAGGGTTCGAAACTTGGTGGTGTCTCCAATTCCTTCTGAAAATCTGGCAGAAGGTTCCAGCTAAGCCTTTTGTCCTTCAGGCGGTTTTTAGAAATATAGATCTTCAGTTTCTTTTTTTTTTTTCTTTCTTTCTTTCTTTCTTTCTTTCTTTCTTTCTTTCTTTCTTTCTTTCTTTCTTTCTTTCTTTCTTTCTTTCTTTCTTTCTTTCTTTCTTTCTTTCTTTCCTCCCTCCCTCCCTCCCTCCCTCCCATCTTTCTTTCTTTCCTTCCTTCCCTCCCTCCTTCCTTCCTTCCTTCCTTCCTTCCTTCCTTTCTTTCTTTCTTTCTTTCTTTCTTTCTTTCTTTCTTTCTTTCTTTCTTTATTTCTTTATTTCCTTCCTCCCTCCCTCCCTCCCATCTTTCTTTCTTTCCTTCATTCCTTCCTCCTTTCTTTCTTTCTTTCTTTCTTTCTTTCCTTCCTTCCTTCCTTCCTTCCTTCCTCCTTTCCTCCCTCCCATCTTTCTTTCTTTCTTTCTTTCTTTCTTTCTTTCTTTCTTTCTTTCTTTCATTCTTTAATTCTTTAATTCTCTTAAGTCTTGCATGCGTTAGGGTGCTAGAGAAAGCAGACATTATCTTATTAAATCAAGTCAAATATCTATTACAGTCATAAACCAGATAACTCTCCTTCCTCCCTCCCTCCCTCCGTCCCTCTCCTTCTCTCCTCTCCCACATCCTCCTCTCCTTTCCTCTCCTGCATCCTCTCCTCTCCTCTTCAACAAGAATTCTTAAGCCCTCTTCTCTAGAGTGATTAGTGAGACTGGGAACATCTTTCAAGAAACAAACAATTTTTAAAAACGCTGACGATACAGGGAGCCAACTGACTTTTCCTTTCTCCACAGTGTCTGAATTTAGGATGATATTATCCCATATCTTTCCAGCAGGGGGAAGTACAGCATTATATCGTTCGCCTTCGCTTGGCTGAAATCTAGTTTAGATTGGTTGCGTTTGATTAAAAAGCAGAAGGCGTTGATACCCGCTGTTTTATTTATGCTCGGGATAGTTCTTTAAACAAACACTTGGCAACTGTACTTGTAGGGCTTTTCAGTCCATTGTGTAAACTTGCATGAAAGTACAGTAAAAATAACAATGGTTCCAGATTGTGCGGGATTCTGTGTACAGAAAGAGGAGGAGAATGCATTTTCCACCGTGGCACGTGCCACTATTTTTAAAGGAATACCCAAGTATGAAGAACGGTTGCAGGAACTGGGCCTGGCTAGTCTAGTGAAGAGAAGGACCAGGGGAGACATGATAGCAGTCTTCCAATATCTGAGGGGCTGCCACAGAGAGGAAGGGGTCAAGCTATTCTCCAAAGCATCCAAAGGCCAGTTAAGGAACAATGGAAGGAAACTGAACAAGGGGAGATTCAACCTGGAAATAAGGAGAAATTTCCTGACAGTGAGAACAATCAACCAATGGAACAGAAGTTGCCTTTGGAAGTTGTGGGAGCTTCATCACTGGAAGCTTTCAAGAAGAGACTGGACTGCCCTTTGTCAGAAATTGTGTAGGGTCTTCTGCTTCAGCAGGGGGTTGGACTAGATGACCTACAAGGTCCCTTCCAACTCTGTTAATCTGTAAACTGTAACATCAACGGGGGAAAACCAGTTTCACTTAACAACCATATGACTAACTTAACAACGCAGCAAATCACTTTCAATAGTTGCAAGGAAGGTCGTAAAATGGGGCAAAGCTCACTTAACAAATGTCTCGGTTAGCGACAGAAACACGGGGCTCAATTGTGGTTGTAAATCGAGGACTGCCTGTATGAACCTTTCGCCCAATAAGATTTAATTTTCCTACTTCCCTTTTATGTTCCCTCTTGCAGATTCACTCTCCTCACTTCAAAAGTCTTGTTTATATACAGTAGTCGCCAAAATTGTGGAAAACCTTTTGGGAAAAGTGTATTTTTGAGGTTTGATGGCTAATAGCACCATTTTTTTTTTTTTTTTTTTTTTTGAGTTTCAAGATAATCCTATTTCACTGCTGGAATGGCCTGGGAATACCCCAGACCTTCACCCAATTGAAAATCTATGGAGCCAACTAAAGAAACTTGCTAGTCAGAAGCAACCCAGCAATAAAACCCAGTTCATAGAAGCCATCATTCAATCTTGGTTTCACACTATAACAGCTGCAGAACTAAAAGACTTGATTCACTCCATGGGAAGACATTGTAAGGCCGTAATTCATGCTAAAGGTTACCCAACGAAGTATTCACTGACATGGGGATCATTTTTGTATATCTCTTTTTCTACGTGTTTCACTTTTCTTCTTATACTGTAACTGCTATTCTAATAGCAAATCCTTCCTAAAAGTTATTGCATTACATTCTTGATTAAATTATTTTTCCACTGATGTATAATTTTATGGTACTACTCCAAAAAAAAAAAAAAAAGTGGTGTTATTAGCTAGTTATAGAAAATACATTTTTCCCAAAAGGTTTCCACAATTTTGGCCGCTATTGTAATTAAGTTAAATCTGTAGCCATGAACATCTCCTCTGAGGAACTATATGTAAAAACTACCCAGCTGAGAATGGGAATATTTTTCAATAAAAGTCCACACATTGGGCTGCGAACAGGGGAAAAAAATATGCATTTTCTTTCTCTTTAAAAAAAACAAAAAACAAAATCCTAAATATTGAGGTTCTGAGATCAGACTCAAGGCAAGTAGACTCGGTTCTTAATAAGATTTAGTTATCGTGAGTGACTAGTTAATTACCTCAAACATTGTAATTACTGACGGTGTTTACTGTTCTATGGAGTTATTTCTCCCTTTAATTATGCTGGATTATAATTAGAAGGAAAATTGTAGGATGAGCCCTCAAAGCTTTTGCTAAGGAGTTCAGGGTAAGGGAAGGGCACCGAAACAGGCTGCCTGGTTTTTAAGAACATTTTAAGCAAGGCGATTCACTGGAGGAGATTTTCCGAACTGGGAGAGGAGAGATCTCAGGTTTCAACACAGCTCTGATTTATGGTTGCTTTGGTGTCACGCCAGTGGCCCCCCACCCTCTTAGCATTGTGCCAGCATCCATAATAATAATAATAATAATAATAATAATAATAATAATAATAATAATAATAATAATAATAATAATAATAATAATTTTATTTCTATACCGCCCTTCTCCCGAAGGACTCAGGGCGGTGTACAGCCAATTTAAAAACACAAGACACAACAATGATTAAAAATTAAAATAATTAAATAGATTTGGCCGGTTTAAAACCCCAAAAATTTAAAATACCCCAATTTAAAATCATTATGTTGATAGCGCGGCCTGGCGGAACAACAGGGTCTTCAATGCGCAACGAAACACCCGGAGGTCGGAGATCTTACGTATTTCCGGGGGCAGTTCATTCCACAGGGCTGGGCCTCCCCCTGGGTGTCGCCAGCCGACATAACTTGGCCGATGGCACCCTGAGGAGACCCTCTCTGTGGGAGCGGACTGGCCGGTGGGAGGCTACTGGTGGCAGAAGTCGGTCTCGAAGGTACCCAGGTCCAATGCCATGGAGCACTTTAAAGGTGGTAACCAACACCTTGAATCGCACCCGGAAGACCACTGGGAGCCAGTGCAGCTCGCGCAGGAGGGGTGTCACGCGGGCACAACGAGTTGCGCCCATAACCACCCGTGCGGCCGCATTCTGGACCAGTTGCACCCTCCGAGTGCTCTTCAAGGGGAGCCCCATGTAGAGAGCATTACAATAGTCCAGCCAGGAGGTGACAAGGGCATGAGTGACCGTGCGCAATGTAGAGAAGAGTCTGCAGCTTTTGTTTGTTTATTTATTAATTAATTAATTAATTAATTAATTAATTAATTAATTACATGTATTTATACCGGAATACCGCCAATAGCCTCCCACCGGCCGGTTCGCTCGCACAGAGAGGGCCTCTTCAGGGTGCCGTCGGCCAGACAACGTCAGCTGGCGACCCCCAGGGGGAGAGCCTTCTCTGTGGCGGCACCTGCCCTCTGGAATGGCCTACCCCCCAGAGATACACACGATACCAGGCCTCCGGACTTTTCATCGGACTCTGAAAACACATCTATTTCATCTAGCCGGGCTGGCTTGACCCCATCCTTGCGGTTTTAAATTTGAAATTGGTTTTAACTGGGTTATTTTAAATTGATGGCCAACATTATTTAATGTTTTTTAAACTGCTTTTAAATTTTATATGTTGTGTTTTACCGTGGCTGTTCACCGCCCTGAGTCCTGTTGGAGAAGGGCGGTATACAAAATAAATAAAATAAAATAAAATAAAATAAATAAAATAAATAAAATAAAATAAAATAATAAAATAAAATAAAATAAAATAAAATAAAATAAAATAAAATAAAATAAAATAAAATAAATATGGCACCATTCTCCCGAAGGACTCAGGGCGGCGAACACAAGTTAAGAAACAAGTACAATAAAATCCCATTTTAAACCAAATAACTAATTAATAATAATAAAATCCGGAATCAGAGTCAGCCTATTTGTTTGAACAGCCAAGTCGTCAGGTCCCGACGGAAGGAACAGAGATCAGGAGCTAAGATAAGTATCTTAGTTGATACTTCATGGGAAAAATTAAGCGGCTGACCGTGTTAAAAAAAATAACAACAATCAGGATTTCACATCCAATGGTCCAGTAATATTGGATTCCCTGAGTGATAGTGGATTCCAGAGGTGGTATTCAGCAGGTTCTGACCAGTTCTGGAGAACCAGTAGTGGAAATTTTGAGTAGTTCGGAGAACCGGCAAATACCACCTCTGGCTGGCCCCGCCCCCATCTATTCTCTGCCTCCTGAATCCCGGTTGATCGGGAGGAAATGGGGATTTTGCAGGAACCCGGACAGGCGTTTTCTTCAGTGCTGTCATTTTCTTGGCCCTTCTTCCCTCTCCAGCTTCGTCAGGTTCTGCTTGGTGCATCTCCTCCTCAAAAGGAATCCGGTCATGTTTTCTCAGCACTTCATCGAATGCATCTTCCATTTCAACGGCTACGAGAGGCACGAGAAGTACAACAAGTTCCTCCAGAGCGAAAGGTCGGTGAATATGGTTTATTTGCATCCTGCCTTGCTTTCTTTTTACAGATAACTCGAGGTGGCAGACATACTTTCCTCTTCCTATTTTCCCCACAACGACAACTTTTGTGAGGTGGGTTGGGCCAAAGTCAACCAGTTGACTTTCCTGGCTGTGGCAGGACTAGAACTCACAGGCTCCTGGTGATTGGCCCAAAGTCACCCAGTTGGCTTTCACAGCTAAGGCAGGACTAGAACTCAGAATTTCCTGGTGATTGGCCGAAAGTCACCCAGTTAGCTTTCACAGCTAAGGCAGGACTAGAACTCACAATCTCCTGGTGATTGGTTCAAAGTCACCCAGTTGGTTTTCATAGCTAAGGTAGGACTAGAACTCACAATCTCCTGGTGATTGGCCCAAAGTCACCCAGTTGGCTTTCACAGCTAAGGCAGGACTAGAACTCACAATCTCCTGGTGATTGGCCTAAAGTCACCCAGTTGGCTTTCAAAACTAAGACAGGACTAGAACTCACAATCTCCTGGTGATTGGCCCAAAGTCACCCAGTTGGCTTTCATGCCTAAGGCCGAACTACAACTCACAGCCTCCCACTTTCTAACCCGGTGCCTTAGAAGAAAATCAGTCTGGACCATGCATGAGAAGAAAAGGGCTGAAGCTGGAGACAGATGAGAAGCCTGGGGACAGGAGACATTCTCTGATTCTAGAGAAGAGGGCTTTTGAGGTAGCTCAGAGATCACAGTTCTTTTTAGCTGAGAATCAGGGTTGAATCTTTGAATGGGGGGCCCCAGGCCACACTCTTAAGAACTGGTGGGGCCAGGATGGAACCTTCAGCTGAATTGAAATGGAATTTAATACACTGAATACTGTATTTTTTGGACTATAAGATGCACCGAAGTATAAGACGCACCAAGATTTCAAAGAGGTAAACAAGAAAAAAATATGTTTTTGCCCTCCCCAGGCCCCAGGAGCACTCTGCAGGCCTCCGAAATCCTCTGCAGACCTTGTTTTCACAAAAACGGGGGCCTGCAGAGTGCTCCTGGGGGCTGGGGAGGGCAAAACCGTCCCCGTTTTCACGAAAAACGGGAGCATTTTTGGACTCCCAAACTCCCCCATGTGTCGCATTTTTGCCCTCCCCAATCCCCAGGAGCACTCTGCAGGCCTCCCAAACCCTCGGCAGGATCCATTTTTGCAAAAAACGGGCCTGTTTATGGCAAAAACGGGACGTGCAGGATGAGGTTTTGGGAGGCCAAAAATGGCTGATTCGGTGTATAAGACGCACCAACATTTCCACCCTCTTTTGGGGGGGGTGCATCTTACATTCCGAAAAGTATGGTACATTCCCTCCCCGTGCATTTAATTATTTTCTCCTGCCTTTCTATGAACAATTACAAGGGCTGGTTGTTTCAGAAAAAAATTCACTTGGGGAGAGCCTCAGGTTCAGTTGTCCAGCTGTCAGGTGTATTTTCCCCACAACTCCACCTTAACAATCCTCAGGGGCCTCTCTCTCCGGCCATGAGTGAATGCAGGGAGTGGCTCTTTGCGTGTCTTGCTCAACTCCTGGATTTTGTTTCTCTTGCAACAGGGAGAAGAACCTCTTTTCCCTGAAGGGCAAAGCCAACAAAGGGCCCCGGATGCAGATCTACAAGTTCCTCCTGGAGCATTTTACCGACGAACAGCGATTCAACATCACCTCCAAAATTAGCCAGAACGTCCTGGGTATGGCTGAAGTTTTAAAGCAGGGATCCCCAACCCCTGAGTCGTGGCCTATTTGCAACCGGGCCACGGGCCACTGCATACGCACTTGCACTCAAGCTGTGTGTACATGCCGGTTTGTGCTGCCCGGTTCCCTCTCCTCCCTCAAGCTGGGCTGCCAACCTGCAAAAGATGGGGACTGTGCTATTCAGCAGGTTCTGACAGGTTCTGGAGAACCGGTAGCGGAAATTTTGAGTAATTCGAAGAACCGGCAAATACCACCTCTGGCTGGCCCCAGAGTGGGGTGGGAATGGAGATTTTGCAATATCCTTCCCCCCAGGAGTGAGGAGGGAATGGGGATTTTGCAGTATCCTTCCCCCAGGAGTGGGGAGGGAATGGGGATTTTTTATTATCCTTCCCCCAGGAGTGAGGAGGGAATGGGGATTTTGCAATATCCTTCCCCTGGAGTGGGATGGGAATGGGGATTTTGCAATATCCTTCCCCTGGAGTGGGGAGGGCATGTGGATTTTGCAATTTCCTTCCCCCAGGAGTGGGGTGGAAATGGAGATTTTGCAGCATCCTTCCCCTGGAGTGGGGTGGGAATGGAGATTTTGCAGTATCCTTTTCTCCATCATCTAGGTAAAGGGTGTCAAACTCAATTTCATTGAGAACTATATCAGGGTTGTATTTGACCTTGGGGGGCCAGGGTGGGCGTGGCCAGGGTGCATGTGGCCAACTCAACGTCACGCGTATCAGGGGTGCCTGTGGCGGTCCGAGCGCTCTGCCAGCGAAAACGGGCTCCCGAGCTCCGTTTTCGGCTGCAACGGCCTCCTGCAACCCTCCACCAGTGAAAATGGAGCTCAGGAGGACCCGCTCCGTTTTTGCTGGCAGAGGCACCACAGGCTGGTCCTTTGCTGTTTCCAGGGCAGCCCCGTGGACCAGATCTAAGCACCCCCGGGCCTTGAGTTTGACACCTCTGCTCTAGGTCATGGTCATCCCAAAGGTGTTTTTCCAAGAGGCAACTGGACTCTCTGGTTACTATTATTCCTTCTCATCCAAGAAAGCTTCTCAGCATTTCATATTCTCCCTTTCCTTTCTCCAAAAATTGATGGCAGCCTGCTTTGTGGACGGCGTCCTCCCGCTCAATATGGAAGCCAGCCAGCTGCTCTCGGATACCTTTGAGATCTTGAGCTGCAAAGAGATCAAGCTCTCGGCCATGAGATCCAGACCAGAAGAAGACATCCAACCGGAAGAAGATGAATTGGCCATGGCCAATGCCGTCATGCAGGTGGCCCAGAAGAAGCTCATTTCACAAGTGAGTCTTAAAAATAGCGCCGCCTGGAGTAGGTTGTTCCCTTTTTTACTTGCCCCAGAACAAAATAATTGGCAGTTTCAGTGGGAAGAGACCAGAGGTGGGTCTCAGCAGGTTCTGACCAGTTCTGGAGAACCGGTAGCGGAAATTTTGAGTAGTTCGGAGAACCGGTAGTAAAAATTCTGACTGGCTCCGCCCCCATCTAGTCTCTGCCTCCCAAGTCCCAGCTGATTAGGAAGAAATGGGGATTTTGCAGTATCCTTCCCCTGGATTGGGGAGGGAATGGAGATTTTACAGTATCCTTCCCCCGCCACGCCCACCAAGCCACGCCCACCAGGCCATGCCGCACCCACCAAGCCACACCCACACAACCGGTAGTAAAAAAAAATTGAAACCCACCGCTGGAACAGAGACGCCTCACTTCCCATCTTGCTCGTCATGCTACAAGTCACCATTATTGGAAACGTTCTCATTTTTCATTTTTTTATTACTTTATAATATAGCATACAACGAAATGCAAAAATAAATAGTAGAAGTTTGGAAAGGGAAGGGGAAGGTGGGGGAAAGCAAGGGGAAAAAAGGAAAAAAATAAAGGCATTGACTTCCAACTCCATTTGGTGGAGTAGAATAAGGCATTAAGATCTAACCTCAGCTTTTTACTTTGACATAATAGTATAAACTAGCCATTTCTCTAAGAACAAATCTCTCTAATCGGTAAAACCCAAAACCAAAGTTTCATTTTTTTTTTTTCCCACCTCAAGCACAAAGTCCAGAAACGGTTTCCAAGTGATTCCCGGAAACGTTCTCAAATACTCAAAAGTTGATCCCATCTCTACGAAGGCTTTCCTCATTGTTTTTATTTCATCAAGCTGGCCTGGCCTAAATCTTCTCCTCTTTTAAATTTAAATTTTAAATACAAATTTTAATCTGTTTAATTATTGGGTATTTTAAAATTCAGCCAAATTATTCAATTCGTTTTAATCTATTTTAAATTTTGTATCTCTGGGTTTTATCTTCTGGCTGTTCCCCGCCCTGAGTCCTTCGGGAGAAGGGCGGTATAGAAATTTAATAAAATAAATAAAATAATAAATAAAATTGTGTGCGCTCTCCATTGTTTGGGGGTAGACAGCCTTCTTCGCCTAAACGTATCTCTCCGTGTTCCATCCGAATTCTAGGTCCAAAAGAAGAATTTCATCGAAAACGTCATCCCCATCATCACTTCGCTGAAGAGCTTGTTGGAGCAAAGCAAACTCCCAGCGTTGAAGGACCTCATGAGCTACCTCCGGGTAATCTTTCTCAGCCGGAGATACGCCATTAAAATTTGAGTCGGGGGGCAGCACGTTCCTGAAGCTCGTGGGAAATATTGCTATCCCATCTGGAGAGTGTGTGGTAGTGGCACGTTCCACGTTCCACCATGCAAGCCAAGTGTAGAGATAGTCAATCTGATTTAGCTAAGACAATACTTTATTTATTGGCGCCGTGCTTTGAATGCAGGCTAATTCTGCCAGCTGCCAGCAGTTCGATTCTCACCAGGCTCAAGGTTGACTCACCCTTCCATCCTTCCGAAGTCGGTAAAATGAGGACTCAGATTGTTGGGGGGCAAGATGCTGACTCTGTAAACCGCTTAGAGAGGGCTGTAAAAGCCCTGTGAAGCGGTATGTAAGTCTAAGTGCTTTTGCTTATAGAAGTGTTTTCAACTTTGGCAACTTCGTGGGTGAACTTCAACTCCCAGAATTCCCTAGTCACCTCACAGGGTTGTTGTTGTGGTGGTGGGGGAAGATAGGAGGAAGAAGGAGTCTTAGCTATGTTGGCTACCTTGAATTGTTCATAAAAATAATAAAGGCAGGATATATAAACTAAATAAATAAATAAATTGACTCAAATCAATCCAGAAAACTCAGGAGTGGGCTGCTGGGGGTTCGAAGGGGTTCGGGAGAACCTCTAGCTAAGATTCTGTGCAGTTCGGAGAATCCCCAAATCCCACTCCTGGCTGGCCCATCCTATCCCTCCCCTCCCAGGAGTCCCCACACAGCCCATTTTGGATGCAGGTAAGTGCAGGGCACACGGAGAGGGCAAAAAACGGGCCTACCAGAAGTTTGGAAACCTGGGGAGGCCGCTTTCGTCTTCCCGCAGGCTCGAGGAAAGCCTCTGGAGCCCGGGGAGGGCAAAAACACCCCATCCCCCCGCTGTGGTGCAGGAGGCTGACTAGGCCACGCCCACCATGGTCACGCCCACCCAGCAACCAGGCAGAGAACCCCTTGCTAAAATTTTTGAAACCCACCCCCGAGAAAACCCGACCAGCGATCCCCTTCCTGCCCTCTCCCAACTCTTTCGCTTTTATTTTTTTGCTTTCCTCCAGGAGGTGATGCAAGACTATCGCAACGAAATCAAGGAAGTCTTCGCCCTGGACAAGCAGCTGGCGGCCGAGCTGGAGTACGATATGAAGAAGTACGAGGAGCAGCTGGAGAGGGAGGCTGAGCAAGGCCAGGAGCTGAGCGTGGATCGCGTGGAAGGCCACAACACACCGATGGCCAGGCCGGTACGGATCTCCTGTTCGGCTGTGGTTCAAGTCCCATTGAGCCAGTGGTGAAATCTAAAATTTGTTACTACCGGTTCTGTTGGCGTGGCTTGGTGGTGGTGGGGATAATATGACTGGGTGGGAGTAGCCAATTGTTTTGTTTTTGTTTTTTTTACTTTTAAAACCATTTTTTCTACAACCTCTTCGGGGAAGAGGTTGTAAAAAAATGCTTTCAAAAGGCTCTGACGATCCCAGCTGAGTTGCCTGATCGGCAGAGGCTTTTTTTTCTTTTAAGTGCCTCTGCCGATCAGGCAACTCAGCTTGGATCGTCAGAGGCATTTAAAAGAAAAAAAGGGGTTTTTTTTCTTTTAAAAGCCTTTGACGATCCCAGCTGAGCCGCGCGATCATCAGAGGCTTTTTTTTTTTTTTAACTTTTTAAAGCATTTGTTCGGCGGAAGAAGTTGTAGAAAAAATGCTTTTAAAAGTAAAAATAAAAGCCTCTGATTATTGAGCGGCTCAGCTGGGCATAGGGGTGGGTGGGCAGGGATTTTTGCTACCGGTTCTCCGAACCACCCGCCTCCATCGCTACCAGATCGGGCGATCCAGTCCGAACTGGGAGCATTTCACCCCTGCATTGAGCTCACTTTGAAGCCATTAGAATTAAAGGCACTTTTTAAAAAGTTTTTCCCATGAAGTGGAGTGGGGCTTTATACAGTCAACTTACCGCCACCATTGAGCCCGTAATTTATGGTGCTACTAAGCAAGTGGGTCATGAAGTGAGTTTTGCCCCATTTTACGACTTTTCTTGCCACGGTTGTTAAGGGAACCTGGTTTCCCCATTGACTTTGTAGTATAGTCTTTATTGTCATTGTACGTCGTATATACAACGAAATTGGTTGTCGGAAGGTCGCAAAAGGGGATCTCGTGAGCAGGGATACTACGACTGTCCTAAATATGAACCAGTTGCCAATATCCTAATTTTGATCATGTGACCACGGGGATGTTGCAATGGCCGTAGGTGTGAACAGTCATTTATGTCAGTGTTGTGGCCCGTCAGCGGCCTGTGCAGATTGTAGCTGATTCCGACAGCAAGGAGGCTGGTGTGGTGCTGCGCCAGCAGCCTGTGCAGCTGGCGCTCGAGTCGGACAGTGAGGAGGCTGGAGAAGATGTGGTGCCAGAGGCGGGGATTCAGTCAGGGCCTTCAGAACCTCCAGAAGCTCCTTTAAGTGAAGAGGACGAAGAGGAGGAGCCTCTTCTCGATGCACGGGCGCGCAAAGCTGCCAAAAGGCAGGAGTGGCTCCTCAGGAGGAGGTTTCCTCGAGAGTAAGGCTTGGGGCTAATTGGCCACTCCCTTAGCCTATTTAAGGAGGAACGCCAACTGAAGCAATTTTCAGGGAACAACTTCGTTCACATACCTTCATGTCTTGTCTTGCTTATCTTATCAGCTTCCTGCAAATTGCTTCTGGGCATTCTGCCAACCATAGTAAGCTTTCAGTTATTATTCTTTGAATTCTTGGTCGCTGTTAATGCAGTTAATTAACAGACGTTGTAAAACACTGGTTTAGTTTAATCTGCTTCGCGTCTGGATTCTCTGCAAAATTGTTTCTGGGCTTTCTGCCAACTCTAGTAAGACTGTGATTACCTCATCTTAGAAATCTGGTAGGCTGTTAAGACAGTTTATTAACAGCCTTTGGTTGATAAAGACTAAGTTATTTGAGTAAAATAAAGCTTTGTATAGAGTTTGTGTGTGCTGCGCTCTCTGGGGTCCGTAGCTGGGGCAGAACAGTCAATGTCATTGTAACTTCGAACGGTCACTAAACAGGAACAGAGTTGGAAGGGACCTTGGAGGTCATCTAGTCCAACCCCCTGCTCATGCAGGAGACCTTCTAGGCCGCCTTTAGGTGTGAAAGCCAGCGAATGGCTGTAAGTCTAGGATTGCCTGCAGGGCATTGCAGCCGTGACTTCTGAAGGATTTCTCCCCTGAAGCCAGAGCAGGTCATCGGAGGCCAGAAAGCAGCTGTGCAGAGGCCATGGCATCTAGATTTGGCACATCTGGTTATAGCAGCTTTAGATTTCCTTCTCTTCTCTCCATTGTATTGGATTTTTTAAAAATTGTAATTTCCAGCCAGCATGTTTGGGGAATGATGGGAATTGTGCTCCAACATACCATATCCTGTTTCCAAAAATAAGACCCAACTGGAAAATAAGCCCTAGAGTGATTTTTCAGGATGCTCATAATATAAATATAAAGCATACTAAAAAGCAGAGATATCACCCTGCCAACAAAAGTGCGTATAGTCAAGGCTATGGTTTTCCCATATTTACTTCATGTGTTATCTATATATATAAAAGTGAAAACCACTCATACATTAATCACGAAATCTCCAGAACCGTAAAGCCTACAAACTTGAAATTTGCCGCGTATGTTCGTCTTGGCTTCTAAGTGCTCCCTAAGAAAGGATTTTTCGAAATGACCATCAGAGCATTAGTATTTCCTACATCATTATTAACATGCTCTGATGCTAAGGAGTTCTACTCCCACTCCCTATCTGAAGAGAAATCTGTTCCCAATGCAAAACACAAGCAGAGGAGAGGAGTTTCACTTTCAGTTTTACTTTCACAGCAGGAAGCAGCTTTACTACGGAATAGTTGAGCTAAGCCATGCCCAGCCTCCTTCCTGTCTCCTTGCTACACAGCAAATAATGTTTGAGTTTCCAAACACCCTTCAACCCGCTCACACACTGACAGGATGCTAGCCAGATGAGTACCAATGGATGCTGCGGGCTGGGACATTCTGCTCCCCCTCCACCTCTGTTCCAACTGCCAGTTGCATTATATTAACACACTCTGATGCTACGGAATTACCCATTCTACATTAAGTTTCAGGCTGTCAGTGTCAATTTATCAAGCCCGAGCACATAGTTTTGTAGCGAAGCACGGGCATCCAGCTAGTATTATATATAAAGAGAAGTTAACGAATCCTGATGAATCGGTTACCTGTGTGTGCTTTCTGGATTTGATTTCTGCAACAAACATACCACAATGGTCCTTTCAGCCCCTTTCTGTTTTCTCCTTTAAATAACAGCCTTCCACCTTGGGGAGGACTTCACATCCTCGGAATCAGATGGACGAGGTCTCTCCGCTTGCCCAAAGCAATTCTCCACCTCTGCGGTCTCCTCTCTCGGCCCTGCCTATGTTTACCGTTCCCGGGCCGGGAGCCACGAAGCAAAGACCCAGGTACCCTTCTGGACCCCTCCCCTTCCTTTTCAGCACGTGTTGCACGAAAACGCGCTTAATCTGTTTCCCACAGAGCATTTATAATACCAACTCCGCCACTCGGCAAGGGAGGCTTGAAGCTCCAAGGGTTGGGATGAAAGGGCCGGCCATGCTCTGTTTGTTCCCCTCGTAGGAATTTGTCCCTGAGTACTTTCGCCATCCTCAACTCCGCTAAGAAGGCCGCTGAGGCCATGAAAGTGAAGCGTGGCAGGAGCATGGGCACCAGGCTGGAATCTCTGGGGAGCGGACAAAGCGATAAAGGTAGGTTGCTCCCCAACCAGCTTGGTCTAGTGGTTAAGGCACCAGGCTAGAAAATGGGAGATGGGGGGTTCTAGTTCTGCCTTAGGCATGAAAGCCAGCTGGGTGACTTTGAGCTAATCACCAGGTGCCAGTGAATTCTAGTCCCAACTTCGGCCTGAAAGCCACTTGGGTGTCTTTGAGCTAATCACAAGGAGGTAGTGAATTCTAGTCCTACCTTAGGCATAAAAGCCATCTAGGTGACTTTGAGCTAATCACCAGGTGCCAGTGAATTCTAGTCCCATCATCGGCATGAAAGCCACTTGGGTGTCTTTGAGCTAATCACCAGGTACCAGGGAATTCTAGTCCTGCCTTAGGCATGAAAGCCAGCTGGGTGACTTTGAGCTAATCACCAGGTACCAGGGAATTCTAGTCCCGCCTTTGGCATGAAAGCCACTTGGGTGTCTTTGAGCTAATCACAAGGAGGTAGTGAATTCTAGTCCTACCTTAGGCATGAAAGCCAGCTGGGTGTCTTTGAGCCAATCACCAGGTACCAGGGAATTCTAGTCCCGCCTTCGGCATGAAAGCCACTTGGGTGTCTTTGAGCTAATCACTAGGAGGTAGTGAATTCTAGTCCTGTCTTAGGCATGAAAGCCAGCTGGGTGACTTTGAGCTAATCACCAGGTGCCAGTGAATTCTAGTCCCACCTTTGGCATGAAAGCCAGTTAGGTAACTTTGAGTCAACCATCAGGAGCCAGTGAATTCTAGTCCTTCCTTAGGTAAAAAAAACCATCTGGGTGAGTTTGAGCCAATCACTCTCTGTCCGCTGAACTCACGTCTCAGGGTTGTTTTCGTTGGGGAAATAGGGGGTGGAAGATATGTTGCATATGTTTCCTGCCTTGAGTTATTTGTAGAAATAATAAAGGCAGGATAGAAATCAATAAATCAATAAGTAAAGAGAGTGTAGAAAGCTAGGGGAGAGGGCTAACATACTGCGGATATTTTCTGAGGCTAACATTATCTTTTTCCCCCCTCCTTCTTAGCTTCCTTTTGCAGCCTGAACCGACCGTCTTCCATAACCAACGGACCCTTGGAAGGCCGCGCGATCAGTACTCCTGAACGTAAGTGTCTTTTTTTAAAAAAAAAAAAAATCCCTATTTTTGTTTGAAAGTCTCCTTGCTTGGAGGAAGGGCAGCTCGATTGCTCCCGAGATACTCTTAATTTGAGCATTGCCTTCCCAAACATATATCTCAATGCCACTGGCAGCCAGTTCGAAAAGGACAAGTGAGGTTTCAAATAGAATAACAGAGTTGGAAGGGACCTTGGAGGTCTTCTAGTCCAACCCCCTCCTTAGGCAGGAAACCCTCCACCACCTCAGACAAATGGTTATCCAACATCTTAAAAACTTCCAGTGTTGGAGCATTCACAACTTCTGGAGGCCAGTTGTTCCACTGATTAATTGTTCTAATTATCAGGAAATTTCTCCTTAGTTCTAAGTTGCTTCTCTGCTTGATTAGTTTCCACCCGTTGCTTCTTGTCCTGCCCTCAGGTGCTTTGGAGAATAGCTGGACTCCCTCTTCTTTGGGGCAGACCCTGAGATACTGGAACACTGCTATCATGTCCTCCCCCTCCCATATCATGTCTTCATATGTTTTAGCCTCCAGTCCCCTAATCATCTTTGTTGCTCTTCTCTGCACTCTTTCTAGTCTCAACATCTTTTTTACATCGTGGTGACCAAAACTGGATGCAGGATTCCAAGTGTGGCCTTACCAAGGCCTTATAAAGTGGTATTAACACTTCACATGATCTTGATTCTATCCCTCTGTGTATGTTGGCTTTTTTTTTTTTTTTAATTTGATTTATATGCCGCCCTTCTCCGAAGACTCAGGGCGGCTTACAATGTGCTCAGCAATAGCCTTCATCCTTTTGTATATTTATACAAAGTCAGCTTATTGCCCCCACAACTGGGTCCTCATTTCACCTACCTTAGAAAGGATGGAAGGCTGAGTCAACCTTGAGCCTTGGCGAGATTCGAACCTGCAGTAATTGCAGGCAGCTGGTCTTAATAACCAGCTTAATAACAGGGTGCCTTAGACCACTGTACTACCAAGGCTCTTGGTAGTACAGTGCTGCACACTGCTGGCTCATATTTAAATGGTTGGCCACTAGGACTCTACTCAAGGATGCCCTACCAGGTGCCTTTTCAATTAGCATTGTTTATAGTCACCCTTTGGAGTCGCACAATTCGTGACATTTTCAGGAATACATTTTAAAATGCTTACTTGGCATCCGAGCCGACATCTCTGCGGGTGTCCCAAAGCACTTCATGTTGTAATTGTAGTAACTAAAAGTGCAAATGGAACTTGCGGAAAACAAGCATATATAAATTGCAGCGGTGAGGTCACCGGGCCTTCAGATTCTGATGGCACCAAAGAGGAGTTTTGCATTTTTGGATGTTCAGTGGAGCTCATCACCATGTACAAACGGACCTAGCAAACAACTCAAAGTGGTGAGAAATATCTAGCATACTTTCCTTCTCCCACTTTCCCCGTAACAACTCTGAGCTGGGTTGGGCTGAGTGAGACTGATTGGTCCAATTTCAGCCAGCTGACTTTCAAGGCTAAGGCAGGATTAGAACCCACCGTCTCCTGCTTTTCTAGCCTGGTGCCTTCGCAACTAGACCAAACTGGCACTCTTAGATCATAATCTTTCTTAAATATGTGTTTAACTCCTCCTTTCCCCCTTTATTATTGTTAGCAATAGCACTTAGACTTATATACCGCTTCACAGTGCCTTACAACCCTCTCTAAGCGGTTTACAGGGTCAGCATATTTTCCCCCAACAATCTGGGTCCTCATTTTACCAACCTCGGAAGGATGGAAGGCTGAGTCAACCTTGAACCGGTCAGGATCGAATTGCTGGCAGTGGGCAGAGTTAGCAATAGCACTTAGACTTATATACCTCTTCATAGTACTTTACGGCCCTCTCTAAGCGGTTCACAGAATCGGCATCTTGCCCCCAACAATCTGGGTCCTCATTTTACCGACCTCAGGAGGATGGAAGGCTGAGTCAACCTTGAGCCGGTCAGGATCGAACTGCCGAACTGTGAGCAGAGTTAGCCCTGCAGCACTGCATTCTAACCATTGCACCACCACATGTGGTTGGCTGGTTAAGTGACCTTCCTTGGTGAAAAGGCCAAGTATAAATGTAATAACTGCAGAAAAAACGATTACTACCAACCCACCTTCCATTGAGGACCTGTATACTGCACAAGTCAAAAAGAAAATATTTATAGACCCCTCGCATCCTGGACATAAATTGTTTCAACGCCTACCCTCAAAACCATGCTATAGAGCACTGCACACCAGAACAACTAGACACAAGGACAGTTTTTTCCCCACATGCCATCACTCTGCTAAACAAATAATTCCCTCAACACTGTCAAACTATTCACTAAGGCTGCATTACTATTAGTATTAGTCTTCTCATCGTTCCTCTCACCCATCTCCTCCCACTTATGACTGCATAACTGTAACTTCTTGCTGTAGCCTTACGACTTATATTGATATTGTTTCCTAGTATGATTCGATTGCTTATTTTATTTTATTAGTTCAATTTATATGCCGCCTTTCTCCGAAGACTCCGGGCGGCATATTGTACCCTAGGACTATCATTAAGTGTTGTACCTTATGATCCTTGACGAATGTATCTTTTCTTTTTATGTACACTGAGAGCGTATGCACCAAAGAGAAATTCCTTGTGTGTCCAATCACACTTGGCCAATAATTAATTCTAATTCTAATTCTAATAAACATTGAGTTTTCCCTGTCAGCGTGCACTCAAGGTTGTGCATTTTTATTTTTCTAGAGTCCATTAACAACGTGACCTTCGGAGCCGGAGTCAGCCAAATTAGCTTGAACCTCACATCATCTTCTTGTAAAGGCAGGTGCAATTCCAACTTCGTTATTGTCTTTTTTTTTTCTTTTTTTTTTGGGAAAAACTAAGCGTGGAAAAAAAAGGCAACCTCACTATAATACCTCTTCTGTTCCTCCTGCAGTCAAAGAGGAGCCAGAAACCTCACAGGAACAGATCATTTGCTTGACCTCCCCAGATAAGTTGTGAGTATAAATGAAATTGTACGTGTCTTTTTGCACTGCCCTTCTTCCCCACGATCGGTGTGTGTGTGTGTGTGTGTGCCTAAGGGTGGGTTCCACTTTAAAAAGTAAAACTAAAAAGCCTTCCCCCATCTCATAATTCTTATTAACCCCAATTTTATATTTCTTTTAGCTATGCGGTCAATTTATGCTAGTTTTAGAGTATAATAGGATTAGCACTTAAGATTTATTTACTGCTTTACAGCCCTCTCTAAGCGGTTTAAAGAATCAGCCTATTGCCCCCAACAATCTGGGTCCTCATTTTACCCACCTCAGAAGGAGGGAAGGCTGAGTCAACCTTCCTCGTTAAAATCCAACGTGTAGATTTCGTTTCAAGGAGAGAGAGGGAGATTCTAAGAGCCATAAATGGCGCAGTGGTCAGAGTGCAGTACTGCAGGCTACTTCTGCTGACTGCCGGCTGCCTGCAATTTGGCAGTTTGAATCTCACCAGGCTCAAGGTTGACTCAGCCTTCCGTCCTTCCGCGGTCGGTAAAATGAGGACCCAGATTGTTGGGGGCAAGAGGCTGATTCTGTAAACCGCTTAGAAAGAGCTGTAAAGCACTGTGAAGCGGTATATAAGTGCTATTGCTATCTTCCTTCCTTCCTTCCTTCCTTCCTTCCTTCCTTCCTTCCTTCCTTCCTTCCTTCCTTCCTTCCTTCCTTCCTCCCTCCCTCCCTTCCTTCCTTCTTTCCTTCCTTTGCAATAGCACTTAGACTTATATATCACTTCACAGTGCTTTACAGCTCTTTCTAAGCGGTTTACAGAGTCAGCCTCTTGCCTCGAACAATCTGGGTCCTCATTTTACCCACCTCGGAAGGACGGAAGGCTGAGTCAACCTCGAGCCTGGTGAGATTTGAACTGCCCAATTGCAGGCAGCCGGCAATCAGCAGAAGTTAGCCTGCAGTACTGCACTCTAACCCACTGCGCCACCGCGGCTCATGATAGGTCTCCACAGGTTCTCCTCTTTCTTTCTTTTTTTTTTACTTCTTTTCTGCATTCTCTCGCAGGTTGCCCCAGCCTCCTCAATGGAAGGTGAATTCTCCAAGAAGAAGCAGTCCATCCAGTTTAAGTCTGCGGAGATCCAGCCGTAAAACGTCCCGACGACCAACGAAATGACTGTTTTCCTCCCCAGCAAGAATGCCTCTTGCCTTACAAGCAGAATCATGTTTCTAGAGCACTCTACGCACCTTTTGGAAGGTCATCGATTGATGCCTCCTAACTCTGTTTTTTATTCTCCCCGTGTCATGCTTGCTTGCTTTTATAATCGGTGTGCTATAAATAATCTGTTTAGTAGTACTGCAACTGGAAATAACCTATTTCTGCATGGCTAGACAAACCTCCCCCCACCCCCCTATATTTTGTTTGACACGTGGCTGTCCTCTGGAGTAATTGTGTTGATTGGGGTCCATGAAGCACTTATAGGTCTGGGACCAGCTTTGGCGATGGACACCTATTGGCCCACCGTTCTAAGTCTTTCCCGCAGCCAACGTCTAAGCACTAAGCTTAATTTCACATCCTCGTTTTGCATCGGTGGAAGGATGGCGAAATCTAAGGTCGTACGGAAGAAAGACGTCGTTCCATACGGCAGCGTCTCCGGTCTAGGCCAGACCATGCAAACGTGGGGAGAAGCTTGGGGTGGCGGAGGGGTGGGGGGTGGGGATGAGTCTCCTGGAAGGATTGCAGTGTTGAAATTTCACACCGTAATTCCTCCCCCATAAAAATGATTGCACAGTCATCAGTCTCTTGCAATTCAAGAGAATTGCAACCTCATAAATATCCCTGGAACTGAATCCATATCGTCTGCAGAGAAAAGGATGGCTGAGTCTCCCGAGAGCAGGGGTCTCCAACCTTGGTGACTTGAAGACTTGTGGACATCAACTCCCAGAAATCCTGAGGAATTCCGGGAGTTGAAGTGCCACAAGTCTTAAAAGTTGCCAAGTTTGGAGACCCCTGGCTAAACCATCATCACGTCAGGGACTATATGACTAGCTTAACTCTGGTGTGAGGATTATTTATTACATTCGTACCATGTCCTTAATTTTAACTATATACAGAATAAATACTTTTGCGAAACTCCAAATGCCACTGCTTGTTTTGAGTCAGAACTTCATGTCTCCTTTCATTCTTTTGTTAATCTCACTGGGAAAGAGCTTGAGGCCCAACAGGAAATGCTCGTCCAAGGGGCCCAATGAATTTGTGAAAATTTGAGAATTTTTTTTTCCTATACAGGGGGTTTATTTGAAGGAGGGGATGACAGACGTTGAGTTGTGTGGTGGTCCAAGCAATGTTTTGGGATGGAGATCAAAGCATTCTATGTAAACGTTGGATTTGTTTCCTTCCTATCATTGTCCCACTAGTGGGGTCCATGTTTGTTTAATCAACTGAGTTGATTGATTGGTTGAGGCAGGAATTGACTGGCCGGCTTGTACCCTGAGCTTGACATCATGAGCTGACAGTGACTGGCCTGTCAACCAGCTGACTTACATGCCTAAGAACTCATGATCTGGCGATTGGCCCAAAGTCATCCAGTCAGTTTTCATGCCTGAGATGGGACTAGAACTCACTGTCCCCTTGTGATTGGCCCAAAGTCATCCAGTCAGCTTTCACGCCTAAGGTGGGACTAGAACTTGCCGTCTCCTGGTGATTGGTCCAAAGTCACCCAGTCAGCTTTCATGCCTAAAATGGGACTAGAACTCCGCCTGTTGGTGATTGGCCCAAAGTTACCCAGTCAGCTTTCATGCCTAAGGTGGGACTAGAACTCACTGTCTCCTGGTGATTGGCCCAAAGTCACCCAGTCAGCTTCCATGCCTAAGGTGGGACTAGAACTCACCGTCTCCTGGTGATTGGCCCAAAGTCACCCAGTCAGCTTCCATGCCTAAGGTGGGACTAGAACTCACCGTCTCCTGGTGATTGGCCCAAAGTCATCCAGTCAGCTTTCATGCCTAAGGTGGGACTAGAACTCACCATCGCCTTCACCATTAAACCAAACTGGCACCCTATGTAAACATTGAATAAAAACTCATCTCCAGTTAGAATTATAGAGAAAATTATAGTACGGAAGGCTAGAACAAAGTTCCCTAGTCCAGCATTACCAAGGCTGCACCCAGCCTTAAATCCTCTGCAGTTTGTTGGTCCTTCAGAGTCCCTCTCGGAAATCTTTTAGGTTCCAAACATTTTCAAAGAGCGTACTTTAGGATTAATCCTTTCAAGAGCATCTTGTCAACTTCCCGGGTGTCCCCAGTTCTATTTCCATGTGGTCAAATTGGAATTTAGGCCAGCGCTTCATTTCAAGGAGACGCGGTGGCTAAGACGCTGAGCTTGTCAATGGAAAAGTCGACAGTTCAGCGGTTCGAATCCCTAGTGCCGCGTAATGGGGTGAGCTCCTGTTACTTGTCCCAGCTTCTGCCAACCTAGCAGTTCGAAAGCACGTAAAAAATGCAAGTAGAAAAATAGGGACCACCATTGGTGGGAAGGTAACAGCGTTCCATGCGCCTTTGGTGTTGAGTCATGCCGGCCACACGACCATTGAGACGTCTTCGGACAGCGCTGGCTCTTCGGCTTTGAAACAGAGATGAGCACCGCCCCCTAGAGTCGGGAACGACTAGCACATATGTGCGAGAGAATCCTTTTACCTGCATTTCTGACAGCAGGGACACGAGTCTCAAAAGCCATGTCTTTTCTCTCTTTTTCCTCTTGATATATCATGTACGTTTAAAGCAGGAAAATTTTGAAACCGTCTTTTGGAATCCAATCCACCTTTTCCAATTGTGCAACATCTGGGTACATGAAATATATTTTGGGGGGCGGGGAAAGAATTGCTTTACAAGGACTGCAATGAAGAGATGCATTGGCTCGGTTGACAAATATGTGGAAGGGAAAGCATCTTTTATTATTAACATACAGGTTGAAACCCTTTCTGGCAATTGCCTTCTATCTTCCTTCTACTTTCGCATTACAAAAGAAGAGTTTAAGACAGGGGTCAGCAACCTGCGGCTCCGGAGCCGAATGCGGCTCTTTCAGCCTTCTGCTGTGGCTCCCTGTTGGATGATCCCACCACTGGCTGGCCCCACCCCTCACCCTCCCCTCCCAGTCACTCCTCACCTGGCCTAAGAAGGTAAGGGTGATAGCGGGGGATGGAGAAGCAGCCGGGACAGAGACAGATACAGGGAGAGGGGGAGGGGGAGGGAGAGAGGGAGGGGGAGGGAGGGATGTCAAAAGGGTTTTGTGGTTCCCGTTGTTTTTTAACAACCGGTTCTCTGCCCTAATGACCAGCTGGGTAGGTGTGGCTAGGGGAGTCATGTGACTGATGAAAGTGAGTGACGTCGAATTGGCCACACCCACCGTGGTTTTGTGGCTCCTGGTGTTTTCTTTTCTGTGGGAAACGGATCCAAATGGCTCTTTGAGTGTTTAAGGTTGCAGACCCCTGGTTTAAGAGAATGGAAGATCCTCCCCACCCCACCCCACGGTCTTGTAAGAACCACCGAAGATTTGGCAGAGATCCCTCGAGTTTGAGAGATTTACTCTTTTGTTGAGTCTTCCCTGGTGAAAGATGATCATACTGAGGTTGGAGAAATGATCGCGAGTCCATTGGCTGGAATTTATTGCTTAAAGGAAAGGAGCAAAGTGCTGTCACCACTTACCCGTGCTTTTAACCGATCCAATGTCTCAATTTTTCAGTTGTTTTATACGAGTTCTTTGGTGAAGATTTAGCGGTCTGGAGATAGTTCTTAAATCTTTGCTTTCCCCCCTTTTAAAAACAATTCAGCCAGACGCAAAAAAAAAATATAGACCCTTGTCAACCATAGTTCTTACTTATAAGGGAACATAATGCTCTTTGAAGAGCAATGTACACATTTCACTCCAAAGTCTTAACATTGTCTCCCTTGCATTGTAGTTTGGTCAGTTGCAAACGAGAATTCTTTTCATCCATCCACCCACATCAACCCATAACTGTCCATCACATATTGTTCATTGTGGGCAGGCCAAGGCATGTGATGTTGTGACTCAGGCCCAAGTAGGTAGTAATCGACGCAAACAGTTCCAAAACAAATAGGCTTTTATTAGAACAGCTGAGAATGAACTCATTCTCAGCGTCGTCCAAACTAAATTAAAACAAACTTCATAACACAAATTCTTCAGTCTGATCACCAACCTTGGTATAATTAGGCAAACTGCCAAAGGCTTCTCTTGGCAAAAGTTCAGAAGCAGAAGATACCGACAAGAGATAGGTGCAGCAAGACTATCAATGTTGTTTTCTAACAAAGAGCCCATGAGCTGTTGCTGGTCTTTTAAGACTTATGGGAGGGGCCAATCATCTCCTGGCCTTACTCCTGAGTCGTCCCTTTTGCTTTAGCTGCTCTTGCCTTCTGGCAGCTCTGTGGATGCGTGCAGTAGGAACAGGCTCCTCCTGTTCCTCTACCTCTCTGCTGTCGGCTTCTGGAGGCTCCGGAGTCCGCACATCACTCCCCGATGGCCCTGGCCCCATCTCTGCCTCCAATGCAGAGCTCTTATCCGGGCCTTCCCCAGCCCCCAGGACTCCCCATGTTCTTCCTCAGCCTCATCGCTGTCCGACTCCACTGCCAGCTCCACAGGCTGTTGGCGAACCACAACATGTGAAGATACACCAGACCAACATCCACCTAGGTCCCATTTGCTGATGGAAGCATTTTTTTAATTATTTTAACAACCCTGTAAATCCCTTGCATCTGAGTGGAATCAGGGCAATTGAATGGAGCTGAGCGTTTGCTAGCCGGATGCCCTTCCTGACACCAATGCAGGGTTCACAGCAGGTATTTTTCACGTTGTGCTCAGAGAGAGAAATATCTGCCGCTACCTAGGATCGAACACACAGCCTCCTGATTGTGGGGTAAGAGCTCCACTTCTAGGCCACCACATCGCTCCAGCTGATGGAAGCAGTGACCAAGGTAAAACAGATCCAGGATTGTGATGCGATGTTCACCTGGAGGCACACGTCTCCTATCAGAGGTTGGTGCCCGTCAGCTTTAGCATCCTCCTGTAGCACACAATCAAAACCGATGCGCCAGGACAGAGATGGAAATAATCTGAACTTGCGTGTGCTTTTTCCTTAGGTGTGTGTACCAATATGGCTTCAAAGTCCTAGTGAGATTTGGTTCTCACCCCATAAAGGATTTGGAATAAATCAGAGGTGCTATTGAGCAGGTTCTGACCAGTTCTGGCGAACCGGTAGCGGAAATTTTGAATAGTTCGGAGAACCGGTAAATACCACCTCTGACTGGCCCCACCCCCATCTATTCTCTACCTGCCGAGTCCCAGCTGATCGGGAGGAAATGGGGATTTTGCAGTAGCCTTCCCCTGCCACGCCCACCAAGCCACACCCAGCATGCCATGCCACACCCACAGAACCAGTAGAAAAAAAAATTTGAATCCCACCACTGGAAGAAATACTTGATTGTTCTTAACTTGTTCAGGAGCTTGTGCTAAAGATAAGGAGAAGAATGTAACCACAGGTACTCCGCTTCTTACAACCGTTCACTTAGTGACTGTTGGATGTTACAACAGCACGGAAGAAGTGGCTTACGACCAGTCCTCGCACATACGACTCCCCAAAGTCATATGATCAAAATTCAGGTGCTTGGCAACTGGCATGTGGTCCTCAACTTACGACCTCAATTGAGACCAAAATTTAAGAGAAATCTGTTAAGCGAGTTTGGCCCCACCCATTTTACGACTCTTCTCGCCACGTTTCTTCCGTGAATTGCTGCCATTCTTCAATTAGTAACGCGGTTGTTAAGCGAATGAATCACTGCAGTTGTTCAATTAAGTCAAACCGTTATTAAGTGAATCTGGCTTCCCCATTGACTTTGCTTGTCAGAATATCGCAAAAGGGGCATCACCTGACCCCAGGATACTGCAACTGTCATAAATGTGAGTCAGTTGTCAAGTGTCCAAATGTACATCATGTGACCATGGGGAAGCTGCAACAATTGTAAATGTGAAAAACAGGCGTAAGTCGCCATTTCCGGTGCCGTTTGAACAGTCCCTAAATGAACTGTTGTATTGTGGTCCGCCAGCAACCTGTGGAGCTGGCAGTGAAGTCAGACAGTGAGGAGGCTGGGGAGGAACATGGGCCAGTCCTGGAGTCTGGGGAAGGCCCGGACGAGGACTCTGCGTCGGAGGCAGAGATGGGGCCAGGGTCATCTGGGAGTGATGCAGACTCCAGAGCCCCGAGTCGGGCAGCGGAGAGGCAGAGGAACAGGAAGAGCCTGTTCCTAGTGCACACATGCACAGAGCTGCCAGAAGGCAAGAGCAGCTAAAGCAAAAGGGACGACTCAGGAGTAAGGCCAGGAGATGATTGGCCCCTCCAATAAGGCTTAAAAAAGAAACAAAGGCCCTTGGGCCTTTTGTAGGAAAGCAACGTTGCTAACTCTGTTTCCAGTCGGCATTTCTTGTTTGTTTCTGAACTCTGTGGGGCTTTGCCAAGGCCGGCCTTTGGCAGGGTGTCAAAGAAAATAAAGGTTGGTGATTATCCCGAAGGACTTCTTCCGAAGGACTTTTTTTGCAACTAATTGGGACTCAGCTGGGAATGAACGTAATTCTCAGCTGTTACAATAAAATAGGGGGGTTTTTTTGGACTAATTATAATGACACAGTAAGCCTAGGTCACACATGTTGTAAGTCGAGGACTATATGTACTTACAACAATTGCATTTCCCGGGGTCATGGGATCACCAACCTTCCCAGCCAGCTTCTGATGAACAAAGTCAAGGGGGGGGGGACTGGATTCACTTAACAACTGTGGTGATTTGCTTAACAACCAGGGCCAAAAAGGGTCATAAAATCAGGCGTGACACACTTAAACCACCTCGCTTAAGAACCCAAAATTCTGTTTGTGCTCATAAATTGAGGATTAACCATATTGGTTCAAGGTTGACCCAGCCTTCCGAAGTCGGTCAAAGGAGGACCCAGATTGTTGAGGGCGAGAGGATGACTCTAAACCGCTTAGAGAGGGCTGGAAAGCATTGTGAAGCAGTATACAATAGTGGCCAAAATTGTGGAAACCTTTTGGGAAAATATATTTTCTAAAACTAGCTCATAACACCACTTTTTTTTTTTTTTTTTTGGGTGGTACCATAAAATTATATATCAATGGAAAGATAATTTAATCAAGAATGTAATGCAATAACCTTTATGAAGGATTTGCTATTAGAATAGCCGTTACAGTATAAAGAAGAAAAGTGAAACAAAGAAAAAATGATCACCATAGAAAAAACGAGACATACAAAAATTATCACCAGGTTAGTTAATACTTAGTTGGGTAACCTTTAGCATGAATGACGGCTTTATAATGTCTTCCCATGGAGCGAACCAAGTCTTTGAGTTCTGCAGCAGTTATCATGTGAAACCAAGATTGAATGATGGCTTCTATGAACTGGGTTTTATTGCTGGATCGCTTCTGACTAACCAATTTCTTTAGCTGGCTCTATAGATTTTCAATTGGGTGAAGGTCTGGGCTATTCCCAGGCCATTCCAGCAGTGGAATACGATTATCTTGAAACGCCAAAAAAAAAAAAAAAGTGGTGTTATTAGCCATCAAACCTCAAAAATATTTATTAATTAATTCAATTTATATACCGCCCTTCTTCCCAGGGGGACTCAGGGCAGTGGACAGCCAAACTTAAAACACATATAGTACAAAAGTTAAGAAAAAACTAAAATAAATTAAATCATCGGCATTTCCAATTTAAAATCCCAGATCTGCAAAATTGAAAAGTTCCCAATTTAAAACCCAGAATCAATAAAATTGAAAGTTTAAAAAACCCCATTAAAACCATTTAAGCTAGGCCAGCTTGTTGGAATAAATAAGTCTTCGGGGCCTTTCGGAAAGCGCGGAGATCCGGGATCAGTCGTATTCCAGGAGGTAGCTCCTGGAAATACACTTTTCCCAAAAGGTTTTCCACAATTTTGGCCACTACTGTATAGATCTAAGCGCTATTGCTAAGTGGGAAGAGAGGGAGGAAGGAAGGACCGTGATGGCACAGGGGTTAGAATACAATATTGCAGGCTAACTCTGCCGACTGCCAGCAGTTCAATCCTGACCGACTCAAGGTTGACTCAACCTTCCATCCTTCCTCGGTTATTAAAATGAGGACCCAGACTGTTGGGGGCAAATATGCTGACTCTGTAAACCGCTTAAAGAGGAATAACTAAACTTCATCCATGCACAATCAAAGTAACCTCACAGCTTTGCCCTATGCAGGGATCCCCACCATCACCATTAGCACAAAAATTGTCCAGAATGGCAACTTTATATATGAAAAACATTCTCAGCAAAGTTATATGCAATAACATTAGTACAAACCGATTTTAAGTATTTACAATGTGTTTTTGCGGGAGACCTGTTTGTTAAAAGAGATTCCACTGGTGAATTTTTGAGACCCAAAAGACTCCCAATTCTCTGGAAAGCGTTTCTAACCAGCATAACGAAGTCGATTTTGAAAGCGTTGGCGTCTGTTACAAATTTAACCGGGATTAATTGACCCAACTTCGGTGGAAGGAATTTTTAATGGACTCATCCCATGCCACTAACAGTCCTTCCTAAGAATCTGAAATTCATCACCCCCTGTTCCTTAAACAAATACGTTACAATACAAATACGTTAGTGAGCCTTGCCAACTCCGGCACAGATGGAGGGTTTGTAGCACAAATCATGCCACCTTAAATTGCCAACCTGTTTGGGTTCCTATGGACAAATCTCGGCAGCTATCCAACTGGCACTTCAAACCTTGGAAGAATCTTCCCCATAGGCCAGGGGTCAGCAACCTGCAGCTCTGGAGCCGCATGTGGCTCTTTTTATCCCTCTGCTGAAGCTCCCTGTTGCTGGTCGGCTCCACAACTGATAGGGCTTTTGGTTAGGACAGGTAGAGGAAGAAGGATGCCGTGCTAGGAGGGGACTCAATGGTGGGGGAACCGACTTCGAGTCAGCAGAGGAAAAAGGAGGAGACTATGATGGAGGAACCGGACCTCTGGTGGGCTCCAGAATTGAACGGGGGCTTCTGGTTAGGACCTTTGTGGCTCTTTGAGTGTTTAAGGTTGCTGACCTCTGCCATAGGCAATGAATAATTTTGCCGAGCAGTTCCCATCCTCTTCACTGCCAAACAATCATGTGTGACAACAGGTATCTTAACTCACCGCTGATCTTCTGGGATCTTAAGTTCTCTAGCAATAGATAACTCTTCTAACATATTCTGCCACTCTTTATCATATTCCGCATTGAGTGGAGCTCAAGACCTGAGAGCAAAATGGGAAGATCATGCTGCGGCTCAAGTTGAGTTGACCACCTCAACTTCATCCTGGCCCAAAGACTGTGCCTAGTCAACGAATTTTTGAAAGTCTACAGAGAATCGAAATTCCTTGAACCTGCTCTCTAGCATTCAGCACTTACAGTTTTGCAAAGAGGATGGTCCAACTGTTAGATTAAGTCTTTTTGGACTTCTAACTTGCCTCTAGTGGTCAACCATACCGGTTAATCCAGGTTAGGAGTGTAACAGCGTAGATCAGATGTCCAAACATGGCCACTTTTAAGACTTGTGGACTTCAACTCCCAGAATTCCCTAGCCAGTCATGCTGCCTGGGGAATTCTGGGAGTTGAAGTCCACAAGCCTTAAAATGGCCAAGATTGGACACCTCTGGTGTAGACTTATCCCAGAGACAAGAGGTATCGATTCTTCGTTCTCCACTAAATATTCTTCATTCTCCACTAAATATTTTTCGTTCTCCACTAAATATTCTTCGTTCCCCACTAAATATTCTTCATTCTCCACTAAATATTCTTCGTTCTCCACTAAATATTCTTCGTTCTCCACTAAATATTCAAGGATTTTCTTCTTTCTTTTGGGTGTCAGAGAGACAGCCTTGGAAAAAGGTTAGTGAACACAGTAAGGCAGAAGGGAAAGCCATTTTGATCCAGAAGGCAACCTTAAAAGTTGACAGGGAGAAAGAAAACATTTTGGCAGTGGATAAAACACCTTGCTTTGGTCGAATGCCGAGGTAGCCACGGTTAAAAATCAAACCAAGTTTGCTGGATTGGGGCACCTTGTGAAAGCTCCCCTCCCCTTAACTTTAGTGCCACTTTACCCTTGGAATTTAAAACTGTTGAATAGAAACGAAATGCACCAATGACTTCTCAACTTCCTTAAAAAAAAGAGAGAGAGAGAAAGCAAACGATCCAGTGTGTTGGATATTCTAAGGCAGATTAATACAGAACGTCAACAAACCCAGTCCTACATCTTCGTAGGAAATAAACAGAATAATACTGTCTCCGTTCAGAATTAAGACTATGAACTTGGAGGCTGAAGTCATCCCTAAAAAATAGACTGTGTTTTGGGGGAAGGAAAAAGACACTTTTTCCATCACAGCAAATCATATGAAACCTTGTTGTAGAACAGGGAATATCTAAGCGTGGCAACTTTTAAGATCTGTGGACTTCAACTCCCAGAATTCCCCAGCCAGCCATGCATGCATGGACAGCTGGCTGGGGAGTTCTGGGAGTTGAGGTCCACAGGTCTTAAAAGTTGCCAAGGTTAAATACTCCTGCTGTAGATCAGAGAAGGCTACGGCTGCTGTGGGAATTGCTAGAAGTTGCTTGCTTGCTTATCAGCCAGATAAGCTGGCAACTCCAATGCTTGCCCAAACAGGAAAATTAGAGAGAGAATTGCAGATTTAACTACACTCCATTCCCTCATTCCTCTTTTTCATCAATGGACAAGACAAGCGTTTTCACCAGTGGGATGTTCGAAAAGGGAGACGAGGCATAAGGTCAGAGTCTCCTCCAGTTTTGGCTGGCTAAATTACAGACCTTCATTTGAAAACCGCTGTACGGTTTCCCCTTCCCAAGGCCTAAAGCGCCCATCCCATATTTAGAACTCAGTAACTTTGGAGCACCCCTCAAATGATTTTGGGGAGGGTTTCTCTTTTGGGCATCTTGTCGTATCTCAAACTCCCTTCCACTTTACAAAATAATTCAAAACACATTCAATGCCTTCCCTTTATGCCCTTGCTACTACTACCGTGTTTCCCCGAAAATAAGCCCTCTCCCGAAAATAAGCCCTCCCTGAAAATATTTAAATGTATGCGTAGCCGGTCCCCACTATTTCCTCTGGTTAGGGAGACAGAGCTGGAAATCAGGTAAGACGGCAAGAGGTGCCCCGTCTTGCTCCACGCACCCCAAAATAATAAGACTTCCCTGAAAATAAGGCCAAGCGCTTATTTCGGGGTTCAAAAAAAATATAAGACAGGGTCTTATTTTCGGGGAAACACAGTAGTTGGGCAAGTCTTTCGATCGTGCCCATATTTTTCTGCAGGGGGGAAAATAAATCTTCAATTACCTACCCCATGAAAAGAAATAAGTGTTTTGCCACGCTGCACTTTCGGTTAATACTGATACGGTTGTTATCAGTACCGGAAAGCGTGAATTGGAAACCTTGTAAAATTCACTACGTTATTACAATTAACACCGTTTGGCCTACCAACCTATTTACATTTTAAATTAAAAACAAAAAAGGACTTTAAAAAAAAAAAGTAATCCAAATACATCTTTGCCAAAAAAAAACAAAAAAAAAACAATCCCAACAAAAAAGAGAGAAAAATAATTAGACTGCAGAATTCTACAAACGAAAGAAGAAGAACAGTAGAAAGAAAAAAAAAAATTCAGTCTTCGGTCCCGGGAACCAGATCGAAAAGTCAGAAGAGTTGGCTTTTTTGTTGCGGTGTCGCTGTCTGTCTGTTGATGTTGTTATTGTTGTCTGTTGTTGCTTAGCAACCCGAAGAGATGCTCGCCACGCGGAACCCGGCCTGCCAAAGGGCAGATCGAAGCCTGCCTAAAGTAGACGAGAGCGATGAGAAAGGGATGGGTGTGTGTGTGTGCAGAAGTTCAGAAGTTGGCGATGTTACGTTCGTGGAATCGTAGAAGAGGCAGCTTCTTGCAACCTTGGGAGTGATTCCCCGGAGGTTTTTAATCGAAGCGATTTTTCTCCCGCCAAAGATTGAAGAGATGCTCTCCTCGGCCTCCTGCCTCCCCCAGAGAGAGACTTGTGGGGTTGGCAACGGTCGCTTCTGAAGTGGAAGACGGCAATTTTGGCAGTTAAAAAAGCCGGGGTTTGACTTTGGCAACAACCAAAAAAAAAAAAAAAAAAAGTTTGTTTGTTCGTTTTAAATAAAACAAAACCCGACCACGAGCCCATTGCGCCCGCGTGCCTGTATAAATGGTTTAGAAAGGAGTAAAAAGAGACAACAGTGTACACACACACGTCGACGATGGCACCCTGAAGGGAGGGGAAGGTATACCTGCCCTCTTGCTCTCGCCGCCGGGCCAAAATCCAAATGTCTCTGCCGTATCATATCACAAAGGAGGATTTGTGTCTAAAGTCACCCTGTATAAAAAGACACGGCACAGCATGTTAAAGGAGGGGGGGGAGGGGAAGTTTGCGTTGGTGCGTACCTCCCTCCTCTGCTTTACCCAAATGACCGCATTTTTCAGAGTATAAGATGCACCAGAGTATAAGATGCACCTTAGTTTTTGGGGAGGAAAATAAGACAAAAGCTGATCGGCAGGTGGATCGGCCTCCCGGGAATACCCCCAATCAGCTGTTCCCAGAGGTGAATTTTAGCAACAGGTTCCTTAGTTGTGAGCTCCGTGCTTTGCTTTTTTTGTTTGCTTTTTTTTTCTGAAACTGTTTCAGAAAAAAAAAAATTCTGCCTCTGAAAGCCACCGAAACAGAGCTTCAGGAAAAAAAGCCTCTGAAGCTCTGTTTGGAGGCTTTTTTTCTGAAGTTCTGTTTGGAGGCTTTTTTTCTGAAGCTCTGTTTGGGGGCTTCTTTTCTGAAGCTCTGTTTGGAGGCTTCTTTTCTGAAGCTCTGTTTGGAGGCTTTTTTTTTTTCTGAAGCTTTGTTTCTGATGCTTTTTTCAGCCTCTGAAACCTCCGTTTGAGAAGCTGGGCGAGGCTACATTCGGAGTATAACACGTACCCAGATTTTCACCCTCTTTTTTGAGGAAAAAAGGTGTGTCTTATACTCCGAAAAATACGGTAAACCAAACTCCTCTGGAATGAAAAAAGAGTTCAAGAGCTGTCACCCAAGAATGGCCAACAGACATAGCTCGCTTGGCTGATGGCCCAAGGAGGCTAAGGGTTCGGGTTTTTTTCCAGCATCTGGAGGATTTGCAAAGAATTTTGGTAAAACTTTGGCTGGGTTGACCGATTGAGTCAGGCCTTCCGAAATAGATTTGATTTTAAGTCTTAACGTTTTGTGTGAAAACTCAAGCGCCGCATTTTGTAAATTGCAAGAGTTCAATCGAGCCACTTCTTGCGGCGCTCTTTGAGCTCGGTCGCTTCCTTGCAGATGTTTTATTACCCAGCTAGGTAACACCATCAGTGCTAGAAGGAAGTGGGGTGTGTGGAGTGGAAAAGGAGGGGGGAGGAAGAGGAGGACTGTGGGATCTTTGGTACTCTCTGAGCTTGTTTTCTTGCAGATGTTTCATGACCCAGTTAGGTAACATCATCAGTGCTAGAAGGGACTTGTATATAAACAGAGAGCAACCCCCCCCCTCTTTTTTTAGTACTGATGATGTTACCTAGTTGGGTCATGAAAAGTCTGCAAGAAGACAACCAAGCTTAGAGAGCACCAACGACCCCAAAATTCAACCCTGAGCTATAAATATTCTCTTCCGTTGATAACCTCTTTATTTGGGTATCTACGGTTAAGCAAACCAAGCCACATAGACCAATGTTTGAACCGAACCACGGTCTTTCCCTTGTTCCTTCCTTAGGCACTCCTAGAATTCTACTTCCCTTGGACTCAGAACACGAGGTGGGATTTTAATTAGCAATCTTGAATAGGAATAGTGGGTCCATCATGAATCTTCCCGGAAAAGCTGCATCCTTAATTAAGCTGAGCAATGCTTTGGATCTGATTTCCAAAAGGTATTTTGGAGAAGGGGAGACATGAATGCAGCAACTGTCTGCCACTTGTTAAAGCAGCTGCATCCCCTGCCTATTTTTTTTTTTTTTTTTTTGAGAATTACAGAGAGGTCCTTCAGCAGAAACAGAGACACAAGCGCAGCGTGCTCCAAAACACAATTTGGAAATCAAATCCGAAGTCCTACCCAACATTTACCCCCCAAAGGAACGAAATTGTGTTATCTGGTAACGTTGCTATGCTCTGGCATAGCTCTTCATCTATTTTTCTTGGGATGGGGAGGAGAAAACAGTCATTGCCCATTGGTCTAAGAAGATCCACCCCTTACCTCCTCATCTGTGTGAATATAGTTCACGCCTTCTGGCTTTGTTGGAGTCTTGTAGCTGGGAAAGGAAGGCAATGTTTAGTTGGACCCCATCAGATAAAGAAAACAACTGTATCTCCTCCTTTGTAGGAAAAGGACAGGCAGACCCAAGAGGGGGTGGAGTGAAGAGAGGAATCAGCCTAGAGTCCTTACGTTCCCACAAATAGTCTAAACCCAACCCCTTTGGAATTCTGTTAACTTGCATCTAGCGCCAATGTTGTGCTGGCCATTAGTTGATAGATTCTTATGTATAGATAGATCTGCACAGGGGTGAAATCTTGCAGGTTCTGACAGGTTCTGGAGAACCAGTAGCAGAAATTTTGAGCAGTTCGGAGAACTGGTAGCGGAAATTTTGAGCTGTTCGGAGAACTGGTAGCGGAAATTTTGAGCAGTTCGGAGAACCGTCAAATGCCATCTCTGGCTGGCCCCAGAGTGGGGTGGGAATGGAAATTTTGCAATATCCTTCCCCCAGGAGTGGGGAGGAAATGGGGATTTTGCAGTATCCTTCCCCTGGAGTGGGGTGGGAATAGAGATTTTGCAGTATCCTTCCCCCGCCACGCCCACCAAGCCACACCCATCAAGCCACGCCCACCAAACTATGCCCACAGAATTGGTAGTAAAAATAATTGGATTTCACCACTGGATCTGTACCTACAACCGCTTTATCATTTAGTAAAAAGTAACTCTTTGCAGTTTAATAAGGCATGGTTTCCCCTCTCCCAATAAGGATCAGTTGAATTCCATGACATAAACCAGAGGTATCCTTGGCAACTTTAAGACCTGTGGACTTCAACTCCCAGAATTCGCTAGCTTGGGAATTCTGGGAGTTGAAGTTCACAAGTCTTAAAGTTGCCAGGGTTGGACATCCCTGATCTAAGCAATTCCTTTCAACTTTGGTTCTATTGTGTTAAAAATAATTGCAAAACTCCCTTTATTTATTTATTGAATTTATTTATTGAATTTGATGGACTAAGGGAGAAAGGGGGTGAAGTTGAAGCCAAACGTGAGTCTACACATGAACAAAACATGTGTAGTCAAAGTAAAAATTGTATCAAAGATGTGTCAGAATATTCATGGCTGGGAAGACATAGTAACAAGTTCAGCCAATGAATAGGCATAGCAACTGGGTCAGCCAATGAGGACTATTTGGAAACAGAAACTTAAGCTAGAAGTCTGGGCGTGGCTTAGCTGTGCTGAGCTCTGATTCTGTGCTGAGAACTAAACAAGTCTGGTCTTGTCTGTCTGCTGAATTGAAACTGAAAGTAGTCTGTCTGCTGTACTCTGCTTGTGTTTTGCTTGTAACTGCTACCACATTGGAAGAATCTGCTGTTGGTATTGTACATTTATTCACGTGTTATTATGTATATAAAGAGAAGTTAATGAATCCTGCAGAATCAGTTATCTGTGTGTGCTTTCCGGATTTGATTTTTGCAACGAACTCGAACAAGATGTACATGAAATATGTAAAAATGTGCAGGACGTACATAACATATGCCAAGGACCTCCAGACGAATTTGCTGAATTTCAGATGTGGTCCGCCACATATGAGATTCATTGAATTAACACTGAAATCAAGATTTCCTCCAAGTGATTTTGGGGGTTCTCCTGTGCTGAACCCAAAGGTGATTTTTTTTTTTCAAGAGGCAACTGGACTTTCCGGTTTTTCTTTGAAGACGTTTCGCTTCTCATCCGAGAAGCTTCTTCAGCTCTGACTGGATGGTGGGGTACGGAAGGATTTATACGCCTTGCAGTGAGCTGGTCATTTGCATTCTTTTCAGGGAGTTGTTGAGGCCGCTTGGAGGTTTGTTTGCATCCTCAGGGTCACCTGAGTGGGTGTGGAGCCTTCTTGGAACTGCTGAAAGGACTGTGCTGTAGACTGGACATAGATGATGTCGCATCCCTCTCCCTCTGTTGAGAGAGGGCTGTTCAATTTTGTCATAGATGGCCTCTTTGATAAACCTCCAAGTAGCCTCAATGACGCTCTAAAAGGATGCAAATGACCAGCTGTCTGCAAGGAATATAAATCCTTCCATTCCCCACCAGAGCTGAAGAAGCTTCTTGGATGAGAAGCGAAACGTCTTCAAAAGAAAAACCAGAAAGTCCAATTGCCTCTTGAAAAAAAAAAAAAAAAAAAGCATTCTTGACGTGGATGATGGAGAATCTTCACAGACTTCTGTGCTGAAGTTACAAAGACAATCCGAAAAGGGAAATCCTTGCAATTTCAGTTTTTCCCGAGAGAAGACGGAAGGTCACAGAGAACCACCAGCTTCGACGCCTGAGTCAGCTGAATAATTTAAAAAAAGAACGGTTATCGCTTTTCGCTAGGGTTGGCATCCTTTTTCCTCTTCCTGGCGTGTTATTTCCTGTTAGGGCTAATTCTGAACCCATCTGTTGCTTTGGATTTGGTACTTAAAGCTGCTGGTTCAACAGACACGTCTCATTTCCTTTCAGCCAACAGAGAGATCCAAGGAAAGAGGAAATTTTCTTGCCCAATGCCAGTAAATTCAGATTGATTGGTTGGTTGGTTGATTGAACCTGGCCTAACACTGCTAAAGTGACATGGTCAAGATTTTTTCTCGGCTCTCTATCATCCTCCCTAAACTGGCTGTTTAGGTTGATTGATTGATTGATTGATTGATTCATTCGTTCATTCATTCATTCATTCTTTTGCAAGGGCCAACATTTAAATCTGACCCAGTGCTGAAATCCACATTTTTTTACTACCGGTTCTGTGGGCGTGGCTAGGTGGGCGTGGCAGGGGAAGGATACTGCAAAATCCCCATTCCCACCCCACTACATGGGAAGGATACTGCAAAATCCCCATTCCCTTCCCACTCCTGGGGGAAGGATATTGCAATATCCGCATTCCCACCCCACTCCAGGGGAAGGATACTGCAAAATCTCCATTCCCTTCCCACTCCTGGGGGAAGGATATTGCAATATCCGCATTCCCACCCCACTCCAGGGGAAGGATACTGCAAAATCTCCATTCCCTTCCCACTCCTGGGGGAAGAATACTGCAAAATCTCCATTCCCTTCCCACTCCTGGGGGAAGGATACTGCAAAATCCCCATTCCCACCCACTCTGGGACCATCCAGAAGTGGTATTTGCTGGTTCTCCGAACTGATCAAAATTTCCGCTACCGGTTCTCCAGAACCTCTCAGAACCTGCTGGATTTCACCCCGTTCTAACCCAACATTGCTAAAATGACATAAAAACCCTGGTCAAGATTTTTTTCTCGGCTCTCTGTCATCCTTCCTAAACTCACTTTTTTTCATTCATTCACTCATTCATTCATTCATTCATTCTTTTGCAAGGGCCAACATTTAAACCTGTCCCAATTCTGCGAAAGTGACATAAAAACCCTGGTCAAAAATTGTTCTCGTTTCTCTAAAACGCAGGATTAATGACATCCAATCCTGTTTCTTTCGGCACCTTTCCAGACTGAATTTCTTTCTCTAAAAGTTGCATTTCTAGTCACTTCCAGTACAGCATCCAGTGCTTTTCTACCAAAGGAGGATGGAAAAAAGAAAAAAAAGAAAAAAACTTGTTCAGGAAGGGAAGATTTCCGAGCGACACACTCAACGTTTTTGGAGTGCTTCTGTTTATAACATGATTTGTCAGTGGCCATGTTTCTTCGTTTTCCTTCTTATTATGAGTAGCACAAAAGAAATATTATACCCTGCCATGTGCACATGTATTTCCTTTTTGTTCACAAACCCAGCGCTCGACAATTATGTTGTACCTGTTTCCATTTTGTTTGTTGTGGACAAAGAAACCATTTCTGTAGGCACAGCAGATTCCCACTGTTGTAAGAGACAGAACAGCCAGCACCACCAGTACTCCGATCACGATCCCAACAATATTAAGGTCGTCTGCAGAAGGAAAAGGAGCATCAGATGACATGTCCCCGTTTCCGAAGGGCCCTACTACGCCAGAGGATTCTGCCTTCAGGGTCCCGACTGCCAAGCGGAGCATCTATCGCCAATAGAAAATCTTAAGCCACCCAAAGTCATTGGATATGTGATGGGTGGGAAAGGAAAGAAGGGAAGGGTAGAGGGAGGGGGAGGGAAGGAAGGGGGAAATGAAATGGAGGGGAGGGGAGGGGAGGGGAGGGGGAGGGGAAGGGAGGGAAGGAAGGCAGAGAGGGAAAGAGAAAGAAAGAAAGAAAGAAAGAAAGAAAGAAAGAAAGAAAGAAAGAAAGAAAGAAAGAAAGAAAGGAAGGAAGGAAGGAAGGAAGGAAGGAAGGAAGGAAGGGAGAGAGGGAAGAAGGAAAGAGAAAGAAGGAAGGAAGGAAGGAAAGAAAGGGGAGGGAGGGAGGTAAGGAGGAAAGAAAGAAAAAATAAAAAATAAAAGAAAGTCAGAAAGAGAAAAAGGAAGGAACGAAGGAAGGAAGGAAAGAAAGAAAGGGGAGGGAGGGAGGTAAGGAGGAAAGAAAGAAAAAAGAAAGAGAATAAAAGAAAGTCAGAAAGAGAAAAGGGAAGGAAAGAAGGAAGGAAGGAAAGAAAGAAAGAAAGAAGGGGAGGGAGGGAGGGAAGAAGGGAAGAAGGAAAGAGAAAAAAGGAAGGAAGGAAAGGGGAGGGAGGTAAGGAGGAAAGAATAAAAAAAGAAAGAGAATAAAAGGAAGTCAAAAAGAGAAAAAGGAAGGAAGGAAGGAAGGAAGGAAGGAAGGAAGAAAGAAGGGGAGAGAGGGAGAGAGCGAAGAAGGAAAGAGAAAGAAGGAAGGAAGGAAAGAAGGAAGGAAGGAGGAAGGAAGGAAGGAAAGAAAGGGGAGGGAGGTAAGGAGGAAAGAATGAAAAAAGAAAGAGAATAAAAGAAAGTCAAAAAGAGAAAAAGGAAGGAAGGAAGGAAGGAGGAAAGAAAGAAAGAAAGAAAGAAAGAAAGAAAGAAAGAAAGAAAGAAAGAAAGAAAGAAAGAAAGGTAAATAAATAAATAAATTTGGGCTGTTTACTATAGGCTTGTTCAGCCATTCCTTGATTGGGGTATTATTTACTTGATTGTTGGTCTGATATTAATCTTGGAATTAGTCTATGCCCATCTGGGTGATGACTGTTGGTGGGGAGGTGTTTTGGTCTTTGTGTTCCCTTTTTCGCTTGCTGATTGTCCCTTTTGCATCCTATGTAGGTATTGTTTCTGTCCCTGTGGCTAATTTGCCAGAGTGCCAGGCCTCTAGAAAATTCCCTAGCATTTTTTTTTTTTTGGACTTGGCTTGTATCTACGATGATCACTTTCCCAGTTGTAACTCTGGCTACGTTTGTCCATACATTGGGGAAACTAAAAAGCTTTCCATCATGTCTTCTGAATGCTAGCTGGTGTTCGTGGACGCAGTTCGTCTCATATAGCGGAGTTTTCTCTTACGCAGAGATGAGGCTGAGATAGGGAAGAGGAAGGAGAGTCGAAATGAAGGCGAGCGCGACAAGGCAGGAGAAGGCCCTCGCATAACGACTGCAACCTGGGCTACCAAAACGGTCGTTGCTTGGTCACGCGAGGGACTGCTTCCCGGAGGGACGGAAATTCCAAACCCAATTCAGGTCGTACAGGTCGAGGACTACCGGTGAGCTGAACAGGACCCTGCCCGCCTCACTCTCTGACGCGAGAACGTTGCCCCTGCTACTCACAAACTTCCATCTCTATCCCCTCGCACCAGGCTTCTCCCACGACGTTCATGGCTCTGCAGCTGTAGCGACCCGTGTCTCCTTTGTGGACTTCTTCGAAGGCCTGTGCAGAGGAGAATCAGGGTGAGTGTTTCCTGCGCTTGGGAGAATTCGAGGTCCCTAACGGAAGCCCCCACCTGCAGGAAACTTTTGCCGTTCTGGATCACGGCTTGTGGGGAAGGAAGCGTGTGTTGCATGTTTGCAAGCTTCCTGCCATTACAAAGAGAAAAAAAAGAAGGAAGGAAGGAAGGGAAGCCCTGTTTGTAGAAAAAAGAAACAAAGGAAAGAACAGTTGAAGTCGAGATTTCTTTCTTCTTCTTTTTTCTTTATTGCCATGCTAGGTTTCCATATGTTTCCTACCAAGGCAACCACGTCTATTTTTGATTCCGTGCTGTACAGAATTGAAAGCCTATTAAAAGTTGGGCTTTTGATTCACTGGACAGAATCATAGATATCAGCCAGTCCTGTCCATAATATTCTTCCCCGTCGGAATTGCAAAAGTTCTTTTATCACAGAGGTGGTATATAACATAACAGTTTATCAATAAAAGGAAAGGTAAAGGTTCCCCTCGCACATATGTGCTAGTCGTTCCCGACTCTAGGGGGCGGTGCTCATCTCCATTTCAAAGCCAATGAGCCAGCGCTGTCCGAAGATGTCTCCGTGGTCACGTGGCCGGCATGACTAAATGCCAAAGGCTCACGGAACGCTGTTACCTTCCCACCAAAGGTGGTCCCTATTTTTCTACTTGCATTTTTTACGTGCTTTCGAACTGCTAGGTTGGCAGAAGATGGGACAAGTAACGGGAGGTCACCCCGTGACGCGGCACTAGGGATTCGAACTGCTGAACTGCCGACCTTTCGATCGACAAGCTCAGCGTCTTAGCCACTGAGCCACCACATCCCTTGAGCCACCGCGTCCCTAGTTTATCAATGGAGGAGACTATTAGTAGCTCAGGGTTGAAATGAGGGGTCAACCTTGGCGGTCTCTGGGCTTGGTGGTTTTCTTGCAGGCGTTTTGCTGTCTGAATAGGTAACATCATCAATGTTACCTATTCTAGAAGGGGGTGGAGGTGTGGAGTGGAGGAGAAGGAGGAGGAAGAGGAGGAAGAGGACAAAGAGAAGGAGGACAAGAAGGATAACAATGACTGTGGGATCCTTGGTGCTTTCTTGTTTTCTCGCAGACGTTTTATGACCCAACTAGGTAACATCATCAGTCCTAAAAGGGGATGGGTTTGATGTCTTTTTATATACTAGTGGTTTACCCTGTCAGTGTTGGTGGGAGAGGATAGGCAGAGCAAGTATATAAACAGAGAGCAAGCCCCACTCCCTTCTAGCACGGATGACGCTACCTAAAGTGAAACTTTTGCAAGAAAACAAAGTTCAGAGGACTTTACAGTCATTCTCCTCCTCCTCCTCCTCTCTACACACCCCATTCCTTTCTAGCGCTGATCTCGCTACCTAGTCGGGCAATGAAACGTCTGCAAGGAAAAAATCAAGCTCAGAGAGCGCCAAAGGACCCCACATTAACAAAAACAAAAACAAAAAAACAACAACAACATGTATACTCTTCCCCCTGAATAGGGTGAATTGAAAAGTCATCTATATAAAGTGTTAATGCCACTTTATAAGGCCTTGGTAAGGCCACACTTGGAATCCTGCATTCAGCTTTGGTCGCCACGATGTAAAAAAAGATGTGGAGACTCTAGAAAGACTGCAGAGAAGAGCAACAAAGAGGATTAGGGGACTGGAGGCTAAAACATATGAAGAACGGTTGCAAGAACTGGGTATGTCTAGTTTAATGAAAAGAAGGACCAGGGGAGACAGGATAGCAGTCTTCCAATATCTCAGGGGCTGCCCCAAAGAAGGAGTCAAGCTATTCTCCAAAGCACCCGAGGGCAGGACAAGAAGCGATGATGGATGGAAACAAATTAAGAAGAGAAGCAACTTAGAACTAAGGAGAAATTTCCTGACAATTAGAACAATTAACCAGTGGAACAACTTGCCTCCAGAAGTTGTGAATGCTCCAACAATGGAAATTTTTAAGAAGAGGTTGGATAACCATTTGTCTGAAGTGGTGTAGGGTTTCCTGCCTAACCAGGGGGTTGGACTAGAAGACCTCCAAGGTCCCTTCCTTCCTTCCTTCCTTCCTTCCTTCCTTCCTTCCTTCCTTCCTTCCTTCCTTCCCTTCCCTTCCCTTCCCCTTCCTTCCTTCCTTCCTTCCCTTCCCTTTCTTTCCTTCCTTCCTTCCTTCCCTTCCCTTCCCCTTCCTTCCTTCTCTTCCCTTCCTCTTCCTTCCTTCCTTCCTTCCTTCCCTTCCCTTCCCTTCCCTTCCCCTTCCTTCCTTCCTTCCTTCCCTTCCCTTCCCTTCCCTTCCCTTTCTTTCCTTCCTTCCTTCCTTCCTTCCTTCCTTCCTTCCTTCCTTCCTTCCTTCCTTCCTTCCTTCCTTCCTTCCTTCCCCATCACTGGGACCACCTCTGTTATTCTATTTCTATTTCTATGTTTTCCAAATCCTTCTCCAAGTTAAGGACATTCCCCCCCAACCTGCTTCCCCTTGTCCTCACCCCCGACTTACCAACATGCCAGTTTTGGGGTTCACTGTAAAGGAAGAATTCTGGAACTTAGTGCTGGCTTTGGAATCCAAGGGCAACGTCTCATCGTTACGGTACCAGCTGTAGGTAGGCTCTGGAAATCCTTCCTTTTCTTGGCAGTACAGGGTGGCTGGTTTCCCCACGGGGACGGAAGGGGGCACCCGACATTTGGGGGCCACCGGCTTCACTGCAGGGAAAATGGTAGAAGATGAGGTGCATCAGACGGAACGTGCCTGCATCAGCCACTCTCTGGCTTAGTGTTCTTTGGCGTGGAACGGAGAGGATTACAGGTCGTCCTCGCTTTAACGTCCAGTCACGCAGCGACCATTCAGCGTTACGACAGAGCCCAAAATGGCTGCTGCACGAGAGGTCATAAAAACTGGGTCCCGTCATGTAGATGCTTCATGTTCTGACCCAGCTCCCCAAACACGACAAACCCTCTGAAGTGAACTCAAAGATTCCTTTATTAGGAGCGCCGGCAGCCCCCGGGGAAAAGTTTCTCTCTCACCGCAGGCTAACAAGTCCGTCTGGCTGGGAGATGGATAGTTGTCCGCCACATCTATTCATCTCTGCCCCCTGCCTTTTATCCTCAGAGCTAGGGTGGGGCTTCGCTAGCAGAGGTGGCTCTTCCGTCCCAAGGACCGGCCCATAGATTTCCACTGCTCTCCTCTCCTCTGCCTTCTGTGCATCCACATGTCAGGCACAGGACCCAGCTGTTCCTCCTCCTCCTCATCAGCCACCTCCAGACCTGGTAACTGCTGACTCTCCATCTGAGGGCTGAGTGATGACCCAGGCTCTGCCTCTCTCTCTCTCTCTCTCTTCCAGCTCCATTCCCTCTTCCCCCTCGGAGCTCTCAGGTTGCCTTGATGCTGACCCTCACTCCCACGCCTCCTCCTCCTCCTCTGATTCAGCTGTTGGGAGGGGCCAGCGCCCGACAGGCCACAACACTTCAACTTACAACTATTGTGACACAGGACAGAAATTCTAGGCTCCTTTACAGTCATAACTCAAGGACCACTGTACTTCTGAGCCAGCTTTGGAAAAGATCATTTGGGAAAGATCAGAAAATCAACAGTATTAATACATGCTGTGGAATATGTAGAAGCAGATTTGTGCCTTTCATTTCTTGGGAGCTCCATCAAAGCTGCGGTATCTCACGCCGAGCGATGAACTAGAGATCATATCGAGATGGCCCTCAAAGCACGTGATCTAGTGGATTTATCAACTGCGAGGTGTGAGCGTCAGCCCCCAGGTTGCTAAGAAGCATGCTCCTCCCACGTTCAGCCTGCCAGACTTATCTGCACATCCCGTTAAACCATGGTTTAATGCAAGAGATAGAAGCAGCGAGAAATGGGTGTCAGCCTTGCAATTAACATGCTACATTCTCCTATCTCCTCTATACAGCCGGGGATCATCCAGGCAGCATTTAATTCCATTTTCTCCATCTTTGGACTGATCTGAGATTGTGGTTTGCAGCAAACTCCGATGGGCTCCAAAAACAGGCCAATGTCAAACCATAGCTTTATTCTCAAACTGGGTGAAAACAAGAGTTCATCACAAAGCCACAATCGCGGTTCCAGATCAGCGGTGAAATCCTCTGAAATCTGCTACCAGTTCTGTGAGTCTGCTACCGAGTACGCGCTTCGCCTGAAGCTTTCCGAATCTGCAAAGGTAAGTAGAACAGCAAGGGGGGGAGGTATCTGCTGTGCCACGCGATTTAGATTAGCTAAAAAACACGAATTCCGACGATTCTAGCTAATATAAATCGCGCGTCACAGCTGATTGTCACCCAGCTGATCGTCGGAAATACCGGCTCACCGAACCAGTAGCGTTTTTTTTTACTATCGGTTCGCCCGAACCGGTCCGAACCGGTAGCATTTCACCCCTGTTCCAGATGCCACCAAGGAGCAACGTTCGGAGAAAGCAGAGACACAATCTTGCCAAAATCTTTCAGGCATACAGGACAATATCTGGGTTGAAGGTCCTTTAGGCAGCTTCTCTCTGTTCATGCAGATCAACCCAACCATGATTTTAGTGGTTACAGAACCACGTTTCATACCTTCACGAAAATTTCCTATTCAACAGTCTGCAATCCCAGGGAAGAAAAACCAGAAGATAAATTACTCTCAGCCGGGAAGGGATTAGAACGCTTTTCATACCAGGAGTGGAGTATTCATTATCACTCCTCATTCCTAGGCTGGAAGTTAAAGACATCCAACTGAACGGATAAAGGATTTACAGGAGAAGCTTAGCTGTATAATATTAATCTCACGGGGCACCAGTTGGTCAAGTTATTAATCTGGTTCAGTCGGAAAAGCTACACAATACAAAGAACACGCACAAACACACAATAGCTTTGGAAAGTCCATGAGTCCAGGTAAGGGGTGGGATCTACCTCCCCATCAGACCCTCTCAGTTGTTGGGGAGGATCTGCTGCTGAAGAGCAGAGGGACATTGAGCACAACAGAAAGACCTGGATTTGCAGTGTGTAACTTAAGTTATCTGTCCTTTTTCTGAGGACCAGGTAACATTCTGGCGAGTACGAGTGTACACACAAATACAAACAGGGAAAGAAAGAAGGTAAAGCCAAGACCTGGGGTGCTAATGAAGTATTTAATGACTGTAGTTCACCTCGTTAGAAGTCTGGTTTGTGGCTGGAACACACGTTATAGTCAAGACACTCTTCCCCCCGCCCCATTCTCTCTCTCTCTTTCACACACACACTTTTTTCTCTCTCTTTTTTCTCTTTCTCTCTTCCTCTCTCTCTTTCTTTTTTCTCACTCTTTCTCTCTCTTCCTTCATCTCTTTCTTTCCCTCTCTTTTTTTTCTCTTTCTCTCTTCCTCTCTCTCTTTCTCTCTTTCTTTTTTCTCACTCTTTCACTCTCTTCCTTCCTCTCTTTCTTTCCCTTTCTTTCTTTTTTCTTTCTCTCTTCCTCTGTCTCTTTTTTCTCTTTCTCTCTCTTCTTCTGTCTCTTTCTTTCTCTCCCTCTTTCTCTCCCTTTGTCTCTCTTTCTTTTTTCTTTCTTTCCCCTTCTTTCTTTTTTCTCTTTCTCTCTTTTTTCTTTCTTTTTCTTTCTTCTGTCTCTTTCTTTCTTTCTCTCCCTTTCTCTCCCTTTGTCTCTTTCTTTTTTCTCTTTCTTTCCCTTTCTCTTTCTTTTTTCTCTTTCTCTCTTTTTTCTTTCTTTTTCTTTCTTCTGTCTTTTTCTTTCTCTCCCTCTTTCTCTCCATTTGTCTCTCTTTCTTTTTTCTTTTTTTCCTTCTTTTTTTTCTCTTTCTCTCTTTTTTCTTTCTCTTTTTCTTTCTTCTGTCTCTTTCTTTCTTTATCTCCCTCTTTCTCTCCCTTTCTGTCTCCGTCTCTTTCTTTCTCTTTCTCTCTCTCCCTTTCTTTTTCTTTCTGCCTCTCTTTCTTTCCTTTTCCCTTTTTTCTCTTTTCTTTTCTTCTCTTGTCCCTTTCTTCCTCTCTCTCTTTTTCTCTTCCTCTCTCTTCCTCTGGCTTTCTTTCTTTTTCTCTCCCTCTTTCTGTCTCTTCCTCTTTTTTTCTCTTTTTCTCTCCCTTCTTTCTCTCTCTTTCTCTCTCTCACACACACACACTTAAAAACTTGCTTTCCACACTGGATTCCTATACAAGGGACACAGGCATGGGCTATGAAGCTTAATCCAGGTTTATACCGTGAAACATACCGTGAACAGTGAGGTTAACGTTGATTTCTGCGACGAGATTGGCATCGTCGGGTGCTACGACCTCACACCGGTAGATCCCCTTGTCAGCCCGGGTGACGTTGTAAATGGTCAGGGACGTCCTGCTGCTGAGCTGGGCCCGGTTTGCCCATTCCCCTAAGGGTGGAGGAGAAGCAGAGGAGATGGGCAGCCTGAAGACCCCAGTAGTCCTCGACTTACGACCACAATCGAGCCCAACATTTCCACTGCTAAGGGAGACAGTTCTTCAGTGAGTTTTGCCCCGTTTTACGACCTCGTTTTGCCCCACTGCGAATCGCTGCGACTGTTAAGATAAGTCACACAATCGTTAAGTGAAATCTGGTTTCCCCGTTGACTTCGCTCTTCGGAAGGTCACAAAAAGGGGACCCCGGGACTGCGACCGTCAGAAATACACAAACCAGTTGCCAATTTTGATCTCGTGACCACGCACGAGGCTGCAGCGGTGGTGTGAAAAACGATCGTAAATCGCCTTTTTTTTTTTCAGGCCCGTCGTAACTTTGGATTGTCACTAAACAAATGGTTGCAGGTCTAGAACTACCTGTACTTTATTCAGTGATTGACTGAGTCAGCGTCTTCATTTCTAATACTCAGCAAAAACAACCCTCCATGGTTCCTGGATGTCCCTAACAAAGCTCGGGTGATTTTTTAGGCAGGAGTGGAGAAGAAACTCAGTACCAGGTCCCCACCAGCATCCTGTTGTGGCCTGCCAGCGGCCAGCAGAGCTGGTGGCAGATTCAGACAGCGAGGAGGTTGGGGAGGAACATGGGCCAGTCCTGGAGTCTGGGGAAGGCTCTGATGAGGGCTCTGCATCAGTGGCAGAGCGGGGGACACGGCCATCGGACAGTTATCAGCTGCCTTCGGAGTCGGATATCAGTGGGGCAGAAGAACAGCTGCAGCCTGTTCCTGTTGTGACCGAGGCCCACGTAGTGATTATCCAAAAATGCTTTGAAAAGCCTCTGACGATCCCAGCTGAGCTGTGCGATCATCAGAGGCTTTTTTTTGGGGTGCGCTTCAAGGTGTTGGTTATCACCTTTAAAGCGCTCCATGGCATAGGGCCTAGCTATCTTTGAGACCGCCTGCTGCCACCGACGATCTCCCATCGACCCGTGCGCTCCCACAGAGAGGGCCTCCTCGGGGTGCCATCAGCCAAACAGTGCAGGCTGGTGACCCCCAGGGGGAGGGCCTTCTCTGTGGGGGCACCCACCCTCTGGAATCAGCTGCCCCCAGAGATAAGGAGAATCCAAGACCTCGGTGCCTTCCGCCGTGCCCTTAAAACCTTCCTTTTCCAGCAAGCCGGGCTGGCCTAACACTTTTTAAAGTGTTTTTAAGTGTTTTGTTTATTGTTTTTAATTAATGGGGCCAAATTTATATATGTATATTTTAACTGTATTTTAATAATTGTACTTGATGTTTTTACTTGGCTGTTCACCGCCCTGAGTCCTCAGGGAGAAGGGCGGTATACAAATTCAAAATAAAATTAAAAAAAATAAAAAATAAAAGCATTTTTTCGTTGGAAGAGGTTGTAGAAAAAATGCTTTTGAAAGTAAAAAAAAAAAAAGCCTCTGATGATCGTGCGGCTCAGCTGGGCATGGTGGGGGGGAGGGGCACAGGGATTTTTGCTACCTGTTCTCCAAACCACCCGCCGCCATTGCTACCGGATTGGGCGATCCGGTCCGAACCAGAAGCATTTCACCCCTGAAATGAGGTCCTGATGCGCCAAAGAAAGACCCCCCTCCAACAGCTTCCTACCTTGCACCTTGCCGTCAAAATACACGTAGGTGGTGCCTTGGCTGCCGATTTTCTTCCATTCGATTCGAGGGTTTGCTGTTTTGGTGGCAGTGATAATGCAGGACAGTTCAGCCTCTGCAAAGACACACGACAGACGTCACAAAGCGAAGGGGAGATAGATTTTTCAACCCACGTGGCTTTCAGCCAACGTGGCTGTGGGCTGGTAAAAAGGGTGCCAAGCCAGACACCGGCTAGGATACGATAGTGCTCTCCCCACACTTACGTCGAAATTCTTCCACCACCGGATTGATATTTTTAGAGATCAGGTCTATCGCCAGGACTCTGTAGCCTAGGAAGCAAACGAGAGGCAGGTTAAGAAACATGAAAGGCTTCTCAACGGTTAAACACGTTTAAACTAAATCAGGTCAGGTTGGAGCTAGGCTGGCCACGAGGCTCCATTTAATAGGAAATTAAGTGGAAAGTGTACCACCTGGTGATCGTTTTTGTCCTCACTAAATGTTCTTACTACAATTGGTGAGAACTGCATTGCTTTTGACAGGATATATGGCCATGGTGGCGCAGTAGTTAGAATGCAGCGCTGAAGACGATTTCTGCCGTTCGGCAGTTCGATGCCGTATCCCTCCCTCTCTGTTGAGAGAGGGCTGTTCAATATGGAATGGAATGGAATGGAATGGAATGGAATGGAATGGAATGGAATGGAATAGAATAGAATAGAATAGAATAGAATAGAATAGAATAGAATAGAATAGAATAGAATAGAATAGAATAATGAATGGAATGGAATGGAATGGGAATAGAATAGAATAGAACAGAATAGAATAGAATAGAATATATATTGGAATGAAGAATAGAATAGAATAGAATAGAATAGAATAGAATAGAATAGAATAGAATAGAATAGAATAGAATAGAATAGATATTGGAATAATAGAATAGAATAGAATAGATGTTGGAAAGATTAGAATAGAATAGAATAGAATAGATATTGGAATAATAGAATAGAATAGAATAGATGTTGGAAAGAATAGAATAGAATAGAATAGAATAGAATAGAATAGAATAGAATAGAATAGAATAGAATAGAATAGAATAGAATAGAATAGAATAGAATAGTTATTGGAATGAAGAATAGAATAGAATAGAATAGAATAGAATAGAATAGAATAGAATAGAATAGAATAGAATAGAATAGAATAGTTATTGGAATGAAGAATAGAATAGAATAGAATAGAATAGAATAGAATAGAATAGAATAGAATAGAATAGAATAGAATAGAATAGAATAGAATAGTTATTGGAATGAAGAATAGAATAGAATAGAATAGAATAGAATAGAATAGAATAGAATAGAATAGAATAGAATAGAATAGAATAGAATAGAATAGATATTTGAATAATAGAATAGAATAGAATAGATATTGGAAAGATTAGAATAGAACAGAACAGAACAGAACAGAACAGAACAGAACAGAACAGAATAGATATTGGAATGAAGAATAGAATAGAATAGAATAGAATAGAATAGAATAGAATAGAATAGAATAGAATAGAATAGAATAGAATAGAATAGAATTCTTTATTGGCCAAGTGTGATTGGACACAAAAGGAATTTGTCTTCGGTGCATAAGCTCTCAGTATACATAAAAAATACATTCATCAAGAATCACAAAATACAACACTTAGTGATAGTCATAGGATACGAAATAAGCAATCAAAATCACACTAGGAAATTAAATAAAACAATATAAATCTTAAAGATACAAGCAACAAGGTTATAGTCATAAGTAGGAGGAGATAGGTAATAGGAAGGATGAGAAGATGAATAGTAATACAGTTTTAGTAAATAGTTTGACAGTGTTGTAGGAATTAGTTGTTTAGCAGAGTGACGGCATGTGGGAAAAAAAACTTTCCTTGTGTCTAGTTGTTTGGATAATTTGGACATGGCCTCTTGGACCCTTCTTTCAGACCAGCGATCCTCTCCGTCCGAAATATGGATTTTGTCGCCTTGCAAAAAGAGTGGCCTGTGTCTTTTAAACCATGGTTTCTGCACGATGAGCCAGCCCTGCCACAAGAGTTCTTCCACGATCCTCTAAAATTAGATAACCTGCGAGTCCCGTCCTGTCCCCCCTCCCCCCCCAACTCGACTGCCCGAGGTGCCACTGTTAATCAGGATAATCGCCAGGGTGTAACCCCGGCTGTCTGGAGGCACGCAGGTAACAACGCCGGTAAATAGCCTGAGTTACACTCTTGCGGCTGCAGCTTTTTTTTAAGCCGAAAGAAGATCAGCAATTTGCATTGTCTTAATTTTTTTTTTCATTGGACTCTTTCTCGTGGCCAAGTCCCCGTTCTCCTGCTCTCCTTCCTTGCCCCCCACCCTTCTCTAGCTCTGACGGAGCTGCTGGCAGAAGCCAAGAAAGACGGAGCAGATGGCAAAGATTAGGGACAGGAAATTCTACCATCGGAACAGACAAAGGGTTTTTCCGCATGTGTTTCCCTGTGTTTGTGTGCGCCAGAGTGTGCAACTCGATGTGAACACATCATTTCTCTGCCCTTTCTTTGGGATACGCTCTGGACGGAATGGGACAACTTGCTACAGCCAAGTCTCCACAGTCAACTCAACAACGATCAATTCGTCACGGACAACTCACCACAGTCAACTGGCCGTAGAACAATCGATCAATTCAACTTAATCACTTAGAATAAATTTTAAAAATTGTTTTAATTTTTTGTCATTCAGATTTCCCTTTGTCCCTCCTTTGGCATCCTTTTTTTAATTATTCTATCCCACCATTTCTTTAATATCAGTGTAACTCTTTTCCCGCAGGGAGCTGGCTGTGGCGAATTGACCCTTGTGAGTTGATCGTGGCGAATTGGCCATGGTGAGTTGACCGTGTCGAATTGACTCTTGTGAGTTGGCCATGGTGAATTGACTATTGAGAGTTGGCCATGACGAGTTGGCCATTGAGAGTTGGCCATGTTGAATTGACTCTTGTGAGTTGGCCATGGTGGACTCTTGTGAGTTGGCCATGGTGAACTGACTATTGAGAGTTGGCCGTGGCAAATTGACCATTGAGAGTTGGCCATGACGAGTTGGCCATAGCAAATTGACTGTTGTCGAGTTGGCCATGTTGAATTGACTCTTGTGAGTTGGCCATGGCGAATTGACTCTTGTGAGTTGGTTATGACGAACTGGTCGTTGTGAGTTGGCCATGTGAATTGACCGTTGTGAGTTAGCCGTGTCTAATTGACTATTGAGAGTTGGCCATGACGAGTTGGCCATAGCAAATTGACTGTTGTAGAGTTGGCCATGGTGAATTGACTCTTGTGTGTTGGCCATGGTGAATTGACTATTGAGAGTTGGCTGTGTCCAATTGACTATTGAGAGTTGGCCATGATGAGTTGGCCACGGCAAATTGACTGTTGTCGAGTTGGCCATGTTGAATTGACTCTTGTGAGTTGGCCATGGCGAATTGTCATAGACCCACGCTGGAGCATTCAGCCCGAGAGGTGGAATCCGGAGGACAATACCTCTTTTCTTACCTACATGCCCATCCTCACCAACATGTATAGGTAGCCCTCGACTTACAACATTTCGTTTTGCAACCGTTCAAATTTACTCCTGCACTGGAAAAAGTGATTTATGACCACTTTTCACGCTTACAACCTTTGCAGCATCCCCCCCCCACGGTCTTGCGATCGAAACTCAAGACGCTTGGCAACTGACTGGCATTTGTGACGGTTGCATTGTCTCCGGGGTCATGAGATTTACCATTTGTGACCTTTTGACGAGCAAAGACAATGGGAGAAAACCCATTGGAGAGAAGAAGGCGACAAATGTGGAAAACATTGTAAGTGAAGAAAATTAAAAATAAAGGGACGATAAAGATCATGATAATAAAGGATGGAGGAAATGGGGAATGCATATAGTAGAAAGTAAGAGGAACGAAACTGGTATGTAAAAAGAAACACGTATCACGTGTTTGTGTTTTGTATGTTGTGTTGTGTTGCTGCTGTAAAATCAATAAAAATCAATAAATAAAAAATACTCCTTGACATACAACCGTAACTGAGCCAAGAGTTTGGTCATAAGTTGTGATAGTTGTAAAGCAGGTCACCCTATGTTAGGATGCGATTTTACAATGTTTTTTTTTTTTTTGCATCAATCACTTTTTTCGCCCCCCTGTGCTATTCTAACTTCAAACGGCCACTAAACAAATGGTCGTAAGTCCAAGGTTACCTCTATAGGGGTGAACTTGAATCTATTTCTGGCTTCCCTAAACTGGGAAAGGATCCAAAAGGTGCTATTTGTGTATGATTTGACTCCGAAGGGTCAAAAGAATTGGAAGTTTTAACTGGCACCTTCCAGGGCTAATATAAATCCTCCAACATGCCAAAATGCAAGAAAGGAAGAACTTTTGGTCCAAGAACAATAATTGTCAGCGTTTAGCAACTTCGAACTGCATTCCAAGGAATCATGAAAAGGAACTACTGCGGTCTATATTTTTTAGCCAGCAACCTTCACTTCACCTGGTAGCAGGGGAGAAATGTAAAATGTGTTACTACCGGTTCTGTGGGTGTGGCTTGGTGGGGGGGGTTAATGTGACTGGGTGGGCGTGGCCAACTTTTTTTTTTTTTTTAACTTTTCAAAGCATTTTCTCTAATGCTTGAAAAGCCTCTGCCGATCAGGCAACTCAACTGGGATTTATTATTATTTATTTATTTATTATTCAAATTTCTATACCGCCCTTCTCCTTTCGGACTCAGGGCGGTGAACAGCCAAAATAAAACATTTATACATAAAGTACGATTAAAAAATAGATTTAAAATAATTAAATTTGGCCCATAGTTTAAAATTTATCAATTTAAAATCCATTGTCAGAGACTTTTCAAAGTATTTTTCTTATCACCTCTTCGGCCAAGAGGTTGCAGGAAAAAATGCTTTGAAAAGCCTCTGAGGAACTTTTAAAAGCATTTTTTTCGTCGGAAGAGGTTGTAGAAAAAATGCTTTTAAAAGTCAAAAAAAAAAAAAAAGCCTCTGATGATCGTGCGGCTCAGCTGGGCATGGTGGGGCAGCGCAGGGATTTTTGCTACCGGTTCTCCGAACCACCCACCGCCATCGCTACCGGATCGGGCGATCCGGTCCGAACCGGGAGCATTTCACCCCTGCCTGGTAGTCTTCTTACTTCTCCATTACTGCAGGAAGTCCTCGACTTACGGCCACAACTGTGCCCGATTTTTCTAAGCGTTGCTAAGCGAGACAGTTGTTGCGTGAGCTTTGCTCAATCTTTTGAGAGATTTTATGATCTTTCTTTCCCCAGGTGCTAAGTGAATCACTGCGGGTTAAGTTATTATTCATTTTTAGGAAATGTGCCGTACTTTTCGGAGTATAAGACACACTTTTCCCGCCCCCTAAAAGAGGGTGGAAATGTTGGTGCATCTTATACACCGAATACAGCCATTTTTGGCCTCCCAAAACCCCGCCCCACACGTCCCGTTTTCGCCAAAAACAGGCCCGTTTCTCGCAAAAACTGGGCCTGCAGAGGGTTTGGGAGGCCTGCAGAGTGCTCCTGCGGGGTTCTATTTCTCTCTGTGGGCACAATGAGAATTTACCTGCCGGATAAAATTCCGCACTGGCGACTGGAAAGGCATCCGGCCATTCAAACACTCTGCTAGCTCCATTCAGTTGCCCAGACTCCACCCCGCAAGGGATTCTGGGGTCCTTAAAAGGAGATGATGATTGATAGCTCTTTATAGAAATGGCTTTTTCATATTACTATGGGAAAACCAAAAAAACTGTGATTTGATGCTAATGCCTCTGCAACAGAGAGAGTTGGAGGTCAATGCTTCTTTTTCTTTCCTTTTCCCTACTTTTCCTCACTTTTCTTTCCCATTTCCCTCCTCGCTACTCTTTTATTTATTTTTGTATTTTGCATTTTAGAATACTTAATAACCAAGGGTGGGATTCAGATCCTTTAGCAACAGGTCCGCTGCCCTGTTGCTGGGTGGGCATGGCCATGGTGGGTGTGGCCTAGTCGGCTGCCTGCATCATGGAGGGACGCCTGTTTTTCACCCTCCCCAGGCTCCAGAGGCTTTCCTTGACCCTCCGGGAGGACGAATACAGCTTCCCCTGGGCTCCCAGAGGCCCTCCAGAGGCCGGAAACAGACCCGTTTCCAGACTTCCGAGAGGCTCCTTTTTCGTCCTCCCCAGGCTCCAGAGGCTTTTCTTGAGCCTCCGGGAGGGCAAAAACAGCTTCTCCCAGGCTCCGGAGGCCCTCCGGAGGCTGGAAACATGCCCGTTTCCGGACTTCCGGAACCTCCAGAGGGCCCATATTTTGTCCTCCGCGTGGACTCTGCACTTACCGGGAATGATGAATGGGCCGCGTGGAGACTCCTAGGAGGGGCAAGGCAGGGTGGAAGGGGCAAAGTGGGTGTGGCCAGCCAGGGGTGGCATTTGGGGGTTCACCAAACCCCAGCGATCCTTGGCTAGAGGATCAGCCAAACCCTGCCGAACCCTTAGTTGGGTAAAAGATTTAGAAACAGATATTACAGAACAGGAATGGATTTTGAATTGGAATAGTAGAATAATGAGGACCTTATCAATAAGAATAAAAGAGCATACTTATAAAGTTATCTGGAAATGGTACCTGTTCCCAATAAGATTATATAAAATGAATAAAAGTGCTAGCAAGTTATGTTGGAGATGTAAAGTGGAGAATGGGACATACGAACACATGTGGTATGGATGTCGTAAAGTGAAGAATTTTTGGTTACGAATAGAAGAAGAATCTAGTAAAATAATTAAAAAGAAGGTAATGTTGGGAGTAGATACCATCTTCATATTGAAGTTGAATGACAAGGTGTTAACAATTGATGAAAGAGAGCTTGTAAGGATATTGGTCATTATAGGACGAATTGTGATTGCAAGATACTGGAAATTGAATATTGAATACAAAATAAATGAATGGTTCAGAGAAGTTTGGAAAATTGCTCTTAATGATAAGTTAACGTGTGATATAAAATTCAAAAAAGGACTATTGAAAGAAAATATATTTTGGAGGATAGGGCAACCATTTGTGGACTACGCAATCGGGAACTTGGAAGAAATAATGCCAGTGCCAATGCAAAGAGAATTTTGGAAGACCTGAAGATGAAGAAAAAATTCCTCCGCTTCTCCCTATTTTGTATTATACACTGGGTGTGGTTTTGTCTTTTGTCTTTTGTCTTTAATTAAAATTTAATAAACAAAAATTAAAAAAAAATAACTTAATTTAAAAAGTTTTTTTTTTTTTAAAGAACCTGAGGCTAGAAGAAAATGTAAGCCAAAAGATGGAAAGCTGAAAAGAACTTGATTTATTTTCCTCCCTCCTTGGCCGAAATTCTTCGTTAAAACCTCGCCCTGGGGCGGAGTGCATTCTTTGGCCGAACCAAAGGAACAAAGGAAGATTAAGCCACTCCTAGATATTTTTTTCCTGGATGGACAGGGCGATAAAAAGAAAAACAGCATATTCGTGCCAAAAATAAATATATCCCCCCCACAAAGAATCAGCAATGGGGTTGAGAGAGAGAGAGAGAAGCAAAACGAGGTGGGGTTGTTTAGACATTCTTAAGAGGGAAGAAAAAATAAAATCCCAGTTCCCGCACCCTGAAATAACTTCAGAAGATGTAAGCATTTCTAATCGGAGAGGCTGTCCATCCTCCTTTCCTTAAAATAGCAAAATAATAGTCCGGTGACTGTTTTTTTTTTTTTTTTTTTTTGGCAGGGGAAGAGTTAAAAACAGCCTCTCCTAAAGCGGGAGTCAAACCCCGAAGCATTCAGCTAAGAAGGCAAATTCTTCTCATCCTGGAGCCATTTCTTTTCTCCGCCTCTATTTTTAGACAGCTATCCCCCCCCCCCCAAAAAAAAATATGTGATAAAGATTCCCTCTGATAGATCCACGTTCCAGGACTTGGTTCCCAGCTCGGGGTCCTTCTGGATCCTGGACATCACACCGAGCCATCATTGAAATAGTAAAAGACACAAGGCTAACTACATTGCAAAACTCCCTGGAGCATCTCAATCACAAAACCCCAGAACCAGGGGTGGGCTGCTGGGGGTTCGCAGGGGTTCGGGAGAACCTTTAGCTAAGATTCTGTGCAGTTCGGAGAATCCTCAAATCCCACTCCTGGCTGGCCCTGCCCACCCCTCCCAGGAGTCCCCACGCAACCCATTTTGGATGCAGGTAAGTGCAGGACACGCGTGGAGGCTTGGGGAGGGCGAAAAACAGGCCTACCGGAAGTTCAGGAAGGCTGGAAACGGGCCCATTTCTGGCCTCCAGAGGGCCTCCGGAGCCTGGGGAGGCCGTTTTCAACCTCCCAAAGGCTCAAGAAAAGCCTCCAGAGTCCGGGGAAGACAAAAACACCCCCCACACTGTGGTGCAGGAGGCAAACTAGGCCACGCCCACTATGGCCACACCCACCCTCACCCATCCAGCAACTGGGCAGATAACCCCTTGCTAAAATTTTTGAAGCCCACCCCTGCACTGAGCCCCCACCAAAAAAAAATTTGCCGTCCCAATTTTGGATTAAAACTCCAATCAGAGTCTTCTCCGAGTCGCACGCTGTTCCTGCTCTTCTTGACATTAATATAGACCAGGGGTCTCCAACCGTGGCAACTTTAAGACTTGTGGACTTCAACTCTCAGAATTCCTCAGCCAGCAAAACTGAAGAATGTTCGGGTTCAATGGTGGTTGTACGTCGAGGACTTCCTGTAATATGGTTGAGTTTCCCATCACAGTTGGGAAAACCGAGATGTTCGACCAAGCAGTGGCAAATTCGAAAGATCCCCGCGGGTTCCTGATGGGTACAAAGGCAGGGTGCGTTTCCGTTGACATTGGCATTCTGCTGCCCAACATCAACATCCGACCACGATCCGAACGAGTGCGTTAAAACTCGGTTAAAAATAGACAAAAGCAATACAGTCAATAGGCTCACAGCCACACTAAAAATGTCCCCCAGACAGAAGGCCCTCGCTTAAGCCTTGATCTCCGCCCCATCTAATCTTCCTAATCAGGGTCACCGCCAAGAATGTTCCACCCTCTACGTCGACCAGCTTCCAATCTCAGCGTCGGCTCTCGGCCAGCTCCAGCAATTGATTAAACAGGCTTTCAAACCTTTCTGAAATACATCCAAAAGATCCTCGCGGCCAAAAGGACGAATTCAGCCCCGGTTTTGAAAAGCCGAAGTGTTGAAGGACGCAAGAACAATTACACAAAAAAAAAGAAGAAGCAAATGGAAAAGCAACACAGAACAATGCTGGAAGGGACCTTAGAGGTCTTCTAGTCCAACCCCCTGCTCAATCAGGAGACCCTAGACCAGTGATGGCTAACCTTTTCCGGACCGAGTGGCCAAAGCACGCACGCATGGGTGCAAATGCACGTGGGCCCGACCCCCAAAATGTAATGTGCGCACGGGCCCTGTGCATGCACCCTGCCCGGCCCCCCTGCACAGGGGCGCACGGTCCCCATGCATGCGTGGCAGGGACCTGAAGACCAGGTGGCCGGCAGGAGGCGAGCTGAACTGTGGCGACAGCTCGCGTGCCATCAGAGAGGGTACTGCGTGCCACTTCTGGCATGTCTGCCAGAGGTTTGCCATCATGGCCCTATACTTCCAGTGATGGGGAAAGAAGGAAGGAAGGAAGGAAGGAAGGAAGGAAGGAAGGAAGGAAGGAAGGAAGGAAGGAAGGAAGGAAGGTGGGTGGGTGGGTGGGAGGGAGGGAGGAAGGAAGGTAGGTAGGTAGGTGGGAGAGAAGAAGGAAGGAAGGAGGGAAGGTGGGAGGAAGGGAAGAAGGGAGGGAGAGAGGGAGGAAGGAAGGAAGATGGGAGAGAAGAAGGAAGGAAGGACGGAGGGAGGGAGGGAGAAAGGAAGGAAGGAAGGAAGGTAGGTGGGAGAGAAGAAGGAAGGAAGGAGTAAAGGTGGGAGGGAGGGAAGAAGGGAGGGAGGGAGGGAGGGAGGAAGGAAGGAAGATAGGAAGGAAGGAAGGTAGGTAGGTAGGTGGGAGAGAAGAAAGAAGGAAGGAGGGAAGGTGGGAGGGAGGGAGGGAAGAAGGAAGGAAGGAAGGATGGAAGGAAGGAAGGTAGGTGGGAGAGAAGAAGGAAGGAAGGAGGGAAGGTGGGAGGGAGGGAAGAAGGGAGGGTGGGAGGGAGGGAGGGAGGAAGGAAGGAAGATAGGAAGGAAGGAAGGAAGGAAGGTTGGTGGTAGAGAAGAAAGATGGAAGGAGGGAAGGTGGGAGGGAGGGAGGGAGGAAGGAGGGAGGGGGAAGGAAAACAAATTTAGGAAGAGGGAAACAAACATAAGGTCAGGTTGAACCTCATTTTTCTTTTTCCAGAGACACGTCATATCTGAACTCAGTTGACCTTGGGAAAACTCTCTTATATTTTTATTTATTTTTTAAATTATCCCATGACGTTATTATAATACATTATATAATATTATATTTTTATCCGCCCCTTAAAAAAAAAAAAAAAAAAACCATCTAACTCAAGACGTCCAGCATACCTAACCCTCTTTCCTGCCTCCCATTTTCAATGCAACCCCGAAGCAAACGGATAAACCAGGGCAAGTGAATATCCCCTCCACCCATGAGGGACTGGACAGCTGGACATTCGGACACACCCCCAATCCCTGACCCCATCCTCTTTCTTTGAATGCTGTCAACTTCTGAACCCTCCTGCCCTGGGAAGCCTCTTGCCAGAGGCCATCGGCAAGGAAAGCTCAATCCCATTACAGACGGGGAGCTAATGCAACCTGACCTCCCCGTAAGGTAAATCGCGATCACTCCCAACACAATCGGAGCCTCTGTGGCTCCAACTCACCCCGAGTAAACCTGGTGTAAAACTAAATGCACTCCGGCCGATTTCTTGATTCTCAGCTTTCCGGGTTTTTTTATATTAAAAAGGAAGGCAAATAAAACTTTGACAAGGTTTTATAGCCATCCTCTGGGCCTGTCGTGTGTCGAATGCAACGAATTCTCCCGAGGCTATTTTAAAAGAAATGTTTTGATTTTGATTTGTGTTGGTAATGCCTTGGTTAGGTAAGGCCACACTTGGAATCCTGCATCCAGTTTTGGTCACCACGATGTAGAAAAGATGTGGAGACTCTAGAAAGAGTGCAGAGAAGAGCAACCAAGATGATTAGGGGACTGGAGGCTAAAACATACGAAGAACAGTTGCTGGAACTGGGTATGTCTAGTTTAATGAAAAGAAGGACTAGAGGTGACATGATAGCAGTCTTCCAAACTCTCAGGGGCTGCCCCAAAGAAGAGGGAGTCAAGCTATTCTCCAAAGCACCTGAGGGCAGGACAAGAAGCAATGGGTGGAAACTCATCAAAGAGAGAAAGCAACTTAGAACTAAGGAGGAATTTCCTGACAGTTAGAACAACTAATCAGTGGAACTGCTTGCCTCCAGAAGTTGTAAATGCTCCAACACTGGAAGTTTTTAAGAAGAGATTGGACAACCATTTGTCTGAAATGCTGTAGGGTTTCCTGTCTGAGCAGGGAGTTGGACTAGAAGACCTCCAAGGTCCCTTCCAACTCTGTTTTCCTTCCTTCCTTCCTCCCTCCCTTCCTTCCTTCCTTCCTCCTTCCCTCCCCCTCCTTCCTTCCCTCCCTCCTTCCTTCCCTCGCTCCTTCCTTCCTTCCCTCCCTCCTTCCTTCCCTCGCTCTTTCCTTCCTTCCTTCCCTCCTTCCTTCCTCCCTCCCTCTTTCCTTCCCTCCCTCGCTCCTTCCTTCCTTCCCTCCTTTCCTCCCTCCCTCGCTCCTTCCTTCCTTCCTTCCTTCCTTTTTTCCTTCCTTCCTTCCCTCTCCCCCTCCTTCCTTCCCTCCCTCCTTCCTTCCTTCCCTCGCTCTTTCCTTCCTTCCTTCCCTCCTTCCTTCCCTCGCTCTTTCCTTCCTTCCTTCCCTCCTTCCTTCCTCCCTCCCTCTTTCCTTCCCTCCCTCGCTCCTTCCTTCCTTCCCTCCTTTCCTCCCTCCCTCGCTCCTTCCTTCCTTCCTTCCTTTCTTCCTTCCTTCCCTCTCCCCCTCCTTCCTTCCCTCCCTCCTTCCTTCCTCCCCTCCTTCCTTCCCCCCTTCCTTCCCTCGCTCCTTCCTTTCTTCCTTCCCTCCCTCCCTCCTTCCTTCCTTCTCTCCTTCCCTCCCTCCCTCCTTCCTTCCTCCCCTCCTTCCTTCCCCCCTTCCTTCCCTCGCTCCTTCCTTTCTTCCTTCCCTCCCTCCCTCCTTCCTTCCTTCTCTCCTTCCCTCCCTCCCTCCTTCCTTCCTCCCCTCCTTCCTTCCCCCCTTCCTTCCCTCGCTCCTTCCTTTCTTCCTTCCCTCCCTCCCTCCTTCCTTCCTTCCTTCCTTCCCTCCTTCCCCATCACTGTAAGTTTTTAAGAAGAGATTGGAGAACCATTTGTCTGAAATGGTAGGGTCTCCTGCTTGAGCAGGGGGTTGGACTAGAAGACCTCTAAGATCCCTTCCAGCTTTGTTATTCTGTGTTGTTTTTCCATCTGCTTTCCCCCCCCCCTCTTTTCTTTTTTTCTTTTTCTCTTTTTTGTAATTGTTCTTGCAGTGAGTGGCTGATATTTAGCGCAAAGACAGGCTGTGCACTGAATATCTATTCCGACTGCACACATTCAGGAGCGGGCTAAAAGGAGAAGGGTTGTGTTGCAGAAAGACCGAAAAGACATTTAATGAATTAGGCCCTAAAGAAACTCAAGAGTTTAAGCTGACTTTGGAGAGTCCTTGTTGTGGGAACCTCTAACCACAATCAGCTGAAAAAGCACATTATTGTGCTTTTTGCTGGACTCACTGCCAAGGTCTGGCAAGGCAAAACATCTGTTCTGAAGCCCGATTGGCTGCGGCAATCAAACCCCGCCTTCCCGTGCAAGCCTGGCCAACAGGGAGGAGGCTTGTGACGTCACGAAGCCTCGCCAATACTTGCCAAGAACAAGGAATCATGGGATAGATACTAAGGCATTGTTGAAATCAGTGGCCTTTTAAACTTTCTGCTCTTCTCGTCCCACTTTTAAAAATTTTGGAGCTTTGGCTTCCGTAGGGGTATATTGATCCACAATTACCGTCTTCAGAAATAAAACCGGTGCATTCACGAAATATATGGATCGATTGAATCGTACAAAAAAAAAAATAAAAAAAAATAACCAAACTAAACCCCTTAGATATTAGCACAGATAAAAGACAGCTGATAAAAAAAAGTTATGCATTTGCTTGAGAAAAATAAAAAGGAGAAGATCCTTTTTAAAAAAACAAACAAACTCCCCCCCCCGCAAATATATTTAGCAAATATCTGACCGATTATTTTGATTTTGCAGATCTCTTTTGAGACTGAGTCCTCCAATCAAAAATGCTGCTTTTGATATTGACTTGAGTCCAATTCATTGGCTGCCAATAAGAAAATCTGGATGGGGTTGAGCACTGACCTTTGAAGCTTCGTCTTCTTCTTCGTCTACGTCTTGTATTTATTTTTGTATCTGTGACTTCTGAATGTTTGCCAAGAAAGGCCTTTGCCTAATTGGACCAAGGTTTGCGATAGGACTGAGGAATTTGTGTTGGGAGGAATTTGCTTTAATTTAGTTGAACGATGCTGGGAATGAAGTAATCCTCAGCTGTTCGAATAAAGTTTGTTTGTTTTTTCACGGACTGATTTTCCTACTACTTACTTGGGCTTGGGTCACAACAAGACGTGACATCGGAGCTGAATGGAGATCAAGCAAACTCTGGGGATGAGCCACAGGGCATGTGCTCAGGAAGAGGCAATAGAAGCATTGTTAGGGGAACGGGAATTGTCCCCCAAAAATCTTTTGAGGGGACTTCAAAGGACTTCTCCTTTCCTTTTCCCCCCTCCTAGAAGAGGGGATTTAAAAAAAAAAAAAGCCTATTAAATCACCCAGAAAAATACGGCATACTTCACTGAATCCTCCAAGGAAAGACTGAAGGCAGGGATGGTATTCACTTACCTTCCCTACCGGTTTGCAAATATTTGTGCTCTGCTCGCACGTACCAACTTCCACGCATGCGCAAGGCCTCAAAAATGGGACGTCATGACGTCCACGCGGGTGGACGAGGCATCCCGCAGTCGCCTCTACCGGATATAACCAGGTGAATACCACCACTGATTGAAGGCAAATGAGGTCCAGGCAGGAGAAGAACATCATGGCTTAAAAATCTGAGGGACTGACTGGTTTGGACAAAACTCAGTCAGCAGCCCTTTTTGGTGCGGCTGTTGATAAAAATGGGATCGGCAACATGATCGGCAACGTCCGATGACAGTTAGGGCACAACAAGAAGAAGATTAAATCTCCTGGGGAAATTTAAACAAGGGACCTCCCCCAAGTCTCGAAGATGAAAGAATCTCCACAGGGAGAAGTGAGGACAAATCCTCAAATGCGTGCATGAAGTTCAAAGCCACCTGCCCACCTAAGAATCGCCCCGGGGGGGGGAGATCGGGGGGGTGGGGGGAGGAAGTTCCCCTCCCCAAAGCCTCCCTCCAGGCAGGACCTCTGCAAACTGCTTCCTCAGCAGCTACGTGAAATAATAATAATAATACAATAATAATAATACCTTTCTCAGTGTGGCTTTCTTGGATTTTATTCTGTGAGATCATCCCTTTCTGGAGATAAATAAGAGTTCTCTGGAAAGGTGCATTATGGAGATTTAGTACTCCGTGGGACTCGGCGGGCACACCGTTCAAAGAAATTCAAACCGTCGCTAAGCGAGGACTAGCCGTACCCTTTAAATGGTTTGGCTGGAGAGCAGAGGAGCATCTGGACAATCGTCTCTGCTTTTCGTCTTACCGCAGAGGGGGTCCAATCTTCACAACCTGTGGACGGGTGACAACGTGCAGACCTCCTGGCTGGAGTTGAAGACCTGCGGACGTCAACTCCAGCCAGCTATGCTGCGGAAACCTGGGAGTTGAAGTCCACAAGTCTCAAAGTTGCCAAGGTTGGAGACAAGGATGGGCCAAGGTGATCCTCAATCCTGTAGACCAGGGGTGTCAAACTCAATTTCATTGAGGGCCACATGAGGGTTGTGTTTGACTTCGGGGGGCCAGGGTGGATGTGGTCAGGGTTGGCGTGGCCAGCTCGACGTCACTCATGTCGCGGGCACCTGTGGTGGCCAAGTGCTAAGGCAGGACTTCCCTCAGACCCTCCCTCACTCTCATTATAATCTCCTTCCTTCCTTCCTTCCTTCCTTCCTTCCTTCCTTCCTTCCTTCCTTCCTTCTCTTTTCTTCTTCCTTCCCCTTTCCTTATCTTTCCTTCCTTGCACTCTTCCCATCTTTCGTTCTTCTTCTTTGTCTTTCCTCTCTCCCTTTCTCCTTTCCTGTCCCTTCTTGCATGCTCAGATGCAAAAGGGGAAACATTTCTCTTTTTGTTCTGAGTTTGTTTTGCCAGCAAAAACAGGGCCACGCGTGCCTCCCCGAGCTCTGTTTTGGCTGGCAACAGGGTGCAGGAGACCATTGAGACTGAAAACAAGCCTGGGATGGCTGCACGTGGCCCTCCCGAGCTCCGTTTTGGCTGGCAGAGGCACCGCGGGCCGGTCTTTTGCTGTTTCCAGGGGGGGGCGTGGGCCAGATTGCCGTGGGCCAGATCTAAGCACCTCGCGGGCTTAGACCCTCGTAGACCTTCATGGTCTTTCCAGCGCGAATTTGCCTTTGCATCTTCTTGACGGCGAGAAAACTGCTTTTCCAAACTTTTTCCTTCTCACCTGACGCTTCCGAGGGATACGAGCAACTGCTGAGTTTTTGCTCATCTGCCTGCGTTGTCGAGCAAGCATTTTTCTCCCTTTGTAATTATCTTTAGCCCAAACAGTGGCATATGTTCTTAAAACAACTCTCTGGGATCAACTCCTCAGTCTTCCTAAGGTGAAGGACCCAATTACCAACTCTTTCCCAGGCTAATCTCTCTCCGAAATCTACAGAGGCAGCAACAATTTGTTTTCAAATACCTGCTCAGCCTCCAGGCCAGAAGCTTTGAAGAAGAAAAGAAAACAAGGTTTGCGCCGCCAACAATCCATCACAATCAGCCATTTTTTGCATCGACGGACGGTTGAAATGCAGAGATTAAGAATGTAAGAAACTGCCTTTGCCGGTTCAGGCCACTCGCAGCATCTAAAGAGGGGGAACCCCATTTTCTGTTTCCCTCTTGGAACCTCCCCAGGCACCCCGAAGTGGAAACAACTTCCCGACAGGCGATTTCCCCTTAGAGCATCAGCCCGTTGCAGGTAGAGTGCTCCTGCATTTGGAAGTTCTACCCCTCCGAGCGGAACTGCCCCCCCCAAAAAAGGAGCGTCAAAAGAGAAATGTTTCCCAAAATCCTTTGGATCTGGAGGAAAACAGCAGGGAGATAATAATTATCTGCTTCTGGAGAAGGTTTGCCGGAGATAAAAATAGACACCGCCGGCTTGCTAGCGTGAGGGGGGGGGAGAGTTTATTATGAAATGCTAATTTTAACTGTGGTTTGAGCTGACCAATTTTATTTTCTTCTTCTTCTTCTGTCAGGCAAAATCCTGTCTTCTGCTTGGCAGCGAAACCTGTGCGGTTTCATCCAAAATAGGGCTTCTCCGAGAATGAGATCCTACCCGGGGGGTTCACAAAAAGCTGAGGAAGGCTTATTATTTTTGTTTTCTATCGGATCCGGTTTGCAAATTAAAGAGGGAGTAGTGCCAATTCAAACTTTCTTCAAGATTTTGCCTACGGTGGGAAGCGTTTGCATGGCAAAGTGTGGGAGCCCCTGTGCAAAAAAATACGGACTAAAATTTAATCCCCAACAACGGCAGATGTCGTTGCTTGCTCATCTAAATCAGGGGTGTCAAACTAAAGGGCCGGATCCGGTCCACGGGTTGCTTAAAACTGGTCTGCAGGGCCGACCTGGAAATAGCAAAGGACTGGCCCCCACTCCCCCCACCAAAATGGGGGGAGTGAGGCAGCTGCACATGGTCCCCACGTGCCCCGTTTTTGGCTTAGACGGCCTCCTGGAGCACTCTGTGGGCCAAAATGGGGTCGGGAGCCGCCATTCGTCCCATCTCTACCCACCCACCCCTGCGGTTGGCCAGGGGAGAACAACAATGCTGATCCGGCCCTTGAAGAAATCCAGTTTGACACCCCTGATCTAAACTTTTAGCTTTATTCCTGGGGCATGGGAGTGATGACACACATTTATTTAGAATTTTAGGGAATTGTGGTCAGATCAGAAAGACGGTGGCTTTTAACTTTCTCTATTCTGAGTTTACGGAAGCCTCTCCCTCTTGTATAGGTAGTCCTCAGCTTACCACCGTTCGTTTAGTGACCATTCAAAGCAATGATGAAATGTAAAATTCGTCACTACCGGTTCTGTGGGGGTGGCTTGGTGGGGGGAGTAATGTGACTGAGTGGGCGTGGCCAACTTTAAAAAAAAAAACTTTTAAAAGCATTTTTTCTACAACTTCTTCGGCCGAAGAGGTTGTAGAAAAAATGCCTTTTAAAGCCTCTGACGATCCCAGCTGAGCCGCGCGATCATCAGAGGCTTTTTTTTTTTTCACTTTTAAAAGCATTTTTTCGGCCGAAGAGGTTGTAGAAAAAAATGCTTTTAAAAGAAAAAAAAAAAGCCTCTGATGATCGTGCAACTCAGTTGGGCATGGAGGGGGGTGGGGACAGGGATTTTTGCTACCGGTTCTCCGAACCACCCGACGCCATTGCTACCGGATTGGGCGATCCTGTCTGAACCGGGAGCATTTCATCCCTGGTTCAAAGTTGCAACGGCAGTGAAAAAAGTGGCTGTATATTTCCGTATATTTCCCAGATTATGGAATGTATTTCCTTAGTCCCCACCCCCACCCCCCGCAGTTCCAGTGACTCTTTATTTTCCATTCATTTTTTTCACTTCAGGAATATGGGAAGAATGTATAAATGTATGTAACTGTGTTAGAAGTATTTCAGATTGTAAACACACACAAGCAAACGCCCAAAACTCAATTAACAAAAAGTAAACATAATTATAACACTTACAGTTCACACGAAGGGATCCAATCCACATCACTTGATTTAATCAACTCCTTCTCCGGGGTCAACACATACACACGTCCACACCTCCTCAAGTGTCACCCTAAAATCGGCACGTACACACACTTCCACACCACCCAGGACACGCTCCCCTATAAAACAACCCTTCTATACCCCATTTTCTCTGCAGCTTCCCTCCCATAGGCAAAGCTCTTTGCTTTGGGGAATAAATAATTCTCCTTTCCTTACAGCTGTTCTGGATTTCATTTTTATTTATCCTTGCGCAACCCCGGCTCGAGTGGGAACCCCAAATTATTCATCTGACAGGGAGTTTAAAAAATTTGGCAAGGAAAAAAAGCATAGCAACTGAAGTATTGAAGCGGGCAAGAGACGATGGATAGAAGATTTTTATTTTTTGTTGTTCCGACTTGCTCTTCTTTCTCTCTCTCTTTCTTTTCTTTTTTTAGGTCGGTGACCTGACTAGAAGTTAGGTAGGATAGAAAGAAAATGTTTTCTTTAAAAAACAAAGGGTGATATGATTAAAAGTCAGAATAAGAGATAGAAATAAGAGAAGGGGGAATATTAGTGTATACATTTTTATATAATAAAATAAAAGCAATGACAAGAGAAAACGTGGAATAATTGACCAATGATAGACTACAACTTAATATAAATGTGTATTATTATTAGAAATATATAAGTTGATTGAATGTAATAGCTATGTTTAATTCTACTAGTTTTATTTGTATTAGAAAGGATGTCACCCAGGTCCCACACTGTTCATCCATTGATATGTTTGTGGGAAAAAAAAACTTTAAAAAAAATTGGCATGGCACGTTGAATATTTGCAAAAATAGGGAGGCCAAGCACCACTTAAAATAAATCAAACTTAGTGACGTAAATAAAATTGGAGAAGATTTTTGCACCACCTTCTTTTATTAGAAATCCAGTGGGAGGGAAAAGGGGGAAGGGTTGGAGGAGAGGAATGGGACATATTTCTAAACTATGCACCATCGGCCTAATTCTCTGGGAGCGAAGAATCAGGAAGCTGAGCAAAGCTAATCTTCCACGAAATCTACAGTAAAGAAAGCATTGTTTCTGGGCACCGAGTAAAAGGAGGCTCTTATCTTTTAGATTTTTTTTCCCTTCCCCCCCTTTTTTTTTTTTTTTGGAAGCCTTGAAACAGGAGACGGGTCTGTCCAGCAATGCAAATGTGGAAAAATCAAGACTTTAAAATGCATACACTACAAGAATGCATTTTAAGGACGCCCTTCCGAGGGTATAATCTAAATATATTTGCAATCCTGCGAGGAACGTTAATTTGGTAATATTGCCCTGTGGCCTTGAGGCCTTCTGCTGCGAAAATAGGCAGGTCATTATTTTTATTTGCTTTTAGTACTGATGACCTGAAAATTAATGGATGTCCGTCCAGATTTATTTCTGTAGGACATCTGGGAGCCACTTCCTATATCTCTAAAAAGTACTACCACAACTCATGCCTTCTCCTAAATTATGGGGTCTCCTAAGGCTAATCGGGGTAATGGTTAGGATGCCGAACTACTGCTGGAGAGAGCTAATTCACAGGGTTAGTCTTAAGAAGACAACATGGAAACTTTGCCTAAAACAGAACTAGAACTCACAGTCTCCTGGTGATTGGCCCAAAGCCCCCCGGCAACTTTCATGCCTAAGGTAGGACTAGAACTCACAATCTCCTGGTTTCTGGCCTAAAGTAGAACTCACAGTCTCCTGATGATTGGTCCAAAGTCACCCACCCAGCTTTCCTGCTTAAGATAAAATTAGAATTCAGTGTCTCCTGGTTTCTGACCTAAGGCAGGACTAGAATTCACAGTCTCCTGATGATTGGTCCAAAGTCACCCAGACAGCTTTCATGCTTAAGACAAAACTAGAATTCATAGTCTCCTGGTGATTGGCCCAAAGTCACCAGTTTGTTTTCATGCCTAAGGCAGGACTATAACTCACCGTCTCCTGGTGATTGGTCCAAAATCACCCAGCCAGCTTTCATGCTTAAGATAAGATTAGAATTCAGTGTCTCCTGGTTTCTGGCCTAAGGCGGGACTAGAACTCACAGTCTCCTGATGATTGGTCCAAAGTCACCCAGACAGCTTTCATGCTTAAGACAAAACTAGAATTCATAGTCTCCTGGTGATTGGCCCAAAGTCACCAGTTTGTTTTCATGCCTAAGGCAGGACTATAACTCACAGTCTCCTGGTGATTGGCCGCAAGTCATCAATTAGGTTTTCATGCCTAAGGCAGGACTAGAATTCACCATCTCTGGTGATTGGCCCAAAGTCATTTAGCCAGCTTTCATGAGTAAGGTGGGACTAGAACTCACAGTCTCCTGGTTTCTAGGCCAGCGCCTTCACCACTACACCATACCGGCTCTCCAATACCATTCCAGAAATTGTTGAACATTTAAAGTACAAAGAGATCTCTTTGTCCTCAACCCTTCTGCAACCCAGGAGAATTTTTTCGGCACAGCGAATCCCAGGAAAGGCATTCCGAATCAGAGCGAATAGCTTATCCCACTCTCCGTCCTGGGCTACAACTCAAAGCGGGCTTTAGAAAGTGTTTGAATGCATTCCTAGCCGGACAGGAGTGCAATCAGCTGTGAAACGGGACTTTTGAATTTACAACATCCATTTCTGCCTCAGCACACACGCACACAGGACTAAATTGTAGGAAAGCCGGCGGGGAAGGAAGGGGAGTCTGGGTGGGAGTGATGACAAAGGATGCCAAGAGAAAGAGAGGCAGCATTTGCTAGGAAGCAAAACTTAGCACAACTTTCGCCAAACTCCTTTGTTGTTGTAAGCTCCTATTGTTTGTTTGTATTTCTCCCAAACTTTGTTGTAGATGAATTTACCAGCTTAGGGGCAGTTACTCAAGGGAAGACGAATCTAGGAAGGCTAGTCTAGTGAAGAGAAGGACCAGGGAAGACATGATAGCAGTCTTCCAATATTGGAGGGGCTGCCACAGACAGGAGGGGGTCAGGCTATTTTCCAAAGCACCTGAAGGCCAGACAAGGAATAATGGATGGAAGCTGATCAAGGAGAGATTCAACCTAGAAATGAGGAGGAACTTTCTGACACTGAGAACAATCAACCCATGGAACAGAAGTTGCCTTCTGAAGTTGTAGGAGCTTCATCACTGGAAGCTTTCAAGAAGAGACTGGACTGCCATCTGTCCAGTCAGAAATGGTGTAGGGTCTCCTGCTTGGGCGGGGGGTTGGACTAGATGACCTACAAGGTCCCTTCCAACTCTGTTAATCTGTAATCTGTAACTTCACAGGCCTAACTTCTGCGCCACGCCAAACTTTATTCCTCATGGACATCCGAAGCCATGTGGGACGGTCAAGAGGGTGTAACAATGATGACGAGGATCCGCAAAGCCCACCATTAAGCCTCAGGAGGGATAGAAAGAAAAGACACCAGCGGGGAAAGTTCGAGGAACGGCCCTTTCGACTTTGTTTCTTAATGCACCAGCAAAGACTTGGCACAAACACGCACGCCATTCTCCGTGAACTCAAAGCCATTTACATAATAAACAACACGGCTTGGAGAAGATGTCCAGAGACAGCTTGCTAGTATCACACATTCTTCGCCAGAGCTAGGAAGGGGGTGTACGGGAGGGAAATCAATTCTTACACAACGTGACAAGCTTAAGATGTGTTTACAACTCTAGGAGAAACTTCACATTTTGCTTTGGAATGGAATCAAAGCAACAATTCCATGCAACCGATTTGGGCCTTTTATCAACGCGTCCCGTTCCCCTTTTCGATTTAGGAGCCTTAAGCAGGCCAAAATCCACTAGGCCAGAAAAAGCCAACAGGACCGACCACAAGCGTGGACAGCTGGCTTTGGACCACTTGCTTCCTTGAGAGACAGCTGGATCTCTGTAAAAAGAGGGGATTGTCTAGGGATATTCTGATGAGAATGCTACAAAAAGGCTTTTGTGGCCATAAAACCTATTTGGGTCTTCGGAGAATCCCAAAACTCTCAGCTATTTGAGGGGGATGCGACCCACAACGGAATCTGGAGGAGCAGGTGAAGTTCTCAAGAAGTTAAGACTCATCATGAAAGAGTGTGTGGTTGGATTTGACCGGGCAGGAAAAAGGTTTAAAAAAACCCCACATTTTTTAAGGTAAAAAGATGTCCTTATATACGTGTGTACGTATATATTCATGTAGTTGTCATGGCAACACAACAGAAGCAGTTTCTTTCGGCTTCTTCTGGGATGTCCTTTGCTTGCCTACATCTCAGGAATTCCTGCTAGTGGTTCCCACATCCCTGGGACTAAACATATCTGACCCGGCTTGGCTTCCAAGGCCAGAGAAATCTCCCTAAATAAATTATTTATTCCTTTATTAAATTTGTATAAAGTGACCCAGTGACCCTGAGTGGTTCATAAAATGGAGAAAAAAAAACCAAAAAAAGGGGGAAAAAGTCATAATTTTAAAAAATTATCTTTAAATTTAATTTTAAATTCATTTTAAAAACTTTTAAAAATAAAAAAGAATAGGTGCAAAAAAGGCGGGAAAACTGGACACCCACAAAAAAAAATAATGCACATTTACTTGATGTACCTGAACCAAATTAACCTGCTCGAATTAAAGACTGCAAACTACAGCTCCAGGGATAATAATCACATACGGTTAAAACTTTAGAAGAGACTGAAAGTCAGAAATAACTTTCCGCAAGGAGCTTCTGATCATCAACTTGGTTCCTTCCATTTTTATCAACTTTTGGTCTCGTGTTTTCATTGCAATAAAACTTCTTCGCATTCGATTGATTTAAAAGAACGATCGGGGAGATGGGTTAAGAATGATTCCCTCTATATTTTTATTAAGGATTTTACCAGAAATGTATAATAAAGAATTGAGGTATTTAATTGTGAATGTTTTAACAGCAGCTAGAATTGTTTTTGCTAAAAATTGGAAAGGTGAGAAGATACCTACAGATGATGAAGTTATTAAGAAAATTATGGACTGTGCTAAAATGAGCAAATTGACATTTGAAATTAGAGAACAGGAAGATAAACAATGCTATTTGATATGGGATTTGTTTTACCAATGGCTAGATAACAGGGTGGATAAAAATCAATGATTTTTTTTAAAAAAAATAAAAAAAAATCAGATTTTTTTATTTAAATCGGATTTTTTTGATTTTTATCGAATTTATTTTAATAAAAAACTTTTGGGGTAAAAATCTATCATAAGATAGTTTTCTATTTAAGATACATAAATAATTTAGTTTATTCAGCATGAAATGGAGCTTAGTTATGTAGCATGAGGCTGTATATTCTGCAACACTGGGACTATTGGTGAGTCAACAGTGGGTCAAAGGAGTAGCAGAGATGACAGTTGCTCTTTAAAAATTATGATTTAAATTGAGTTGATTTAAATCAAGCCTTTTTACTAGTGATTTAAATCATGATTTAAATTGTGATTTAAATCAACTCGATTTAAATCAAATCCACCCTGCTAGATAATAAAGCATGGAGATGAAGTATGAAATATGAAATTAATGTAATGATAAAATATATGAAAAGTTTTTTTTTATGGAAGTTAAGCCTTTGTTAAATAATGGCTAAATGTGTATAATAATATAAAGGGATATACAAAATTGTTAAATAAGAGAAATTAAATAATTGGTAATTTTGGATATGGGATTGTGCACAAAAGAATTTTAACCGATCGACACACTTTCTGTGATTGTATTTGAATGATGGGTGGTTTTATGTTTTGTTTTTGTTTTAAATAAAAAAAAAATTCAAAAAAAAATATGATTCCCTCTGAAATCAGCAAGCCAAAAGCAGATTTATCATGTCTGAAACCAATTCTTGCATCGCTCTTGTTTTTTCCCCGTTTTATCAGCCTACAAATAAGAGTTCTCTGATGTTACGTCCCATTGATTTTATTACTATAAAATGCTTTTTTTGGGGGGGAGAGAAAAACCAGCATGAACAAACTTCAATTAATTTTTAATTGCTTGTGCCAAAGCTTTTTCTCTCTCCATCTCTCCCCTGATCGCATCCAAACACCATTTGCTCTGTTTTAAAAACCAGAGATGCCTCACCTTATCGCCAGACTGGGTTTTCGAGCAGCTAACAGCTCGCTTAAAACAAGCCTAAAATATCACATAAAAGGCTAAGCCAATAATAACAGCAGACAAGCAGCAGCCGTGAAATTAATAAGCAAGATCTTTATGCCTTGACATCAAAGGCCTGGGAGATTAGCAACGTTTTAACCTGATGCCCAAAGGATTGTGGTGTTGGGCCAGACGAAGGTCTCTGGGAAGGAATCCCACACAACTCAAAACTGGGTTTTCAAGAACTGCGGTGAAGCTGGAGAGGTCAATGTGGTAGCTTTTAAGTCCCAGATCACTCTGTGGGTGGCGATTAAAACCAGCACGGCAAATTTTGCAAAGGAAGAAATTAGAAGTCGGTAACACAATCCACAAAGGGACGTGGTGGCTCAGTGGCTTAGATGCTAAGCTTGTCGATCGAAAGGTCGGCAGTTCAGCGGTTCGAATCCCTAGTGCCGTGTAACGGGGTGAGCTCCCGTGACTTGTTCCAGCTTCTGCCAACCTAGCAGTTCGAAAGCACGTAAAAAATGCAAGTAGAAAAATAGGGACCACCTTTGGTGGGAAGGTAACAGTGTTCCGTGCGCCTTTGGCGTTTAGTCATGCTGGCCACATGATCATGGAGACGTCTTTGGACAGCACTGGCTCTTCGGCTTTGAAACAGAATTGAGCACCGCCCCCTAGAGTCGGGAACGACTAGCACACGTATGTGAGGGGAACCTTTACCTTTACCTAACACAATCCATCCCGACAAAATATATTGGACGGGTCGGTTAGGAAAATAATAACAATTCAAATAACAATAATAATTTTGAATAACAATTCAAAACTCAGTACTGGGCAGTAAGTCCGCTCGGAAATTTGTTCTAATGATTAGCCTGCTGGAGGAATTAAAGAAGAAGAAGAAAAAGAACATATCCCTAGTCCACAAGGTTTTTGCCATCATACCTTTGCTCTCTTGACTCAGGCGGTGCTTTGGGTCTATCTTAGGATAGCCTGGCAAATCAGGGTTGGTTAAGGAGAAGCAAGAACTGGAAATCAACATTTCAGTATTTCATCAGTGGATATTAGGGAGCCGCTTCCTGCTGTCATGTTCTTTTTTTAATTTTTTTTTTTTTTTTACAGAGAGCCATTCACAGTCCCTGTGGATTCGGATGGCCACAGAACTGAATAAATATGTAAGTGGTTGAAATGTATTTGAATATAAGTAGTTCGGGTTGGTAGTTGGGCTGTTGAGCTGAGCTCCGAGCAATTTGCAATTTGGTGGCAAACGTTTCGTCACCATTCGAGGAGACGTCGTCAGTGTCCTTTGAATTGTGCTTGTCTATCTGTCCAAGCACAGGTCTTTCAATACCTTTTGATGTGATGCAAATTACATAACGTCCACACTAATTTGCATCACATCAAAAGGTATTGAAAGACCAGTGCTCGGACACATAGACAAGCACAATTCGGAGCGCACTGACGACGTCTCCTCAAATGATGACGAAATGTTTGCCACCAAATTGCAAATTGTTCGGAGTTCAGCCCAACTATGTAAGTAAATAAATAAATGAATTCATCTCCCATTCTCCCCAAATCATCATGTTAGTAGGAAGCTGTGTGAGATTGTGATCAGACAGTCATACAGTCCTCTGTAAATTTTGCAAGGAAATATATAAATGTGTGGTCCCTGGAAGTGACCATCAGGAAGTCTGGGCTATTTCCTTAATGAACTCATTTTCTCAATAGGAATTGGCAAATTCCAAACCACAACACTAATCTCATCTATTTGTTGTATTTACCCAGGGACATCTACCCTCTGAGCAGTGGTGGGTTGCCCCCGGTTCGGACCGGTTCGCAAGAACTGGTAGTAAAACTGGTGGGAGGCCCTGCCCACCACCCCAGATGTCATCATCAGCAATCTGCACATGCGCAGAAGCAAGGCGCGTGTGCGATCCCATTGCAAACTGGTAGTAAAGGTAAGTAGAACCCACCCCTGCCTCTGTGGTAGAAAGTGTGTACAGTAGTAGCCAAAATTGTAGAAACCTTTTCGGAAAAGTGTATTTTTGAGGTTTGATGGCTAATAACACCACTTTTTCTTTTGGAGTTTCAAGATAATCCTATTCCACTGCTGGAATGGCCTGGGAATAGCCCAGACCTTCTTAATCCAATTGAAAATCTATGGAGCCATCTAAAGAAACTTGTTAGTCAGAAGCCACTCAGCAATAAAACCCAGTTAATAGAAGCCATCATTCAATCTTGGTTTCCCATGATAACAGCTGCAGAACTAAAAGACTTGATTAACTTCATGGGAAGATGTTGTAAGGCCGTAATTCATGCTAAAGGTTACCCAACTAAGTATTAACTGACGTGGTGATAATTTTTGTGCGTGTCTCATTTTTTTCTACAGTGATCATTTTTGTATATCTCGTTTTTTTCTACGTGTTTCACTTTTCTTCTTTTTACTGTCACTGCTATTCTAACAGCAAATCCTCCATAAAAGTTATTGCATTACATTCTTGATTCAATTATCTTTCCATTGATATATAATTTTATGGTTCTACTCCAAAAAAAAAAAAAAGTGGTGTTATGAGCTAGTTTTAGAAAATACACTTTCCCCAAAAGGGTTCCACAATTTTGGCCACTACTGTATGTTAGCTGAAACTCCACTAGAGCAAAACCCACTCAAGCTGCCGTATCTGGCCCTTTATTAATAGCCCCAAACCCCAAGCAAATCCTAACTCATTCATGAATGGAATTAGCAAATGTTTTTGCAATTAAAGCTGCAAGCATTTGCATGGGGCCCCCCAGAACAATGAGTGTCTCTGTTGCCAAGTGAAGAAGGATCCAATATCAGCTACTACTCTGAGCTGGCCAAGCTGCACATTCCTAAATCTGTCGTCCTCAAGATAAGCACAGAAACACTTAGAAGATTGGGGGGGGGGTTTATCCCATTATACAAAAATCCACATTTTTGTATAACGGGACAGGAGCAACGATTGTCTCCTGCAAAGATGATAAAGAACGCAAACCATTGGGAAGGGCCAAATATCACACACACACACACACACATAGATAGCACCTCTTTGCATTCTCCAAGTGTTAAATATGTGTACGTTCGAAATGGCATACAGATAGAGGAAGGCTGGCCTTAGCAAAGTTTCCAGTCTTGTTGTTTTTTCTGGCTTTGCTTTTTATTCAACTCCCCAAAATAGTTTTGAGCGAAAGCAAATGGACTCTGTGTGCCAGCTGTTCTTTAAAAAAAACAAAAAACCCTGATTATTTATTTATTTATTTATGAGACTTGTTGAAGAATAAAATACAAATGAAAATGAAAATAGTGCGAAAATGAGGGAGGGAAAAGAGAAAAGAAAGACGTGTAGGATTCAGGGGGGAAAAAAACCAAAAGAAAAGCATCGACGCTTTTGTAACACGGTAGAACCTCATAAATAACATCACAACCTCGACTTTTTTTATTGTTTACATACTTAAAATGCACAGGCAGTCCTCGACTTACCAGCACAATCGAGCCCAAAATCTCTGTGGTTAAGTGAGACATTGGTTAACTTGAGTTTTGCCCCTTGTCCCTTGGGAGTTGGGCGGCATAGAAATGCGATAAATTAAATTAAATTAAATTTCACGACCTTTCTTGCCACAGCTGTTAAGCGAATCACTGCAGTTGATAAGTTAGTAACAAGAGTCGTTAAGGCTTCCCCATTGATTTTGCTTGTCAAAAGGTCGCAAAATGTGTCCCCGGGACATAGTAACGGTTATAAGTATGAAGCAATTGCCAAGCATCTGAATTTTGATCATATGAGCATGGGGATGCTACAAAAGTCATTAAGTGTGAAAAATGGTCATAAATCACTTTTTTTTGGTGCTGTTGTAACTTTGGTAATGGTCACTAAATGAACTGTTGTAAGTTGAGGACTACCTGTAGTAGCCGCTTCTATAACAGCCTATGCCAGCTTGTAAGTGGCCACACTCGGAGTAAAGGACAAAAAAAAAGGGGGGTGATTTGGGGCCAGTTACTATCGCTTAGCCCTATTTCTTGAGGCTGCTGTTGCAAACGCCATTCAAAAACAATTTTGGGACTTGATAAAAACAGATGGGAGAGAAAGGTTAGGAAAATAATAATCTTAGTTCAGCCATTGCTCCACCCTTTGCACCCAGTTACAGAAAAAGGGGAATAAATTGGTGGGGAGGAAGACGCCTCCAAAGTACTTTACAACTCCACGAAATCCACAATCAATAAAAACAATCGAACGGAAGCACAAAAGGGCCTATCACCAAACCTTCCATCTTCCTTCCTTCCTTCCTTCCTTCCTTCCTTCCTTCCGTCCCTTCTTCCATCCTCGCTGCCTTCCTTACTTTCTTCCTTCTTTCCTTCCCTCCCTCCCTTATTCCTTCCTTCCATCCATCCTCCCTCCCTCCCTCCCTTTTCTTCCTTCCATCCTTCCTTCCTTCCCTCCCTCTCTCCCTTCCTTACTTTCTTCCTTCTTTCCTTTCTTCCCTCCCTTATTCCTTCCTTCCATCCATCCATCCATCCACCCTCCCTTCTTTCCTTCCTTCCTTCCCTCCCTTATTCTTCTTTCCATCCATCTATCCTCCCTCCATCCCTCCTTTCCTTCCTTCCTTCCTTCCTTCCATCCTCCCTTCCTTTCTTCCTTCTTCCCTCCTTCCCTTCTTCCTTCCTTCCTTCCATCCATCCATCCATCCTCCCTCCCTTCCTCCCTTCTTTCCTTCACAAGAACGTACATTTTCTACCAAACTCAGGAAAAGCTCCCCAGGACACCCTCCAATGGTATAGTCAGTGGAACAACTACGGAGGAGGGTGTGAGTGTGAGTGTGTAGGTCTGGCAGCTACTTTAGGAGTTACTCCTGAGCCAGGCAGCAGGCAAAATATTTACAGCATTCAACGCCTTTGTTTTGTTCGAAAACCCACAATCGCCCAACTCGCAAATCTTTTTTGTTCAGGCCTTGAAAAGAGCAACAACAACAACAACAAAAAACTTTTCCTTTTTCTTTCCAAAGCAGCTACAACTCCTTTCCCTTTGTCCCAGATGCTGGACCAGAGAAAAGTTTTCCTTTCCTTACACCCCTTGTAAGACACACAAACACACACAAAACACACAACACACACCAACCCTTGAGGGAAGCACGCCTAGGGGCCTATTGTCTCAGGAACTCTCTGCCCAAGGATGATGGGTTAGGGAGGAAAAACTCCCCAAAGACTCCCCCCCCAACAATCCCCCCCCCTCCCAAGACACGCATCTCCTAACTTTGCAACTAGTGGATGCTGCAAACAATAGGAACTCCCGGGTTGGGGGGGAGGGAGAGAAAGGGGGCTGTTAAGACTGGGAAAGAATGAGACCCCCCCCCACCGTCCCCTTTTTCTTCCCCCCCCCCAGCTTGGAAAGACCCCGCCCGGGTTCTCCTTTGGGTCCGCCTCGCCTCCTTTCCCTCCATCGAGGGATTCCCCCCCGTTTCCCACCCATCCGCATTACACACAACCACCCGGGCGAGACTCACGGAGCAGGAGGAGGAGGAGGAGGAGCAGCAGCGCCGGCCGCCAAAGCGCCATGATGCCGAGGGACTCGGGGCGTCCGTTCTCGCCGGGCCGAGCTTGCGCATTCCCCGCCTGGCTTGATCCCAGCGCCGGGTGGGAGGAGAGACGGAGAGAGAGAGAGAGAAAGAGGGAGGCCGCGGAGCAGGCGGGGAAAGGAAGCCCGGGCAGAGCCGGTTGCTAGGCGACCCGAGATGCTGGTCACGGTTGCCACGGCAACCGCATCCCCGGCCGCGCGGCGGGGATGGGACCGCCCGGAGAGGATGCGGGGAGGGAGGGAGAGAGGGAGCCAGCGCAATTTAAAAGCTCGGTTAATTAGTTAGTTAGTTAGTTAGTTAGTTAGTTAGTTAGTTAGTTAGTTAGTTAGTTAGTTAGTTAGTTAGTTAGTTAAACTGATTCCCCCGGCCCTTTCCTTAATTAATTATTTATTTATTTAATTAAACAGATTCCCCCGGCCCTTTCTTTAATTAATTAATTAATTAATTAATTAAACAAACAGATTTCCTGGGCCCTTTAATTAATTAATTAATTAATTAATTAATTAAACAGATTCGCCCGGCCCTTTCTTTCTTTAATTAATTAATTAATTAAACAGATTTCCCGGGCCCTTTCTTTCTTTAATTAATTAATTAATTAAACAGATTTCCCGGGTCCTTTCTTTAATTAATTAATTAATTAATTAAACAGATTTCCCGGGCCCTTTCTTTCTTTAATTAATTAATTAATTAAACAGATTCCCCCGGCCCTTTAATTAATTAATTAATTAATTAAACAGATTCCCCTGGCCCTTTAATTAATTAATTAATTAATTAAACAGATTCCCCCGGCCCTTTCTTTAATTAATTAATTAATTAAACAGATTTCCCGGGCCCTTTCTTTCTTTAATTAATTAATTAAACAGATTCCCCCGGCCCTTTCTTTAATTAATTAATTAATTAAACAGATTTCCCGGGCCCTTTCTTTCTTTAATTAGTTAATTAAACAGATTCCCCCAGCCCTTTAATTAATTAATTAATTAATTAAACAGATTCCCCTGGCCCTTTAATTAATTAATTAATTAATTAATTAAACAGATTCCCCCGGCCCTTTCTTTAATTAATTAATTAATTAAACAGATTCCCCCGGCCCTTTCCTTAATTAATTAATTAATTAAACAGATTCCCCCTGCCCTTTAATTAATTAATTAATTAATTAATTAAACAGATTCCCCCGGCCCTTTCTTTCTTTCTTTAATTAATTAATTAAACAAACCTTGGAGCCTTGGTGGCGCAGCAGACTAATGTGCTGTTAACTAGCACCAGCTGCCTGCAATTACTGCAAGTTCAAATCTCACCAGGCTCAAGGTTGACTCAGTCTTCCATTCTTTTGAGGTAAGGTAAAATGAGGACCTAGATTGTGCGGGCAATAAGCTGATTTTTTATAAAAAAAGAACACCGCTTGGGCGGGGGCAAAAGCCCTACTAAGCAGGTATATACAAAAGTATGAAGGCTATTGCTTAACGCATTGTAAGCTGCCCTGGGTCTCCAGGGAAGGGCGACATATAAATCAAACCAATAAATAAATAAATAAACAGATTCCCCTGGCCCTTTCCTTAAGAATCTGGTCTTATTTGGGATCTTATCTTGGTTCCACCCCTCCTTACAAAAAAACGGACTTGAAAGCTTCCTACCAAATAAAATAAAATTAAAAAAAAAAGAAGAAGAAGAAAGAATATTTGTAGCTCCGGGGTTGAAATGAGGGGACTTTGGGTGCTCTCTGAGTTTGGTGGATTTTTTTTTTTTGTGTGTGCAGACATTTCACGACCCAACTAGGTGGTATCATCAGTGCTAGGAGGATGCGGGATTTGCTGTCTGTCTCACTACCTCCTAGCACTGATGTTACCTAGTTTGGTGGGGAAACATCTGCAAGAAAAACTATCAAGCTCAGAGAGCACTAAGGATACCTCAGTCCTCCTCCTCCTCCTTCTTCTTTTCCTCCTCCTTCCTTCTTCCTTCTTTCCTTTTCCTCCTCCTCCTCCTCCTCCTCCTCCTCCCCCCTCCTCCTCCTATCACCAGGATACAGTGAGTTCTAGTCCCACCTTAGCCATGAAAGCTGGCTGGCTGACCCTGGCACAATCACTCTCTCTCTCTCTCTATCCAACCCACCTCATAGGTGTTGTTGTTGTTGCGAGGAAAATGGGAGAATAAAGGTGTATTGTGTATGTTTGCTGCCTTGACTTGTGACTTCATGACTGTAACTTTGTTGCTTGTATTCTTGCGATGTATATTGAAATTGATCATTTCCTAATATGATTAAATTGCTTATTGTACTGTATAACTGTCACTGGGTGTTGTGCCTTGTGATTTTTGACGAGTGTATCCTGTCTTTTTATGTACATTGAGAGCCTATGCACCAAGACAAATTCCTTGTGTGTGTTGTGACCTAGGCTTACTGAGTTATTACAATACACAATTAGTCCCAAAAAAACTCCTATTTTATTATAACAGCCGAGAATTACGCTCATTCCCAGCTGAGTCCCAATTAGTTGCCGATCATCCTTGGGAAGAAGTCCTTTGGGATAATCACCAACCTTTATCTTCTTTGACACCCTGCCAAAGGCCTTACTTGGCAAAGCCCCACGAAGTTCAGAAACAAACAAGAGATGCCGACTGGAAACAGAGTTAGCAACGTTGCATTCCTGCAAAAGGCCTTTGTTTCTCTTTTAAGCCTTATGGAGGGGCCAATCATCTCCTGGCCTTACTCCTGAGTCGTCCCTTTTGCTTTAGCTGCTCTTGCCTACTGGCAGCTCTGCGCATGCGTGCACTAGGAACAGGCTCCTCCTGTTCCTTTGCCTCTCTGCTGTCCGATTCTGGGGGCTCTGGAGTCTGCGCATCATTCCCAGATGACCCTGGCGCCATCTCTGCCTCCGACACAGAGCCCTCGTCCAGGTCTTTCCCAAACTCCAGGACTGGCCCATGTTCCTCCCCAGCCTCCTCACTGTCCGACTCCACTGCAACCTCCGCAGGCTGCTGTTGGACCACAAGAGTGTGTCCAATCACACTTGGCCAATAAAGAATTCTATTCTATTGAGTTACTTATAAAAAGCCTTGGTAGTACAGGGGTTTAAGGCACCCTGTTATTAAGCTGATTATTAAGACCAGCTGCCTGCAATTACTGCAGGGTTCGAATCTCGCCAAGGCTCAAGGTTGACTCAGCCTTCCATCCTTTCTAAGGTAGGTGAAATGAGGACCCAGTTTGTGGCGGCAATAAGCTGACTTTGTATAAATATACAAAAGTATGAAGGCTATTGCTGAGCACATTGTAAGCCGCCCTGAGTCTTCAGAGAAGGGCGGCATATAAATCAAATTAAAAAAAATAAATAAATAAAAAAAATAAAGTAATAAAGTTGGGGCAAAAAATATCATAAATAAATAAATGGCATACATTTCAAAAGTGACATGAGATCCAATAAGCTTGCCTGCTGGAGAAAGAGTATGGGGAGACTTGATTCTACAAATATATTTTCTTTGACATGTGGCTTTCAGAAGAGATCATATAAACAAGTGTAGTCCTTGGATTGAAGACAGTTCTCCACTGTTGTTCTAAAAATACATAAAGTCTATCTGTGGGAGTTGCGTGATACTTAAAGTTAAAGCAGCAGCTCCTTAAATGGGTACTTTCGATTATTTATCAATGGTGGGAAGCGAAGGGGCTATAAACAGAAGTCAAAGGTTAAGAGCTCTGAGTTAATTCAAGAGACAAGATCCTAAGATCCATTCGCCTTACAACAGGGCTTACGATTGCAAACCATTCAAGATATGTGTGAGTCTGATAGATACCCAAGTTGTACTCAAAGCAGTGAAAAATAAACACATTAGATCTGGATGTTTACATGAGTAAGATCTAACAGAATAGCTGAGAATTTTCACTAACAACATTCCTGGGTTTTGTCACTGCGCAAATAAATCTACGTTACAGAAACATGAATGAAAGGGGGAAAAAGGGAAGCCTCTCAGACTGGACTTATTGATTATATTGTCAGACGCATGTTTTTGAAGCATTCCTTGTAAACTTCAGAAAAAAGGATATTAAGACATACTGTATGTTCTTCTATCCTCTCTTTCTTTCTCTGCTAAACACCTAATTCTCACAGAGCTACCTAATGTTTGTGTATACTTACCCGTGTAGCATTCTTATTTATTCTTATTATCTTCTTTATTCACACCTTTTATTGGTGGTATTATTATTATTATTATTATTATTATTATTATTATTATTTAATCTTTAGTGAGATTCACAGCCTTTGAGGCTGGTTAATAGCTCAGCAGCTCGAGTCCTAACCAAGGACCTAGGAACTGTTAAGGTATCGTCGGAGGATGTAAGCTGTTCCGAGTAAGGTGGTTTTTTGTAGAGTCAAAATGTTCAAGTCCGGCAAATTTAGAATTTCTAAATAGCAGGGTAGCCCTTTGGGTATTGCTCCAAGGGCTCCAATTACAATCAGGACAACACACGATTTCTTTTTCCACAGTCGCTCAACTTCAATTTGCAAGTCCCGGTACTTTGTGATTTTTTCTTGCTGCTTATCTTCAATCCGTGCATCACCAGGTATTGCAATGTCAATGAACCATACTTTTTTTTTTCAACTATTATTTTTAATATTAATTTTCTTTTCTGTTATTATTATTATTGTTGTTGTTGTTGTTGTTGTTGTTATCATTAGCATTATTAGCATTATTAGCATTATTAGCATTATTGTTATTCTGTTGCTTTGCATGTGCACTGAGAGCTTCTGTACTGGAGACAAATTCCTTGTGTGTCTAATCACACTTGGCCAAATAAAGTATTCAGTTCAATTTCTCTCTCTCCCTCCCTTCCCCCCTCTCCATAGGTCCCAGCATTTTGTAAGCTTTACCTATCTATCTATCTATCTATCTATCTATCTATCTATCTATCTATCTATCTATCGACCTATCTACCTACCTACCTACCTACCTACCTACCTACCTACATCTATCTATCTATCTATCTATCTATCTATCTATCTATCTATCTATCTATCTATCTATCTACCTATCTACCTATCTACCTACCTACCTACCTACCTACCTACCTACCTACCTACCTATCTATCTATCTATCTATCTATCTATCTATCTATCTACCTACCTACCTACCTACCTACCTACCTACCTACCTACATCTATCTATCTATCTATCTATCTATCTATCTATCTATCTATCTATTTCTACCTATCTACCCACCCACCTATCGATCCATCCAATCCGGGGGTGGGTTCTACTTACCTTTACTACCGGTTTGCAACGGGATCGCGCTCGCTCGCTTTTGCGCATAGGCAGAGGCTTTTGCACATGCGCAGATCACCGATGACGACATCCAGAGCGGTGGGCGGCACCTCCCACCGGTTTTACTACCGGTTCTTGCGAACCGGTCCGAAACGGGGGCAACCGACCACTGATCCAATCCACGCCCCCTCTCTGTCCTCTTTTTACACTGCTAAATTTTGACCTAAACTCTGCTGTTCTCCCTGCCTTTTTGCTTATCTATGTTCTAACAAACAGACTTCTCATTTCTCCAATGAATGGAATGTCAGTAGCTGAAGTTATCTGGATGAAAGGGCCAGCGGTAAAGATGCTTTAGTAATTGTTTGAGATATCCCATCACCGGTCTTTTCCCTATCTGTCACAGCTTCTATAGGAAACCTCATTGCAGTGGGCCACAGTAATTGGGAATTCTGCATCTTGCAATCCATCAGGAGAATAAGATAAGACTGCCTGGATAATGAATGATTTGATCTCAGCGAAGTAAAGGGGTCAATAAGAAAAATGCATCCTCCGATCCACCCCCCAGTGGGTGGAATTCAATATTTTTTTTACTACTGGCTCTGTGGGTGGGGTGTGGCTTGGTGGGCGTGGCTTGGTGGGCGTGGCAGGGGAGGGATACTGCAAAATCTCCATTCCCACCCCACACTCCAGGGGGAAGGATACTGTAAAATCCTCATTCCCTCCCCACTCCTGGGGGAAGGATATTGCAAAATCTCCATTCCAGTGGTGGGTTTCAAATTTTTTACTACCGGTTCTATGGGCGTGGCTTGGTGGGTGTGGCATGGCTTGGTGGGCGTGGCTTGGTAGGCATGGCATGGGAAGGATACTGTAAAATCTCCATTCCCATTCCACTCCAGGGGATGGTTACTGCAAAATCCCCATTTCCTCCCGATCAGCTGGGACTCGGGAGGCAGAGAATAGATGGGGGCGAGGCCAGTCAGAATTTTTACTACTGGATCTCCAAACTACTCAAAATTTCCGCTACCGGTTCTCCAGAACTGGTCAGAACCTGCTGAAACCCACCTCTGCTCCATTCCCACCCCTCTCCTGGAGGAAGGATACTGCAAAATCCCCATTCCCTCCCCACTCCTGGAGAAAGGATACTGCAAAATCCCCAGTCCCTCCCCACTCCTGGAGAAAGGATACTGCAAAATCTCCATTCACACCCCACTCAGCGGCCAGCCAGAGCTGGTATTTTCCGGTTCTCCAAACTACTCAAAATTTCCGCTACCGGTTCTCCAGAACTTGTCAGAACCTGCTGAATTTCATCCCTGCCACCCACCCACCCTCCCTTTGAATTCTTGGCACGATTCTCCAAAATATTTCACAGCAAATGTGATAAAAAAAAAAAAGAAAGAAGAAGCAAGCCAGAAATATGGCACCAATGAAAGGGACGGGTGAACTATCAGCTGTTACCTCTCTGTTCAGTGAAGGAAATAGACAGGTTGAGTTTCATTTCTTGATCTCGACACGAAGCAAAGCCCCAAAAGTGCAAAATTCTCCATCCGTTCCTTGAATTTTTTTTTTTAACATGCTGTGCTTTGATAAGGAAACAGCTCTCCAGGCAGCCTGACCTCAGGTCAGGCTGAGATATGAAATCCTGGGTGTTTCAACAAAGCCTCTTGAAGGGTATTTCATGGCAGATCCAAGCTAGAAAACGGGAGTGATGAGAAGCCCAAGATTAAGAGAGACCACATAACTCATTTGTTTTTATTTGGTTTATCTTCATTTTATTACAAAGACCTTGGGCTGCCTGAGTCATCAGAGGAAAATATTGTTTAGTATGGTGTAGCTGTTCAGATCCCAGGAAGAAATACAAAGCCTCCGGAGCCCGGAGAGTGCAAAAATGCCCCCCCCCCTGAGGTGCAGGAGGCCTAGGCCACGCCCACCATGGCCACGCCCACCCAGCAATCGGGCAAAGAACCCCTTGCTAAAATTTTTGAAGCCCACCCCTGAGTAAAGGGATCATAAATTTCGTTTAAAAACAACTGAAAAGTGAAACTTTTTAGGGAGCAAATATTTTGGACTACACTACCGGTAATCCAGCTGGATGCGAATTTTAGGTGTTGCCATCTAGCATATGGGAAAAGTGGTTATTCTAATCCCTTCCATGAATTGGCGATAAAGCTTAGGTTTGATCTGTTGGTGGATTTATACAGGCAGTCCTCGACTTACGACCAGAACTGAGCCCCAAATTTCTGTTGCTAAGTGAGACAGTTGTTAAGTGAAATTCGACCCGTTTTACAACCTGCCTTGACACAGTTGTTCAGTGAACAACTGCAAAATCCCCATTCCCTCCGCACTCCTGGGGGGAGGATACTGCAAAATCCCCATTCCCATCCCACTCTGGGGCCAGCCAGAGGTGGCATTTGCCAGTTCTCTGAACTGCTACCGGTTTCTCCAGAACCTGTGAGAACCTGCTGAATTTCACCCCTGCTCCAACTCCACGATTATGTGACTCTGTGAGTAGATCGGAGTCTTAATACGACATCTCAGCCTTCTTAGTGCATTTCAGCCTATCTGTCAGCCTTAATGCTCCCCCATGTGGTCACCTCTTGTCATTCATGCTCTGCTCCAAAGCATTGATGCTCCTTCTTTCCTTCATGTCAATGGAGGGATGACCAAGCGGCTTACCAGCCATGGACTTACAACTTACAACAAAGTTACAACAGCACTGAATACACCAATTAAACTGATAACACCAATTAAACTGTATTGATTTTGGAAAAGAATTTATAAATGTAATTAAGACGATATGTTAAAAACTAAGGATGCGGTGGCTCAGTGGCTAAGATGCTGAGCTTGTCGATCAGAAGGTTGGCAATTCAGCGGTTCGAATCCCTAGCACCGCATAACGGGGTGAACTCTCATTACTTGTCCCTGCTTCTGCCAACCTAGCAGTTCGAAAGCAGGTAAAAAATGCAAGTAGAAAAATAGGGACCATCTTTGGTGGGAAGGTAACAGCGTTCCGTGCGCCTTTGGCGTTGAGTCATACCGGTCAAATCTGGCTGTAAATTATGTGGGGTCAGAGTTGGCTTCACTTGAAAGGTGCCAACAAGAAGCTCCTAATAAATAACTGGATTTCTTTTGAAGCTTGACTAGAGGTTCATGATTTAATTAGGGCATCCGTTGAAATCCTGACACTGTGTAGTTTTCGGCTAGAGAAACTGAAATGTAATACTTTCAGCAACCAGCGGTAAGACTTCCGAGCGGGTTTAAGCATCTTTCTGTGTGTTCTTTCCAGATAAACTAAATGGTTTCTCAAATGTGCCGAGTCCCAAAATGACCTCATTGTACCTTTTGTTGCCTTTCTGAATAGGACTTGCAGCTTGAAAAGATTGACAGCTCTCTTCTCATCAATGCACTTCAGATACTTGTATTCAGATACTTGTATTTAGCTCCTTCCTGAAAATTCCGGCCAGTTTATAAAAGACCACGAGTGAATCTGCAAATGTTTGTACAGAACTCTTTGTCTATCTTTAGCAGCTATCAGTCATGGAGAGACATTCACCAAATCTCTAAAGTGCTGTTAGTTACTGATTTTCTTTGATAGCATCTGGATTTTTCAAGCATTAGCATGAAAACAGCTGGGTGACTTTGGGCCAATCATCACGAGACGGTGAGTTCTAGTCCCGCCTTAGCCATGAAAGCCAGCTGGGTGGCTTTCGGCCAATCACCAGGAGACTGTGAGTTATAATCCCGCCTTAGCCATGAAAGCCAGCTGGGTGACTTTGGGCCAATCACCAAGAGACAGTGAGTGTTGGTCCCGCCTTAGGCATGAAATCTGGCTGGTTGACTTTGGGCCAATCACCAGGAGACGGTGAGTTCTAGTTCTGCCTTAGCCATGAAAGTCAGCTGGGTGGCTTTGGGCCAATCACTAGGACACGGTAAGTTCTAGTGCCACAATAGACATGAAACGTGGCTGGGTGACTTTGGGTCAGTTTGTCTCAGTCCATCCCACCTCACAGAGTTGTCGTTGTGAGGAAGATAGGAAGGAGGAAGGAGTGTTAAGTATGCTAGCTTCCTTGAGTTATTTACGGAAAAAAAATGCAATAAACTTGGGTTGAAAATTAAATGACATTAGAAAGAAGAAAGAAAGAACAAAATGAAGAAAGAAAGAAAGAAAGAAAGAAAAGGAAGAAAGGAAGAAGAGAAAGAAAGAAAGGAGAGAGAAAGAAAGGAGAGAAAGAAGAAAGAAAGAAAGGAGAGAATAAGAAAGAGAGAGAGAAAGAAAGGAAAGGAAGGAAGGAAGAAAAAAGGAACAGAAGGAAGGAAGAAAAAAGGAAAGGAAGGGAGGAAGGAAGGGAGGAAGGAAGGAAGGACAAAAGAAAGAAAGAAAGAAAGAAAGAAAGAAAGAAAGAAAGAAAGAGAAAGAAAGAAGGAAGGAAGGAAAGAAAGAGAAAGAAAGAAAGAAGGAAGGAAGGAAGGAAAGAAAGAAAGAAAGAAAGAGAAAGAAAGAAAGAAGGAAGGAAAGAAAGAAAGAAAGAAGGAAGGAAGGAAAGAAGGACAAAAGAAAGAAAGAGAAAGAAAGAAAAAGAAAGAAGGAAGGAAGGAAGGAAGGAAGGAAGAAAGAAAGAAAGAAAGAAAGAAAGAAAGAAAGAAAGAAAGAAAGAAAGAAAGAAAGAAAGAAAGAAAGAAAGACACTCTTAGTCCAGGGTACTTGTATTCCCTATGCCAGCTGCACATTCAAGATGGCACATTTTTACCCAGATGACAGGCATGACCTCCATCTCGCTGGCTAAACATGGGCTTCACCAAAGTTTAAGGCCCCCTATTCAATCCCCAACCTACTTTTTTTCCCCCATCTTCAGCCGAGATCCAAAGAGCTCCCGCTATTGTGTCTTTCCGTAATGATGCTGAGACAGGTGGGAGAGAGGTGAGAGAAAGAGCTGCGCGCATGTCAGGAGGTGGACCTCTCTCCTTCCCCTCTTCAGACACAGAAGCAAATTGCCACCTCGATCAGCAGGAGGGGTTGCGTCCATCACCCTCCATCAGCCCCTGAGTGATGTTTTCAGCGACAGCTTCATTCGGCTTAATTATGGCATCCCTTTCTTCCCTTGTCAGTGCCGATTCCGGGTGTGTTTATCATTGTGTCATTGTCAAACACATAAGAGCGGCTTCCTGGGATGGTTCTCCATCAACTGAAAAAATATTTTCTCTTCCCCTCCTCTTGCCTATTGGCAGCTCTGCGCATGCGTGCACTAGGAACAGGCTCCTCCTGTTCCTCTGCCTCTCTGTTGTCCAACTCTGGGGGCTCTGAAGTCTGCGGCTCACTCCCCGATGGCCCGGGCCCCATCTCTGCCCTCATCTGGGCCTTCCCCAGACTCTAGGCCTGGCCCATGTTCCTCCCCAGCCTCCTTACTGTCCGACTCCGCTGCCAGCTCCTCAGACTGCTGGCGGACCACAACACCTCCTTCTGCTAGAATTTGCTCTGCAGTCCAGCTGGGCCAGACAGTTGTTCCTCTTGTAACCATATCCTGGGTAGCAGAGTCATACCTGCTTGTATTATTAATCGTGTTGGGTATATCAGTTGTCCTTCATCCAAAAGGTTTTGGAAACCAATCCTCTGAACAACCCCGGTTTTCGGGCAGAGATCTGTATGAGTTATACAGCCTGAGGTGGAAACATCTCCAAGTGCAGATGAGTTGTCTAAGGAATCCGCTGTGCACCAGTTGCGCCCATCCATAGACCAGGAGGCTCTGTTACAGTCACTCATCATGACCTCTTGTGACAAGATCTGACCTGCAACAATCTACATGGAGATGCCCTTGAAAAGCACGTGGACGTTTCAAGTGGTGCAAAATGCAGCTTCAGGGTTAGGGTTGAATATTCGACACACATAACACCACAGCTATTTATTTATTATTGTTTATTTATTGGTTCGATTTATATGCCGCCCTTCTCTGGAGACTCAGGGCAGCTTACAATGCGTTAAGCAATAGCCTTCATACTTTTGTATATACCTGCTTAGTAGGGCTTTCGGCCTACTAACACCCCCCCTCAGCGATGTTCTTTTTTTTATACAAAGTCAGCTTATTGCCCCCACAATCTGGGTCCTCATTTTACCTATCTCGGAAGGATGGAAGGCTGAGTCAACCTTGAGCCTGGTGAGATTCGAACTCACAGTAATTGCAGACAGCTGGCAGCTAAGTGCTACTTAACAGCACTTTAGTCCGCTGCACCACCAAAGCTCCTATGTGAGCTGCATTAGTTTCCTGCATGTTTCTGGGTGCAAGGCAAGGTACTGGTTGTCCCCTTTAAAGACCTTCATGGCATGGGACCAGTCTATGAGAGGGACCATCTTTTTCTAATACAATTCAGGCAAGTTGGACATGCTATTGGTCCCATCAAGGAATAGCAATAGCTCTTAGACTTATATACCGCTTCCAGCCCTCCCTAAGCAGTTTACAGAGTCAGCCTCTTGCCCCCCATGATCTGAGTCCTCGTTTTACCCACCTCGGAAGGATGGAAGGCTGAGTCAACCTTGAGCCTGGTGAGATTTGATCTGCCAAACTGCTGGCAGCCGGTGATCAGCAGAAGTAGTCTGCAGTACTGCACTCTAACCACTGCGCCACCACAGCTCTTATGCCGGCTGGCGGGAACCAGGAGACATACCTTCTCTGCTGAAACCACCAAAACATTCTCCGTTTATAGTTAAGGATGACCCCAATCCTGTGGGCTTTTCATAAGGCATATATTGACATCTGTGGAGACATTTTCCCCCTCTTGCCATATATGTTTAATTTTATACTATATTGTAACTATTTTTATTCATTTTATGACTGTTTGCCACCCAGAGTCACTTGTTTGAGATGGGCGTCTATAGAAATTGGATAGGTAGATAGATAGATAGATAGATAGATAGATAGACAGACAGACAGACAGACAGACAGACAGACACAGAGAGAAAGACAGACAGACATAGAGATGGATGGATATATATATATGATAGGTAGAGATAGACAGAAAGACAGACAGACATAGAGATAGAGATGGATGGAGATAGATAGATAGATAGATAGATAGATAGATAGATAGATAGATAGATAGATAGATACAGAAAGACAGGCAGGCAAAGACAGAGAAAGCCAGACAGACAGACAGAGAAAGCCAGACAGACAGATGAATAGAGATAGACAAATAGAAATAGAGATGAATGGATGGATGGATGGATGGATAGATAGATAGATAGATAGGTAGGTAGGTAGGTAAGTAGGTAGGTAGGTAAAATAGGGAGATCATAACCAGATCATAATGTAATGATTATCTATCTTGGATCTGTTTGGGGCAAAAATCAAAATATGTAAGAGCTGTACAAATCCTGACGATCTGGTGCAAAGGCAAATTAGTCCACTGAATCACATTTTTCTGTGATCTTTCTGTGAACTGTCCAAGTTCTCTGGAGCAACACATCCAACTGGAAGCCATTGAATCAATCCAGAGTGTCGACGACATCCATGCTCTGGAGTAGAAACTGACATTACACAGATCTATTAACTGTACGCCCCTTGGAAAAGCCACTGAATCTCTCTGACCATCCTTTCACCCGTTTTTCTACCTCCGTCAACGAATGAAACACTCATTTTTTTTAACTCTCCAATATCCTGGCTTGGAGAAAGAAGCTGTGATGGAGTTCAACCAGTAGGGGGAACCCATGTTTATTAGTTGCATTGGTAACTCAGTTTGTGTATGTGAGTGTATCACTGCATCCATCAAAATGGACAGACCTCCATGGGAATCAGTCCAGTGAGATTTTATAGTTTCATTTTCCCCTCCCTAAAATCAACCTAACTCAGAAAGTTAATTTGATCAGAAGTTCATGGTTATGAAGGTTGCCAAGGGTATACTTCTCCGGTGATCTGGCAATACCTAATCTTTCCTCCCCCCCCCCTCCTGCACAGTGAAAATGCCCAGAAGTGTAACAGGGAAAAACATTGCCAGCTCAGTTTTGAGATATCGAAAGAAGTGATCAGAATAATTGATCAAAATACAGGCATCTCTGCCCTAGATCCAGGCTAGCAATCATAATACAGGAAATTCTCCAAGGGAGTTTGGCTCATAAGGCACGAAACGTCCTAGGGGTCTCCTTCGTTTTGGCAATATAATAGAAACCAGTCTCTATCATGAGCCCCGGTGGCGCAGTGGATTAGAGTGCAGTACTGCAGGCTACTTCTGCTGACTGCCAGCTGCCTGCAATTTGGCAGTTCGAATCTCATCAGGCTCGAGGTTGACTCAGCCTTCCGTCCTTCCAAGGTGGGTAAAATGAGGACCCAGATTGTTGGGGGCAAGATGCCGACTCTATAAACCGCTTAGAGAGAGCTGTAAAAGCACTGTGAAGCAGTACTGTATATGTGTAAGTGCTATTGCTATTTGCCATCTTAGAATTTTAGAGTTGGAAGAGGCCGTTGAAACTATGGTTCAGCCTTCTGCTCCATGCAGGGATCCAGCTTAAAATATCCATGATAGATGGCTGTGTAGCTTCTACCTGAACATGTGCAGTGATGCGGATCTCACCACTAAGCCAGGTACTTCAGTCCATTGTCAAAAAGGTTGCCTTGCTAAAAAGATTATATATCTCTCTATCTCTATCTCTATCTCTATCTCTATCTCTATCTCTCTATCTCTATCTATCTATCTATCTATCTATCTATCCATCCATCCATCCATCCATCCATCCATCCATCCATCCATCCATCCATCCATCTATCTATCTATCTATCTATCTATCTATCTATCTATCTATCTATCTATCCATCCATCCATCCATCCATCCATCCATCCATCCATCCATCCATCCATCCATCCATCCATCCATCCATCTATCTATCTATCTATCTATCTATCTATCTATCTATCTATCTATCTATCTGTATCTATTAGCTATCATCTATCTATTAGCTATCTATCATCTATATCTATCTATCTATCTATCTATCTATCTATCTATCTATCTATCGTATCTATTAGCTATCATCTATCTATTAGCTATCTATCATCTATATCTATCTATCATCTGTCTATCTATCTATCTATCTATCTATCTATCTATCTATCTATCTATCTATCTATATCATTATCATCTAACTATCTAACTATTTTTCTATCTTTTTTTTTATTTGATTTATATGCCGCCCTTCTCCGGAGACTCAGGGCGGCTTACAATGCGTTAAGCAATAGCCTTCATCCTTTTGTATATTTATACAAAGTCAGCTTATTGCCCCCACAAACTGGGTCCTCATTTCACCTACCTTAGAAAGGATGGAAGGCTGAGTCAACCTTGAGCCTTGGAGAGATTCGAACCAGCAGTAAATTGCAGGCAGCTGTGTTAATAACAGGGTGCGTAGACCACTGTACTATCAAGGCTCTTCTATCTACAGTATCTATCTATCTATCTATATCAAAGATAATATCATCTAATTATCTATCTATCTATCTATCTATCTATCTATCTTTTTATCTATCTATATCATTATCATCTATCTATCTATCTATCTATCTATCTATCTATCTATCTATCTATACCATTATCATCTAACTATCTAACTATCTAACTTTATATCTATCTATCTATCTATCTATCTATCTATCTATCTATCTATCTATCTATCTATACCATTATCATCTAACTATCTATCTATCTAACTTTATATCTATCTATCTATCTATCTATCTATCTATCTATCTATCTATCTATCTATACCATTATCATCTAACTATCTATCTATCTAACTTTCTATCTATCATCTATCTATCTATCTATCTATCTATCTATCTATCTATCTATCTATACCATTATCATCTAACTATCTAACTATCTAACTTTCTATCTATCTATCTATCTATCTATCTATCTATCTATCTATCTATCTATCGATACCATTATCATCTAACTATCTAACTTTCTTTCTATCTATCTATCTATCTATCTATCTATCTATCTATCTATCTATCGATACCATTATCATCTAACTATCTAACTTTCTTTCTATCTATCTATCTATCTATCTATCTATCTATCTATCTATCTATCTATCTATTCAAAAGAAAAACAGGGAGTCCTTATTTTATGACCACAACTGAGCCCCAAATTTCTGTTGCTAAGTGAGACAATTGCTAAGTGTATTTTGTCCCATTTTACGACTTCTCTAGCCACAGAATCGCTGCCGTTGGTAAGTCAGTCACACAGTTACTAAGCCAATCGGGCTCCCCCATTGACTTTGCTCGTCAGAAGGTCGCCGAAGGGGATCACGTGACCCCAGGATACTGCAACCGTCATAAATATGAGACAGTTGCCAAACATCTGAATTTTGATCATGTGGCCATGGAGATGCCTAAGTCTGAAAAATGGTCATAAGTCACATTTTTCAGTGCTGTTGTGCAGTCTAGTTGCTTCTTGGAAGCTTCCAGTGATGAAGCTCCCACAACTTCTGAAGGCAACTTCTGTTCCATTGGTTGATTGCTCCCACTGTCAGAAAATTTCTCCTTATTTCTAGGTTGAATCTCTCCTTGTTCAGTTTCCATCCATTACTCCTTGTCTGGCCTTCAGGTGCTTTGGAAAATAGCTT